>NC_086317.1:296806145-297133645 GCF_036172605.1 Pelobates fuscus | reverse complement strand
TATTGTGAACTGTGGGTCTCAGTCCAGTGCAAGTACCAGTAGTGCAAAAGAATAGGACAACTGTGTATTAAAACAAAATATTTAAAATGTGTATTTTTATTGCTAACATAGGGGGATGAAGCACATCTAAATGTAGTGGTATGTTTGTTTACCCTTTTTCACCTTATTTGTATACTTTTGCAATAATATATATATATATATATATATATATATATATATATATATATATATATATATATATATATTTAGTGGCAGGATGGCCAGGCTCTTCACAATAAACTTCAAATGCAACAGTCAGGATAATATAGTACTGCAGTTTATTGTCACTTTCCACAATATATACAAGGTTGTGCTCTCCCATAAAAATAAAACAAAAAGAAAATAAATCTTACTCCAACTTGGAGACTTACTAAACAACAGTATTGTAACGGACACCTTCCGTTGACGGATGCTCCTAGCACTTCCTGAGGACTCCCAGCACTGCAGACGACACCACAACCACCGCATACTCCACAACCACTGTAGCTTAACTGGAGCCGCGCCATCTTCCTTCCACCCTGTATGAACCTCCAGCATCCAGGACCGTGTGGGGAAGACCTCTCCTCCAAGGAGAGCGTAACCGGAACAAACTCTCAAAAGAGCTAAGTGATTAAAGCTCAAGGGAGTATGCAGAGCATAGCAATCCCCAGTGTGATATAGCAGTTTCCGCCAATAATGAGACAAGGCTACGTATTGAGGGTCAAGAAGATCTCTGGTTTAATTACACACACTCTGCTTTTATGCAATTCTCCCCTGCAAGGGAGACACCCACATCCAATTAAACATTACCCAATCACACAATGGTTACATCCCACAGATTCCCTCCCCTTAGCCTGAGAGGTAACCCAATTATAACTTACAATTTAAACATACATTTTACCCAACTTTCATAACTCTAAAACCATACATCCAATATTAATAACAGTTACATATTATTAATCAGCACATTCCAAATACAAACATACCCAAAAATCATTTGAATCCGTCCAGCCGTTCGGGAGATGGGTATAAGTCCTTTATGACCGACCGCAAGCACATTTTCATGCCCAAAATAGTTCCATGGATATGGGCTGTGTGGTTGGTCTATTTTACACCGAGAAAACGACTAAGTCCCATTCAAACGAGTGTTCGAATCTACAAACGGGCCTTAGTCTCCAGCTGCAGTGTCGAAGTAGGTACGAGTCAGCGGTGTTCGTGCATTTGGGTAGCCGCAAACAGTTCCATAGATTTGGCTGCACACACCACTGGCCACCTTCGAACAAGTTAAAATGGCCGCCGCCCTATGTTCGTTTGTCGAATGGCGGCCACTTCGACGACTTCGGCACTTCGACGGCTTTGGCACTTTGACTGCATTCGAAGTGCCAGTTTAAAAGTTGTAACCCTGCTCCAAAGCATTTAAAGGGCCAGGAACAGCATTCAGAAATCCATTATGCCCAAGTCTTAAAGGGCAATACATTCCAGGGCCATAGTCGCAGGGCAGGAGGCTAGCGATAAGTCCTCTCCAATGCCCAGTGGCAAATGGTAGTTTGTCGCAAGTATTACTAACTATTCAACTGGCCAGCTAATCTGGTTCCCAGTTTTAAACAAAATGAAATACAGCACTTTAAGCAGGTGTCACACAGTACCTTTTTCTCAGAGTCTCAGAGTCTCAGGCTTAATTGCCTCCTCTCTCCCAGCTATTAGATTCCTCCATGTCTTCAGAGGCTAACCTTTTAAAACCCTAGTGCTGGTTAATTACATTCACCTGGTTGATAACATTCAAGGGGTGACTCCCACCAATTAACCCCATGATGCTGGGAATAGAGAGCGCTCCAATCTATTACTAACATAAAAAGCCTCTCTGACCCTGCCACAATATATATATATATATTCTTCCAAACAACTCAACTTTGGTTTCATCTGTCCACAGAATATTTTGTCCTGGCATGAAATCCATTCTTGGTTAGAGTTTTAAGTATTGTAGATTCCCTAACAGGGAAGTTAGCATTTTCCAGTGACTGTTGTAAGTCTTTAGCTGACACTCTAGGATTATTCTTCACCTCATTGAGCAGTCTGCGCTGTGCTCTTGCAGTCATCTTTACAGGACGGCCACTCCTAGGGAGAGTAGCAGCAGTGCTGAACTTTCTCCATTTATAGACAATTTGTCTTACCGTGGACTGATGATACTTTTATAACCCTTTCCAGCTTTATTCCACTCAACAATTCTTAATCGTAGGTCTTCTGAGAGCTCTTTTGCGCGAGGCATCATTCACATCAGGCAATGCTTCTTGTGAAAAGCAAACCCAGAACTGGTTTGTGTTTTTTATAGGGCAGGGCAGCTGTAACCAACACCTCCACTCTCATCTCATTGATTTGACTCCAGTTGGCTGACATCTCACTCCAATTAGCTCTTGGAGATGTCATTAGTCTAGGGGTTCACATACTTTTTCCACCTGCACTGTGAATGTTTACATGGTGTGTTCAATAAAAACATGGCAACATTTCATTCTTTGTGTGTTATTAGTTTAAGCAGACTGTGATTGTCTATTGTTGTGACTTAGATGTTGATCAGATCACATTTCATGACCAATTTGTGCAGAAATCCATATCATTCCAAAGGGTTCACATACTTTTTCTTGCAACTTTAAGTAGGTTTGCCATGGCTTAGTCATCCAGGGTCCGTCTATGTACGTCATTATAAAAGTGTGGGAAAAGACAAAGCAATCTGGAGTTAAAGCGCAGCCTTGTGGAATGATGCTCATAGCAAAATGTAAGGAACCTAATAGGAATTGTAACTCTTTACGATTGCATGAACACAGAAGGAAATAGGGATTGATCCAAGTGAGTATGTTTCCTATCTTGTCCTGTGGTAAGTTGCAGGCATGGCAATAGAATCTAGTTGGATGCCTAGGAAGTTGATGATAGTTTTCTTAGGGGATACTGGAATCCCCAAGTAGTCAAAAAGGCTAATGGCTTCCCTGAGGTTTCTTGGGGGGAAGGTGTATTCCTCTACCATAAAAAAGTCATCTAAATAATGGATGACTGTGGGGCATCAGGATATGTTTAGTAACAACCAGCATAAAGTCTCTGCAAACATGTCAAATAATTTAGGGCTACTTTTTGTCCCAAAAGTTAAGTGTGAAAAAAATAGTAGCTGCCTTCCCATTTAATGCCATGTAAGTGCCAAGGTGTAGGATGGATTGGTAGTAGTTTGAAAGCATTGACTTTATCAGTCTTGCTTAACCAAGCTTCTACCCCTACTTTAATGATGGCCGTAATGGCATGGTCAATGGTGGCGTAGTGTAGGGAAAACTCCTCAGAGGGAATCAGTGAGTTGAGACTCGGAATTGCAGAGGTGTGGGGTGCTGATAAGTCAATGATCAGTCTTTGTTTGAGGGAGGTTTTCCCTGTGACAACACCGATGGGGTTTGTCCTCCATGAAGTAAATGGTGGGGATTGGAAAGGCCCTACTAAGAAACACTCAGCAAGTTCTGGTGCTTTGAGAGTGTTCAAAGCTGTGGGATGCTGCTGCTCTGACTGCAACTTTTGTCATTTTAGATTCACTGAAGGCATATGTATAATACCTGTATGGAATCCTGAGATTAGGAAATCCACCAGATATCTAGAAGGGTGTGTCGATAGTAACGCTGACAATGTATTAATGTTTACAGACATTAAGCAGGGTTTAGGGTACAGTTTATTGGGACACATGGTTTTAGCATGTGCCCGGAAACATTTAGAATATATATGCAACAGTCTGCATGCACTGAAACTGCACGTACCAACATTGAAGTTATTACAAATTTGTGATTTCCCAAGAAAAATAATGGGCCGACCTAACTTGTCCCTAGCTGTTTTCTCTGTTCTACCAGAGGTGCTAGGAAGAGGTGCATAGGGGTGATCCTCTACTGAGATGGGATAAAAAATTGTTGTATCAGAAGAGGATGAACAAGATGCACAAGCTGGCGTCTTCAGACCTGAAAAGTGTCTGCAGAAAATTTCTGTATCAAGTTTGCTCCAATTGGTCCTATTCCCGAATTGTGAGAGAGCACCAGACACTGAAGAAGACCTGTGGTAATCGTAGAAGGCTGTACCACCATATTTGTTACCTAGGTCTACCAGCTTGTGCATATACAAATTAAATTCTTCCCTTTTATTATGGAAAACAGAGCAAAAAACATCTCTATAAATGCAAAAGGCTAACACAAACTCAGGGATAGTTAGTTTCCTGTTTAACCTGGAGTCCCTGGCTCTTATCACTACTGATATATCGTCATATGCATAGGTTTTATTCTCTACAATATCCTGGGAGGCAATTAGGAATGATGCTAGGTTGACATCTTCACCTTCCAGGATATCTTTTTTAATATGAGCAGGTATCATGTGCGCAGGGTTAACGTCCTGTGAATCAGAAGTAGTGACTTTCAGTAGATACTGGTAGAACTGTGGAGGAAGGCCCGGCTGTTGTCAAGGCTAAAGTGACCGATTCCAGTTTCTCCAATCTATCTTTGACTTTACCCATGGAGGTCATGAGTGACAATAACATGCCATGAATATCTGTAGTATTAGCATTGCTTGGTCCTTCCCCTATCTCCATATTATCTGATGATGTGTGAAGTAGTTTGAAGAGTTCCGCTTTCCTAGCGGTTGCTGGGTATGGAATTTATCGTCTCCTCAGCTCGGTGGTAATGCGAGGGATAGTCTAGGACCTGAATGATGCTGGACTAGCCATATCTCCTCTACGTGAGGGAGTGCCGGATCTAGCCAGAGTGCTGGGTAGAGATAGCTCCTTGCCACCTTCTTGGGACATAATAACATAAAGATTACCATTATTATCTATATTTATTATACATGGTACTGGCTTGCTAGCTAATGCCAAGTGGGGAAACAATTATGCTAACTTTTTGGTGACTGGTGAGGCCCTACTAGATGCCCAGCGGCTTGAGAGGCTCTATCTATGCGTTGGCGTGAGGGGATTTTGTAACCACCAAACGTAGTGGCGGGGTGTCGGCCTCTCGGTGACTGTAACAGAAAATAGGAAAGGGAGTGACAGTTGAGGCCCTCTCTATGTTACTATGCAAGGCGGCTAACTATGCTTGGCCCGATGGGCGTATACCTCCGTGAGTGAGGATGGGTGTTGCCTTGCGGCACCACTGACCTAAGGCATAGAGGCAATGGAAATTGAAATTACCTATTGGACTCCTAGGTCCCTGTTTGCCAGTATGCTAGTATCTGAACATGAGGGGGTAGAAGTTATGCGTTTGTAGTAAGCAAATGAAACGTACCTGGTAATTATGATTATACACTGATAAATCCACTAGTAGCTTTAGTAGTACCTGCAGCCTGAATAGATAAAACAACGTATATGAAGTAATAATTATTACATATCCCATCCTTATACCTAATATGTGTATAACGTACAAGTCAAAAGAGCAAAAGTGCCTCGCAAATCAAGCTACTTGTTTCGTTCTAATCTCCCCCCAATTAGCTATAAAAAGAACTATATGTATATTACCGTCAAGGAATCCAAAATGAGAATTAACTGAATATAGAGTATTAAGCATACATATCCACGAAGATTTATTAGGTTGTAAATGTATTAGTGAGTTATCAAGATAAGATTATATGTCAATCTAATGCAAGCCATGTAATAAAGGGGAGAGAGAGAGAGAGAAAAAATACCTGTTATAAATCATAACCATGCTGTATTGACAAGAGAACGGTAGGGGTCAGTATAGTAGCCTACTAGTCGAAAAAGCTGTATTTTGTGTGATCTTACGCACAAAATATTAGCCGTGATGAGCTTGTGACATTTTAACTGAGTAATGTTGAAAAGTATGGAAAACAAGCTGGCTCCCGATCAGGAGTTTGTAAATGAAATTGCAATGTAGTATGACCCACAGGCTTCGTTCGGCTGAAATGTTTGAACAAACCAATGGTATAATTGTAACCATGTTGTAATGAAAAGAGACCGGTAGGGGTCAGTGTGATATGGAGTGTTTCCAAAATGCTGTCATTTGTATAAACTATGTGCATGAAAGGATAGCTGAGTTTAAGTATGTAAGAAAAAACTTATGTGCCCCCGTTCAGGAGTTTTTAAACAATATGCCAGTAAGATAACCCATGGCTTGTTCGGCAACAAGTAGTGAATGAACCAGTGTGCATGAAATTGCATAGTAAGTAACGAAAATGTGAAACTGAATGAAATGGAAATGGAAAGAAGAGACCCGACCCATGAGAACGTCGTGGGATTGCGACTAGCGCAGCGGGCAGGTCATCGGCAGGCCCAGACTGGCCATCGGGCACACCAGGCAATTGCCCGGTGGCCCGCGGTGGCCATGGGCCGTGGCCGGCAGGGGAGGTCCCAGGATCTCCCCTGCCAGTCTATGCAGGGCCGGCACTATCCGAGCGCCAGCCCCGCTGTTTTCAATGATGGGCCGGTGGGGAGATCAAAAATCTCCCTCACCAGCCCACATAGAGTATATTCCGGCCGGCGGCAGGGAGAGAGGGAGGGAGCCAGGAGAGGACCTGGCGGAGCTCTATCTTGCAGCTCCACCGGGTTCCTCTCGCGAGATCTGGAGCGTTGCCATGGCAACGACCGAATCTCGCGAGAGTGAACTCTAGCTCGCAGGCTAGAGTTCACTCACCCACTGGACCACCAGGGATGCTGTGCGAGTGACTGAACCCCGCTCCCAGGTACCACAGTGCCGGTCCCCTCCTCCCAGGCTAAAAGGTAAGAAGGGAGGTGGGGACATAATGCCTACTTTTTTTTTGTTTTTATTTACCCCCCAAACACACACAATCCCTTCTAACATGTATACACTCTCACACACACATCACACACAGCACTCTCACACACACACACATCACACACAGCACTCTCACACACACACATCACACACAGCACTCTCACACACACACACACACACACATCACTCTCACATCACACACAGAACTCTCACACACACACACATCACACACAGCACTCTCACACACACACATCACACTCAGCACTCTCACACACACACATCAGACTCAGCACTCTCACACACACACACACACATCACACTCAGCACTCTCACACACAGCACTCTCACACACACATCACACACAGCACTCTCACACACACACACACACACACACACACATCACATACAGCACTCTCACATCACACACAGAACTCTCACACACACACATCACACACATCACTCTCACACACACACATCACACACAGCACTCTCACACACACACATCACACTCAGCACTCTCACACACACATCACACTCAGCACTCTCACACACAGCACTCTCACACACAGCACTCACACACAGCACTCTCACACACAGCACTCTCACACACAGCACTCACACACACAGCACTCTCACACACAGCACTCTCACACACAGCACTCACACACAGCACTCTCACACACAGCACTCTCACACACAGCACTCACACACACAGCACTCACACACACAGCACTCACACACCACACACATCACACACATCACACTCAGCACTCTGACACACAGCACTCTCACACACAGCACTCACACACAGCACTCACACACTCTTGCTACATCCCCTATACACACATTCTCTACAGCCCCTAGCCACATATGAATTACATTACACCACAAACACAACACGACTAAAACCGACCTTATAGCACAATACCACACCACAATACCACACCACAATCAGCTCACTCTGTACACACACAATACCACAAGCAGGCTCCAAACACATGCACAATACTCTTTCCTGGCATTTTTGTCTCCTGGTATCCATTTATAGAGACACCAGAGACAAGTTGCAAGGAAAGAACAGTGCAAGCATGTTATTAAATTTGCTTGCGCTGTGCAGAACAAATACAGGGCTTTTTTCTCATGCTAGAGCTCTTCAGCAGAGCTCTGCGCATGGTCTGCCCTGGAAGAGCATTGAACCAACATGCTCACTTTGAGAGGGGGCGTGTTTGTCATTAATGATGACAAAACACACCCTCTCTGCCCCGCCCCTTCTTAGTGAGCCGCTGTGATAAAAAAATGCCCGTGCCAAATTTTTTTCCCAGTCCGGCCCTGGTCATCGGGTTACAGTTTAGTGAGTATCTGGACTCTATCCACAGCGATGACTGCTAGAAAGGAGCTATTTCAGACAGAAACCGTGGCTCGTATCTGGAGCAGTTGAAAATAGGAAAACCTTGTGGAGAACAGGTAATTTCCAAAATGGCGATCTGTACGAACCCGGAATTCTATTGCATGCAAATCGTGAGACCTCGGATGGTATGGAGTAAGGTAAGGGGTTCCTTTAAATAGGTAAGTAATATAAGCCCCACCCACAATTACAGGCCAACCGGCCTTATTACACATATATATGTATGTTCTCTGGTAGTCTCATTTTTATTTATTACTTCAGAGTCTCTAATGTTTCTTTAAGATTGTGAACAAAATGTGCGCAGAACAAATGCTTTTTTCCATAGTAATTTAAGTAACTGGAAGTGGACCTATCTAAAACAAATACAACTGTTTGTATACTTGCCACTGCTTAATTTTCTTTAACATTGTATTTTGTGCTCAGCACTATCACAAATGCTACCATGCTGGGTTAAAATAATAAACCTCGTTTCATTACAACCTTTGGAAATCTATTTGAAAGAAATTCAAAGCTTTAAATCATTGATATAGTGTCTGCTTCAGGCACTGAAAATGAGCCAAGGGAGCATAATAGACATGAACATGAGAACCCAAGTAAAAGTAGCTTATTGATGTATCAAGGCATAAAATACACTATTTTAACAATTTGCTTAAATATACAATAATGCATTAACTTTTGTGGATATAAAAAAATAAAAGGTTCTTTGCTTAATAATACAACATTATGTGTGGCATTTTCACATACATTCAGTAGAGTTTTTATTTCTCTACTCTACTCTCTGTTTCCAACTTCTCATCCAATGTGACAGGAAAAAAAACGAAATTATAAAAATGGACCAATCTTTTTTCTTGTCCTCTCTTTAAGATACATGCTTAGTTCTTTAGGAAAACAAACAGTTTTTTTCTGGCACTGCAGGTCCCCTCTCCCTCCCACCCCTCATCCCAGGTTGCTGAAGTGACTTACCTGTATCCAGCACCGATGTCCCTCGGCGCTGGTTCAGGGTCTGCCCATGCTCCTCCCCCGCCGATGTCATCCGGCGGGGGAGACCTATTGCGCATGCGTGGACAGTGACGGGGGAGACCTAATGCGCATGCGCATGCGCATTAGACCTCCCCATAGGAAAGCATTGAAAATGCTTTCAGTGCTTTCCTATGGAGATTTCAGCAATGCTGGAGGTCCTCCCATAGCGTGGAAGTGCACTACAGGAGGAGCTAATCCTGCATGGTAAATATTGAAGTTTATGAAAACTGCAATATTTATAGTTGCAGGGTTAAGGGTAGTGGGAGTTGGCACTCAGACCCCTCCAATGGGCAGAAGTGGTCTGGGTGCCTGGAGTTTCCCTTTCATTATTATATCACTGTCAATCAGAGTGACAATCAGAGTGCTCTGTGTCATTTTACACAGCGTGGGAAAATCCCAAAGAACTTTCCCACGCTGTGTAAATTGACACAGAGCACTCTGATTGGCTGGATTTCAAGCTAACCAATCAGAGTGCTCTGTGTCATTTTACACAGTATGGGAAAGTTCTTTGGAATTTTCCCATGCTGTGTAAAATGGCACAGGGGACTCTGATTGGTTAGCTTTAAATCCAGCCAATCAGAGTGCTCTGTGTCATTTTACACAGTGTGGTAAATTTCTTTGGAATTTTCCCACGCTGTGTAAAATGACACAGAGCACTCTGATTGGTGGATTTCAAGCTAACCAATCAGAGTGCTGTGACAGGTAAATGTAGATACTTACCTGTCAGTCTCTTCATTTACCTGTCAGAGCACTCTGATTGGATAGTTTAAACCCACCAATCAGAGTGCTCTGAGCTTAATTGCAGGGTGGGCAAGGCTTTATAAACCTTCCCCTGCCCTGCAGAGCTCAGACTGCGTGGAGCCCTCCATGGAAATGGATTATTATTTTTTGCGCTTGTTTTTTTTTTTTTTTTAAAGTGCGTTGGTTATTATAGATTTTTATTTGGCCTTTTTTGGGGGCTGAAAAAAGAAGATTTTAGAAGAAAGAAGACATCAAATGGTAAGTCTACTTTTTTTTTACAGGTATTTAGATAAGGGTCCCCCCTCATCATTTTTAGGATAAGGGGGGTAGGTAGGGTTATTTTTTTTGGGGAAAGGGGGGTGACTAGGGGTTTGGGGACCCCTAGTCACCTGGGGGGGTTAAAACTTTATTTAGGGTCCCCATCCGCCGCTCAGGGGTGGGGGCCAGGGGGGAGGACAGTAGGTCCCCCCCTTATTGTTATTTATGGCCCCCACCCACCACTCAGGGGTGGGGCCGAGGGGAGGACATTAGCCCCCCCCCCCATTTTTATTTATGGCCCCCACCCATCGCTCAGGGGTGGGGACCGGGGGGAGGACAGTAGGTCCCCCTCCTTATTGTTAGTCAGGGCCCCAACTTGCCGCGCAGGGGTGGGGGCCGGGGGGGGAGGACAGTAGGTCCCCCCCTTATTAAAATTTAGGACCCCCACCCACTGCTCAGGGGTGGGGGCAAGAGGGGATTACAATAGATCTCCACCTTAATGATATTTAGGGCCCCACCCGCCGCTCAGGGGTGTGGGCCAGGGGGAGGACAGTAGGTCCCTCCCCTTATTGTTATTTAGGGCCCCCAACTGCCGCGCAGGGCTGGGGGTCAGGGAGGAGGACATCAGGTCCCCCCTTATTGTTATTTAGGGCCCCCACCCACCGCGCAGGGGTGGGGACCAGGGGGGACAATAGGTCCCCCTTTCGTTTTAAAGCCCCCACTCGCGCATCACGGATAAAGAAATAAATCATTGCATTAAAAATTCCAAATCGTTGATAGTCCAACAAATATTTCCCACCTGGTCTATTAAAAAAAAAAAAAAAATAGTTTAAAAAAGAAGATAATCCCTGGCATAAATCTAAATATATTGGCAGAAATAATGACAGACATAAATTTAGAAATATGGATCACGCGACGTATTAAAATGATATCTAACCTTTTATTAGGAAAATCATATTATCAACTACAATCTGAATATAACATATCTCTTAATTATCGGCTTAAATATATTAGGGTAAAATTCTTTCTGAATACATATCTAAGATTTAACCCTCTGGAATCACTAGTTAAGCTTCTATCAGACTTATTTTAGCAGTCAGACTATACCCATTTGGTAAATAAATGGCAAAAAATTATTTATAGAAAAGCAATCCCCCGGGCAATTATTAAATGGAATTATGATCTTACCAAAGATATCACTATGAAAGAATGGAATAACTCCCTTAATTCATTATGCAAAGTCTGTCATTGTTTTAATATACATGAAACTCATTATAAAATATTAAATAGATCGTACAATACAATAATACAATTGCAAAAATGTATCCTACAACCCCACCTAACTGCTGGAGATGCAATGAAAGGATTGCAGACTTCAAACACATTTGGTGAGACTGTCCGAAAATTAGACCTTTATGGGTTGAGTTAAATCAATATTAATCATCCCTACTGGAAATAAGGATTGAGCTGACTTCGAGTATGGCTCTACTTCATATGGATATGACGGGCATCGATAAAGAATTTAGACCCATCATTTGACATATCTTAATGGCTGTTAAAACCTCAATAGCTAGGAATTTGAAATCTTCTATTGTTGATAACTGGGCTAAGACACATACTCAAAGTATCACCCAATGTAAAATGGAAAGGGCCATTACTAATTTTGCACCAAATAAGGGATTTCAATATACATACTGGGATAAATGGATTAAAAGAATGGAATCTAGATAGGGAGGCTCGCTTCTTGTCGGATTTTTTCCGTGTTTTTTTTTTTTTTTTGTCGCACCACGAGCCAAGCAAATGTTTTATGTATGTGTGTCATTTAGTTTGTTTGTTCATTATGTATTTTAAAGTATTTTTTGTAATAGTGTTAAGATAAAATTTTAAGAAAGAAATAGAAATTAACCAGAAAAGGACAGATAGAGAAAGAGAAAATGAATAATACATATGATGATTTGGTATTAGATGACCCTATCTACGACTCTGCAAGAAATGAAATAACTAATACCATATTCTGATGTAAAAAAATAAGAGAAAAAAAAAGAAAAAAGAAATTAAAAAAAGTATATGCCCCTTCTTAATTCAATTATTGACAAATATTCACTAAAGAAGACAAAAATCACATGGTGAACAGTTAGTTGCTGTCTCAGAAAATCCAATATTCCATAAACAAATGGAATGGAATGCTGTATAATAGATTGTATAATCTCTTTGCTAAATGTTAACCCACCAATCCTGATATATCCATCAAAATTATAATTTCATGACAATTTATCTTTGATCTGTGTGTTTGTGTGTAGGAATAGTCTTTCAGCAGCATCCAACTGGCTTTTAACAATATGTACAGCTACTCTCTAAACTAGGCTTTTTTTTCTTTTACAATTGACTGACTAATCTATATCCAAAACTAATGATTATCTTTTCATTAGAGACTGAGGAGATTTATGAGTCATTGCTTTAGAAAACATATTGCTAGGAAATAATTCTGTCTCCAAAATCTTAAAGCAAGGTAAAGCAAGGGCACACCTCCACTGAAGGATGAAAGAGATCAGGGATATTCACTGAATGTCAAATTTAAGGCCAAAATAGCCAAACTGGAAAAAATCTCTAAGTCAGGTGTGCTTTCAGTTCAGCTATCTTGGTCTTAAATTTGAAATTTCCTTTGAATTCACCTAGTATTTTATCTTCAGTGAATAACCCTGTATATGCAAACTATGCGAAATCTCTGATTCCCAGACCTACATGCCTCTAGTTTAGATATGTTTTTTTTTCTTTTCACGTAAATTCACTTATAAGCTTTTTTCTAACATACCGACATTCTAGAACCAGGTTTTAAATATTTATGGGTCTTGTGGTTGTTGTTGCTCTTCATTTTGCTCCCTTTTTTAATTGTCCTCAGTCCATTTGTGCTGTATAGTATACAGCAAATCTTTAAAATTGTGGAAACTTTAGTTATTAAGTAATTATATTAGATAATTATGTGCTGAGCTAGCTGATTCCAAACAACTGCGTCATTAACTACAGACGGTACATGTATTTCTGCCAAAACCCATGCAAACATCAACAATGTCAAATGCAATATGTATTTATATATTCATATTTAACAATTTGTTCATTGGGCCACAATCCAACAGACCTTGACAGCATGATACGTTCACGTTCTTTCCATTAATGATCTGACTTAGCAAGGCCTGATGTCAGAGCTGAATTTTGCTCTACAAATGTCTTGTAATTGATAGTGGCAAAAAAATCTCTAATTTCAGATCGATCATTGCAAACAGGAATGTGCCAACTTTGTTGGATCCTGTCAGTTCACATATAGCCCCTAACTCAGGGGTTCCCAGTCCTCAAGTACCACCTACCAGTCCAATATTTAGGGATTACGCCTGTTGTGTCTAACACGTCTCTTTGTTTTTGTTTTCTGAAAACACCTTTGACACAACTGGGTAATCCCTAAATCCTGGACTGTTAGGGGGTACTTGAGGACTGGGTTGGGAACCACTGCTCTAACTCAATATCAGCAAGCACCTAGGTCTTACAGCTCAATCAAGGAGAGAATTAATTCCAGGCTGTAAAATTGTAGCATCAACAGCTTCATTGTAGAAAGACTATACAATGTAATGAAAAGAAAGAATTAATGGGCACAGAACAAGGGATGTCGTTTTAATAAAAATAAATAAGTCGAGAAAATGTCATATAAAATGTTATTAGGGCTTTGATGCAACCACAGGTTGATTGAAAGAGTTGATTTGCAGAATTTTTTTAGGATTTTTAGGCCAAAAGAGACAAAATGAAAACACAGAGATGACTTACAGTAATTTTACCATGTTTTGTCCTTACTTTTCCCCCGGGTTCTAATACTGATATTGCGTTAGAACTGACGTGAAGATAATTAATGCAGATAATTAAGCCATATCTGCATTAACGTATACGAAACAAAAATAAATAGTATATCTAATACATATTATACTAACAAAAAAACAATGCAGCTAATGTATACTCATGAAAATAAGCTTTGAGTTACTTGGAAACCTAAGGATGCCTAATACCTTGCTTATATCCACATAGTCTCCAAGTAATACCTAAGGGAACACTTGCATCTTTTTTTAATTCTGTTTCCTAGGCCCTTCCTTGCATCCATTAGAATGAACCCTTTTATACAGTCTCAGCTTATGTCATTGATCACTTAGCCAGAAATCACTCTACTGGCTAGTATATCTGAAGTCAAAAATGCAAGACTTACAGGGGTCTTTCTAACTTACAAACCGATATGTCAAAGTCAGAAATCTTAAATGTTATGCTACAGTTTGATATCTGCAAGTACATTTCCTTTCATGTGGTGCACTACCTAGAGTGAAAATTTGGCTCTCAGCCTATATCCATTGGACCGATTTATGCACCCTACAGGAAGACTTAAAGTCTTAACACAACACACATTTAACGTGTGTTGTCCAAATTGGCCTATTTTCACATGGCTACTTTTCCTCTTCTTGGCACTGCCCATTATGATCCCAGCACACATTCTTCGGGCAATTATTAAATTTCTGTGGTGAGGTAGGTTTCTATCATAAAGACCTACAGTGCAGTACTGGTTCCTTGAGCATTCTCAGCCAGCCTTAGTTCAGTGACAAACTTTTCAGCATAATTGGAGGCAGTTGCAGGCCCCTGTGGGCTTCTGGCAAGTTGTCAGCTCTTCTTAAATGGTTTGAATACTAATGGGAGGGTACAAAGGAAACTCTGGGCTACAGTGGTTTTGGTTCCTTTTGACAAATAGCATCTCCATGTTTACAGAATGAAAAAAAGAAAAGAAAACTATCTATATCATAAAATTGCAGCAAACGTACCTGATCCATGAGCCCATGATGCTCCCCTCATCATGCCGTGAAAGCTGAATGCTACGCAAAGTTGCGCTGCCCATCTCTGGTCACATGAACCGAATGCTCCATGCGGCCATGTGACCTGAACAAGGAACAAGGAATCATTGCATACTTACCATTCAGCCTGGTGAACAGCTCCATCTTCTGGTTCACGTGGGCCAAAATCCACACAACCATTTTCTCACTGCAATATCCTAGATGCTGCCTGCATGGATGGCGCATATTTTATTAATTCAGGTATTGTGATATCACACTGCCCTTAAAGTGACCACATTATCAATCATGTTGGAGTTCCAGAGATTGTTAGCCTATATAGTGCTAATTAGGGCCCTTATCCATTGTCCTATTGTGGTTTCTGCCTTGATAAACCAGTTTCATGCTTATAGTAAGTCTCTCTTAATTTTCTGATATTGACCTTGGCTTGTATTTGACTTTGTCTAGTTCTGGTATCCTGACCTGGAATGTGTTTTGACTTTGTGTATTTCTGGAATCCTGACCCCACTAGCTTATTCGCTTTTCTGTGTTTCTATTATGCTGACTTTGACTATTCCTGACTTTATCTTTATTAACGCCATGCTGAGGCCTGGTAATATGTCTTTATTAGAACTTCAGTTTGTGGGATTTCCCATTTCCTGTAAGTTGGGGTATGTAATTCCCAGTCTCAGAAAGCTGTGTCTCAGTCAAAGGTAAAGAAAAGTGAGCGAAATTTACAAATGAAAAGTGTTGAAATATTATTCAGAGCTTTGGAAAGTGTGTTATGACGCCTAAGGCTGCACTATGAAATATTAGGTAAAGAGTAACTATATATTTATCGTGCCATGCTAATTGATTTACTAATATGTCAAAAGTTATGTTTCTGTTCTGTTACATTTGAAATAAAGAATGGTGGACACCAATTACTTCAGCAAATTTTAATGCACAAATTTGTGCATTTTCCTAAAAATGTGGAAGAGCACCAATACTATGTTATGTTTGCCTATCTTAAGCATGATTCCTGATTTCTTAATCCTAACAGGGGAAGAATATAGAAATAGGAAAAATTTGTCACTTGTATGTGTAGGTTTAAATAATTTCTTGCTGTTCAACTTATATATTTGTTGGTAACATCAAGTAGTATTAGTACACCTCATACTGATATATATTTGAAATTAATCTCTTTACAGTAAAGGGACTCTCCAGTGCCAGGAAAACAAACCGTTTTCCTGGCACTGCAGGTCCCCTCTCCCTCCCACCCCCCATCCCAAGTAGCTGAAGGGGGGGTCATCCGGCGGGGGAGACCTATCGCGCATGCACAGCCGGCGGCGGGGGAGACCTAATGCGCATGCACGCCAATGCCGCGCACACACATTAGAACTCCCCTTAGGAAAGTATTGAAAAATGTTTTCAATGTTTTCTGTGGGGATTTCAGCGACGCTGGAGGTCCTCACATAGTGGAGGTCCTCACATAGACAGCCACTAGAGGAGGAGTTAACCCTGCAAAGTAAATATGCAGTTTATGAAAAGTGCAATATTTACAGTTGCAGGGTTAAGGGTAGTGGGAGTTGGCACCCAAAAAACTCCAAAGGGCAGAAGTGGTCTGGGTGCCTGGAGTGTCCCTTTAAGTTTTATAACGCAGATGGCCATGACATTTTTGCAGTTTAAGGACCATATTAGTATATATAATAAATAGTCACAGGGTAATTCTGTTTGATTTGGTTCTATTAAATTACATGAAAATGACTGAATTCCCAACGTATGGCAATTCTCAGATTTGCTAACTCCAATTCCATTTGAAATTCAGCCATTTTCAGACCAAATCTTTCATTCAATCAGAAGCATTCCATGTCTGGTTTAAAACAAATAATTTTTGCACCCAAAACCCTATACAAAATATAATCAGAATATTTGTGAAAGTGAAAACTATTACTAGGACGGAGGTTGTGAACCTCCCCTATGCGCCTACCTGCAATGCCACAGGTGTGGCATATCTTCTAAACTGTGAGAAGCTAGTGACTGCTCAGTAGAACTAGCAACTAGGCTAACAATCTAGCCTTTCGCTAGAAAGGCCTCATCCCATGTAAGGCCCCGTCCCTGGAACTCTTCCCCTTTGCCTGTGGTCAGTAGAGGGGACCTATTAAAAAAAAAATGTTGGGCATCATAATGTCCTACCCTGCCCCCACTTGTGGTCAGTGGGTAAGGGCTTGGAGGGACTTGGTGCTATTAATTTAATAAATGGAGGGCTTCTTTTTAGTGTATAGAGTTTTCTTAATATTGTTTATTTTTTACTATTTTACTGGATTCCACTTTCTTTTCCTGGCTACATAGCCTGTTCTACATTTGGATCCAAGGACTGGAACCCACTACTTCATTGACAGATTGTGATGTGCAGGTATACTACTTTTATCCTGTAAGTGTATCTTGTATTAAAGAAGTGTCTTTTATTGAGAAACTCTGAACTATTAATATTTCCTTTCCTCTTACATGAATTGATGTCCTTTATGTCCTGATGTCGCTATAAAGACTCCATAGGTGACAGTGATATGCCTACAATTAATCTGGGTTTGTGAGTGAATTTCATTCTTCTTCACATTCCATTTATTATTTGCAATATTGTCCTATGTCTTTCTGCTATTATTGTATTGTAGATATGTTGGTATTTTGTTGGTATTTTCCTATTTTGTAATGAGGACCCGGAGGAGTCCTTTATCTACATACTATCAATTAGCAGGGTACATTTGACGTTTTATCTATTACCCACTGAGTATGTTGTACCCACTATAGATGTGTTTCTGTAATACACAATTTTTTCAATAAATGGAGGGGCCCTAATGTCCCTATCATCCCTCACTCATGGGAGGCAGGTGTGGTTATTTAATAATCAATGGGGAGTAGGAATGCTATTCCCCATTCCCCACCTCCACCATGGGCTTTGGGTTGGCATAAAGTGGGTGATAATGACATTGTACTGTTATGGTACTTTTTGAAAGTAAACCAAAATGTTCAAATGTCTATCTGTTCCTGTCCAAATCAATAAAATTAAATTGCGTATATACGCTGAAGTAATTAAGTCTGACACACAAGGTTCAGGTTAAAATAACTTCGAGAAAGTTTATTGGCAAGTGAAGAAAAAGCGGGCGCGCAGGCCCTTTTAAGAGGCATTTTGCGTCATCATTGATTATTAGAATATCAGCAAATAAACACCATCAATTGGATTAATTGTTAAGTGTCGGTGTTAGTGTCTTACCTATTGGTTCAAAAATAAAAAAGGTTAGTCCCGTGCCCACCCATCAGAGGTGGGATTATTCTGGACACGGGTGGGGATAAGGGGGTCCTAAGCATCATTTTACACGGTCAATGATATCAGGCTTCATGTCCAGGTGCAAGGTCTCTTATGAATAGAACATTTCATTACTACTGTGTTCTGTGGCCTTCAAACTATACTATCTTACAAGTTCCAAGGAGTAGCCAGCAAGTCTTAAGGAGTAACCAGCACCTCCTGGTATTTGTCCTTGCAGGAAAACACAGTCTTTGTCTACTGTACTAATTGGGTTGAGAAGTTCAGTCACGTAACGTAGTTTTAAAATGAACAAGTCAAGTCATGAGGACAAAATGGAGGATTGAAAGAGTCAGGTTAGGGGGACAAAATGGAGGAGGAAGTCACAGTATAAAGTTAAAATGGAGTTAGTACAATAATTCAATACAAGTACAATAGTAATTTTTAATAATTCCACATCAGTCCCCCCTATGAAATGTTAGATTCTAAGAGATAAAACTTTATTATGTTAGTATCAGAAGACGTGTTAACCCAAAGGCACAGAAACCCCGTGGCCGCTAGTTAGGTGTTAATGCAAAGTGCAAGTCTGTCCCTAGAGCTGACCCTAATAATAGGCTAACTCATCCATCAGTATGGCTCTCGAACACTTCACACCCATGGGTGTCCCATGGCAGCTAACCCACCACTTCTCCGCACGGGGCCTTTACCATTCACTGACAGATGCTGTCCCTAAGCTAGTCCCTTCCTAGAATTCCTGCACTTTATCAACAAAAGGGAATGTTTGCAGCGGCAGACAGGGTGAATTGATGTCTTGGGAATCTTGGTCATCAACTTCGAGATGGGTGAAAGTGGGTGCCGCTTGGTCAACAGTCTTCATGAGGGATTTTCTCAGACATGGGAGGATACAACAAAAGAGAAGAGCAAAGATAAAAAGAAAAATTAGTATAGCCATACCAATCTGCATTAAAGCCTTTTGCCATCCTGTCATCCAACCAAACCATCTTTCCCAGGGATCTTTTACCCCAGAATTCCTTTTTAATTCTTCAGACAGGTCATTTAATTTTTCTATGGCTAATGTAACTTTACCATTAGGGCCTGTGTTTTCTGGGATATATGTACAACATGTCATGGTGTCGGGCAAAATTTTACAAACCCCTCCTTTCTCGGCTAAGATCATATCTAGGGCCATTCTATTCTGAAAAGTCATTTGGGATGTGGCCTGCAGCTGTTCGGCCAACCCCTGGAGGGCGTCTCTGGTGTAATTAACAAAACGCTGTTGGTTGTAATAAATATAATTTATCCAGTTTAAATTCTTGTTTGCGGTAACTATGGTAAAAATTGATTCAAATCCTGCAGCAACCTCATCTCTTGCTTTAAACTCATTGGGTACCCCCCTAGGCACCCCAATGGCATCAATGTAAATGTGAGGGTCAAAACTTCCTTTTACTGGGGCTTCACGTTTAACCTTAGTGTGGCTGGGCTCATGGGTGTTGAGGTGTGTGTCAGAGATGATGTGTATAGGCATAATGGCCTTAGTCAAAGTACACTCCCCCACCACTCCGTGTCCATTCTGGATCTTAACTGTAAATCCCCACACAACCAGTAAATATCTCCTAATGACCTAGTGTGATGCTGCAGTAAACGTACAGGAACAGTTCGATATGTAGCACAATATCCTTCGGGAAAATTACCCACAAATTTACCAATCCCATCGTCCATGGCATAGCAAGTGTAATTACCTTTATATATTGTAATACCATCTGGGGGTTTGACATCCTGGGTTAGGAGAGGATACTCCTTTGTCCATGCAATACATATGGACCTGTTAAAATTATAGTGATAGGCAAAAAGGCTTAAAACACATTCTTCTATATCTACTGGTAGGATTAAAGGCACGGTACCCAGGTGAGGCCGGGCACCGCCACACACATAACATGCAGTTCTATTATGCTTATTAGCATTGTATTTCATCCATTCTAACCATAGATTTACATCATTAAAACCTGTTTCCGCGGCCATGGTATCTTCAAAAGTGGGGTTAGCAATGGCCATCATGTCTTGAAAGGTCTGGATATGAGGTTTTAATGGGTTAGGGACCATATGGGTGGCCCCTTGCCACTCAGAAGAGTTGCACATATCTTTAAGGTAGAAATGCCCTAACTTTTTATAGGAACCCTTTTTCCAATACATTCCCATCACATACTGGTCTGCATCTGTTGGGCTTGGATGCTCAATGTTAAGAATTAATTTCATTGGTGTACTTCCCCCAGGCTTTCTCAAAGTCATCCTCTGGAGGAGGGATCTACCATGATCATCTACTTTAGATACGGCACTTTTTGGTTTGTAACCCCAGGCAGGCCCGGCATTCCATCCCGCCGCCCCCCAATGGTCACAATTGTGCCCCCATTGCTTGTCAACTACACAAACATATGGGTCTTTCGAATGAGGGATATCTCTATAGATGCTCTGGATTTGTGGTGTGGGAAATGGGCATTCTACAATATCACAGTAGTCAAAGGTATAAGTAGCCACCTGGGTGCACGATGAATTATACCAGAAGGTGTACCCACTAATGTCTTTGGTAATGGCTACTTGCTGGGCCTTCATAAGGCTAATTAAGGAGAAGATGTACCAGAGATACATGTTTGTGCGATATTCGCTTCCTCTGGGGCAGGAGATTTCTTGCAGTGGGAAGCGTGGATCCAATTTGGCCTACCGGCCAATTTGACGGAGGTTGCGGTAATCAGGAGAACTTGGAATGGACCGTCAAATCTTGGTTCTAGGGTATTTTTCCGCACAAACTTCTTGACCAGGACCCAATCTCCGGGAAGTAGGTTATGAGAACCTGTATCCAATTCGGGATCTGGAATTGAAGAGAAAACTTGGGCATGTATTTTGTTTAGGACACTTGCAAGTTCAATTACATAGTCTACTAAAACATCTGATTGGAGTTGCAACTGCTGTGGATAATAACAACCTAGCCTGGGTGCTGTCCCAAATAGAACCTCATATGGGGACAGCGAATGCTTCCCTCTAGGTGTGTGTCTAACACTAAATAAAGCTATTGGTAGGCTTTCTGGCCAGGGCATCTTTGTTTCTTGTGACATTTTTAACATTCTGGTTTTTAGAGTGCCATTCATGCGCTCCACTTTACCACTACTTTGTGGGTGGTAAGGGGTATGGAAGGCTAGAGTCACCCCTAGGGCAGTCCAAATTTCTTTAGTCACAGTTGCTGTAAAGGCTGGGCCTTGATCACTCTCAATGACTTCTGGGAGTCCGAATCTACATACAATATCTGTAAGTAGGCGCCTTGCGGTTGTTTTTGCAGTGATATTGGCCACTGGGTAGGCTTCTGGCCAGCCTGAGAACATGTCCACTATTACTAGTGCATATTCATGGGGCCCACTCTTGGGCATTTGGATGTGGTCAATTTGAATCCGCTGGAAGGGGTACATGGGCTTTGCCAGGTGTTTCGCAGGTACTTTAACTGGTCTTCCTGGATTGCATTTTGCACAAATGACACAGGCCTTGCAGAAGCTATTGATCAATGTTGTGATTCCAGGTGCTTCATAATACTTCTGTATGAGGGCGGCCATCAATTCTTTTGACAGGTGTGCAGGCCCATGTGCCCATTGGACAACTGCTGGATACAAATTTCTGGGAAGACAAAATTTGAAGTTGTTGTAATATATTCCGTCCTTTTGGACAGCTCCTTTCCTTTTCCATTTCTGGATTTCTTCAGGAGTGACTGCAGCTTGTTGTTCTTGTAAAATTCGCAAATCAGTAGGAAGAGTTTGCAGAGCAAACATAGGGACTTCTTCTTCTTCTTGTCCGGACACTTCTTCATCCACTTCCTGCAGATCCCTGGCCGCTAGCTTAGCAGCCTGATCAGCTAAATGGTTGCCCTTTGCTTCATCTGTATCCAATTTCCCATGGGCCTTGACTTTCAAAACGGCCACTTCTTCGGGAAGTAGGAGGGCATCCATTAGCTCCTTGATTGCAGTGCTGTGTTTGACTGGTGTACCGGCGGTGGTAAGAAATCCTTGTGTCTTCCAAATTAGGCCGAAGTCATGTGCCACACCCAGAGCATATCTTGAATCTGTATAGATGTTGGCACGATTTCCTTCGGAAATTTTGCATGCTGAAGTCAGAGCCCGTAATTCAGCTTCTTGCGCAGACATTGCTGGCGGTAAGGATGATGATTTGATGACTTCGTCTGTTGTGGTTACGGCATATCCTGTGTGATATGTTCCTCCTTCATCGGCATATCTTGATCCATCCACAAACAGGGTAAAATCCGGATCTGGTAATGGATTCTCATGCACAGTTGGTAAGTGCACTGTTTCCATTTTCATCTGTTCAAAACAGTCATGAGGTGTTTCTGGGTCATAATCATTCTTTATGACCAGGTCTTGAAATTCCTTTTCCAGGAAATGGCGTGGCCATGCTTCCAGAAGGTCAGTTGTTGGGTATTTGGCAATACCATTTTCCTGTAGCTGTTCTTCATTCATGGTGGCCCATAGTTTTGCCATGGGCCCAAGATCATTCCATGACCTTGTCTTCAACTTGGTAACAGGAATATGTGGGATAGCGGTATCCCAATGGCGGTAGAGGTAGTTAAGTTGTTGAGGTAGCTGGACCAAGACCATGCTATTACCTTCAGAGTCACAATAGAAGTCTTGTGCAGTGAGCTTTACATCGGTCCAGTGGTAAAGCTCATCTTCATAGCAAGGTTCGGGAGTAATGTTTGGCTTGTACCACATGGTACAGAAGGCGTAATCCGGGCCTTCACAAAGAGGTGTCTCATCTTCATAAAATGACAAATGTGGATGCATGACTTTCTTGATACATCCACAGAGCAGGTAGATGTAGGTTTCATCTGTGATAAATCCATAATAGATACCCCCCTCAGGGAGTGGAAGAAGAGTGGACGGATTAAGCACTTGACATCTTTGGATGGAAATGTTGTCAGGCAAAAGAAGATGACACTGTAGGCGCAGGTGTCTGGCTGGAGACACGTGCTTGAGCTGGACTTGGTTGATAATAGCAGAAATGTCATGAGGGGCCAAAACAACCAGAGGGTGGCCAAGGACCAGGTCCGAGGTTCTTTCAATGAGCTCTCTTGCGGCAAAAACAGCCCTGAGACAGGAAGGAGTCCCTCTGGCCACAATGTCTAGTTGACATGAGAAATATCCAATAGGCCTCTGGCGGCCTCTTAAGTCATTCATTTGGGTGAGAACTCCTGTTGCGTGGCCTTGTCTTTCGGAGACAAATAATTTGAAGGGTTTGGAGTAGTCAGGTAGGCCCAAGGCAGGAGCAGAAGCAATGGCACGTTTTAAAGCACCGAAATTGTCCAGAGCTTCATTGGTCAGACAGAACGGGTCAGACTTAAGAGTATCATAGAGAGGTTGCATAAGCAGAGAGGCTTCTGGGATCCATGCTCTGCAGTAGGAAATGAGGCCTAGGAAGGCATGAAGAGACTTTGAAGTCCTTGGAGGTGGAATGTCCAGAACAGCTCTTACCCGGTCCCGAGTAAGGTGTCTGGTACCTTGAGATAGGCAATGTCCAAGGAAGATCACTGAAGATTGACAGAATTGTAGCTTGAGGAGCGAAGCTTTGCATCCTTGTTCTGCCAAATAGCAAAGGAGACTAATTGAGCAATTTTCAGTAGTGGGTATATCAGCTCCACAGAGTAACAAATCATCCACATACTGGAGCAGAACAACTTCTGGGTGTTCGGCTTGCCATGGATCAAGGATGGTACCCATGGCCTTTGCAAATTGACTTGGAGAATTTTGTGCCCCTTGGGGCATGACAGTCCAGGTATACTGTTGCATCTCATGAGTGAAAGCAAATAGGTATTGACAGGAAGGGTCCAGGGGGACACTGAAAAAGGCATTGGCCAGGTCAATGACTGTGAAGAATTTTGCAGATGGTGGGACTCCAGAGAGCAGAGTATGGGGATTTGGTACAAGAGGGGTGTCCAGGACGGTAGCTTCATTGACAGCACGGAGATCCTGGACCATCCTGTACTTCTCTGGCTCACCCTTTGGAGTTTTCTTTTTCACAGGAAATAGTGGGGTGTTGCATTCAGATTTACATTTTACCAGGGCACCCTTCTCCAAGAGTGCCTTGATGTGGATAGAAATGGCAGCAGACTGTGCTGGTTTTAAGGGATATTGTGGTTTTCTTGGTAGCTTAGCTCCTGGAATCAGCTTCACCACCACAGGGGGAACATTTAGGTGACCTATGTCCTCTGGGCCTGAGGACCATAACTTGGCGGGCACCTGTGTTTTTAATTCCTCTGGGAAATTAGACCTTAATTCTGCTGCTTCCTCACGGGGCTTTTCTAAATGCAGCATCAGAGGCAAGGAGCACAGGGCTGAGGTGTCTGATACAGATAGAGGTGTAAACATTTCTACCTGCCCATCCGGAGTAAAGGTAATGGATGCTTGCAGGCGTGAGAGAACATCAGCACCTAACAGGTTAATTGGGCATGTGGAGGATACTACAAAGCGAGCGAGGAGGCTAGAACCAACTCGTAGTGGAGTTGTTAGAGGGCTATGTCTCGGCTGGCCATCCACTCCAACACAAGAGACATCAATATTTGACAGAAAAGATGGGTCTGGCAGGTCTTGTTCTCGCAGAACACTACGGGCTGCACCTGTGTCAACAAGGAATGTGGTAGGGTGGCCTTCAATGGGCAAAGTCACTGTGGCAAGTGGCCCCCCTTTATCCCCTGTAGACACTGCCATTACAGGGGTTACAGACACAGGCTTGCCAGTTTCCTAATCATCTGGTTCTTCAACAATTGGAACCTTTTTCACAGTCTTGGGGCCTGGGGCAGGCTTGGAGAACTTTTTGGGTGCCCCTGGTTCCCTTTTAGGTTCTGGACAATCACTTCTGTAGTGTCCCTGATCCCCACAATTAAAACAAATTACATCCTCTAACTTGACTCCCTTGGTGCCAGAGGTGATGGGGGTAGCGCGGGCCACCATGAGGGGAGCAGGATTGGGTCTCCTTGGGGTCTGAACAGATTCCAAACCTCTAGCAACTAAAAGCAGGGTATCCAGGGGAACAACCTTATATTCAGGGCGTGCAGCAATGATTCCCTTACGTATAGAGTCTTTAACACCTTGGACGAACGCACCTGACAGCATTTGTGAATGAATTTTGTCTGTAAGATCAAATCCTAAATCTGTAAACATTTGATACATTCTTGCATGGAACCTTTCTACTGATTCTCCTTTGTCTTGAACAACATCAGTGAGGCCAGCAGCCTGATCCGCAAGTTTGTCTTTAGCCCATTCTCTTAATTGGGTGCAAAAGGTTACCCCGGAGGGGTAATCAACATCACTGGAAAGCAGATCTGTACTGAGGTGACGGGCCATACTCGGCCAGTATGCATCCCCTGCTTTAATAGCACAAATGCTCAGCAAATCACGCCATGCGGCGGAATAGGTCTTTTGAATTTGAACTATCCCTCGGTAAAAAGGCATAGGCTGTTTTTCTGGGTCGGGGAGCGATTTCATTAATGCGCTAGCTTGAGTGGGGTTAAAGGCAACATATTTAGGAGGGGTCCGTTCACCCCGGCCCTTGTGTCCAAAGGGATCATCGATGGAACGATGAGTTGAGGCTCCTGCAGCGGCTCCTGCAGCCTCCGACGAGTCCTGGGATGAACTATCCTCATCTCTCTCATCTAATTCTATGATCTGAGCTTTCTTTCGTGCAGGGCCCGGGTAAGGTGACAGGACCGGAGGATGAGCGGGGGTCCCAGATGCGGGGGTGGCTAGCGAGTCATAACCGGGGGATAGGTAGTCACCGGGAATTACCGGCATCAGGGCTGTACTGGGGGCCGCCATATTAGTGGCCGGAAAGGGTATTGTATTAGGGTTAAGGGAAGAAGTGGCGGCCATGTTGGATGTGGGCACATCCGGAGCAGACTGTATCGGACTGGGCATGACCGGGACCTGGGGAGTGGCTTGGGGAAGGGGTAGTGGATATCCGGGATAGGGCAGAGTCATGGGATACGGGAAGCGGTAGGGCCAGGCTGGGGAGGGGAAGGAGGTGGGGTATTGGACTGGGGTGGAGATGGGAGGGGACGGAGAGGGATTGGTAGGGGTGGGTGGAGGGGGAGGAGTCGGGGCGAGGGTGGAAGAGGTGGTTAGTTGGGCGGATGAGGAGGGGAGGGGATCATGAACGGAGAGGGAGCGTAGGGAAGGAATGGCAGATGAAATGTTAGGGAGAGGTACAGCAGGTAGCGTAGGGATGGATGAGGATGATGGGAATGTTAGGGACGGGGAGGGGGAAAAGAAAGATCCATCAAAATTCAGGACCGGGCAAACAGGGGAGGTGGCGGGATGGGTGTTAGGAGGATTGGGAGTGGGGAACATAGTCAGCTGGCTATCACCCACTGCTGACTGAACCTTGGGGATAGACGTCCCCTGGGCGCCACTTTGGGGCGCTGGCTGAGGGTAGACCCCAGCAACACAATTCTGATGATACACAAACAATTTCACACCTTTGTGATTTATTTCTTCCTCAACCCAACCTTCTAGCTGAATAGCCTTCGCTACTCTGTACCATGCTTCAGCAGTCTTTAATAAACCATTATCTGTAAGCTTGCCTTTCATTTCTGCCAGTAACTTACGCCAACTTTCTGGTTGCAATCTTCCACCCGTTGGTACAGTAATTTTACATACTTTTGCAATCTTTACAACACCTTTTACCATCTCCTCACCCTCTCTGTTTTCCACCAAATCACATGCCAACCAGCCCTTACTGGGCTTGCTTAAATCCTGCCCCATAATCCCTTTACCCCTATACCAGCGTCCTAGATATATAGAGAGAGAGAGAAAACTGAACAAGAACGTCTACAATGCTCGACTGCCACCCGAGAACCGTAGGACTTTCTCAGGTGCGTCTTCCCAAAACGTAGACTAGTCACTGAATCCGCCTACCCGGGGTGGTAGACACGGATTGGAGCGAGGTGAGAAGTGTGTGACCAATCACTTCTCTTTTAAGAGGAATGGGAGTGGATAGTATAATAATATAGGAAGTATAGAAAAGATGAAAGGCAAGGAAAATCCTTAGAGACAGACACAGGAGTTCATGAGACTCCTAATTAGACAAACAAGACAACAATACAATTGAAATACAGTGCATGCATCACAGTACAAATGAAATCAACAATAATCCCTTTCCTTTTACATGTGCTTACTCCAAAGTCACCTCCCTCAACCTCGTAGTGTCCCCGCTCGGAGAATGACTTCCTCAAGTCTCACTATCACAATTAAATAATCAGTGGACCTTCAACTCAACTAGAGCCGAAGGGTCCGGGTCAGGACGTCCCCAACTCAACTAGAGCTGGATGGTCCGGGTCAGGACGTCCCCAACTCAACTAGAGCTGGGTGGTCCGGGTCAGGACGTCCCCAACTCAACTAGAGCTGGGTGGTCCGGGTCAGGACGTCCCCAACTCAACTAGAGCTGGATGGTCCGGGTCAGGACGTCCCCAACTCAACTAGAGCTGGATGGTCCGGGTCAGGACGTCCCCAACTCAACTAGAGCTGGATGGTCCGGGTCAGGACGTCCCCAACTCAACTAGAGCTGGATGGTCCGGGTCAGGACGTCCCCAACTCAACTAGAGCTGGATGGTCCGGGTCAGGACGTCCCCAACTCAACTAGAGCTGGATGGTCCGGGTCAGGACGTCCCCAACTCAACTAGAGCTGGATGGTCCGAAAGCGCACAGTGAAGCTAGCTAGGCTATCAAAGTGACACAAAATTGGATCACAGGAAACTATGATTCTACACAGATCCCACAGTTCCACAAACTTCTTTTTCCATACAGCCACAGCCACGAGGCTCCTAAAAGAAGTAAACAGGCAAAGAAGACCCCCAGGAACACATCCACAGGTCAACCCCCCTTTATCCCAAAAGGGGTAAAATACAAACAGACAGACAAACTGAAGACCCAGGCAAATCCCCTCAGGTCCACCCCCCTTTATCCCAAAAAGGGGAAAACAAGCAAAACAGAGAACCCCAGGCAAATCCCCTGCAGGTCCACCCCCCTTTATCTCAAAATGGGGAAACAGGCAAACAATTCAAACACACCCAGGCAACAGATAGACTAAAATGCAGGTAAACAAGTGAGTAACGAGACACCGGGCAAGATATTACCTTTGATGTCCTCCCGGGAAGCAGTCACAGACACGTGGACGGGTCAATCAAAGGGGCCGGAACATACCGGTGGCTCTGCAGAAGTCTCTACCGTGTACCTGGAGGTGATCAATCTCCTTTCCTTCCCCCCGGATTCCTCCGTCCACCCTTGTCTTCCTTAGGACGGCTCACCGGCCGGACATAGCCCGATGCCCCACGTTGGGCGCCAAGTTGTTATGGTACTTTTTGAAAGTAAACCAAAATGTTCAAATGTCTATCTGTTCCTGTCCAAATCAATAAAATTAAATTGCGTATATACGCTGAAGTAATTAAGTCTGACACACAAGGTTCAGGTTAAAATAACTTCGAGAAAGTTTATTGGCAAGTGAAGAAAAAGCGGGCGCGCAGGCCCTTTTAAGAGGCATTTTGCGTCATCATTGATTATTAGAATATCAGCAAATAAACACCATCAATTGGATTAATTGTTAAGTGTCGGTGTTAGTGTCTTACCTATTGGTTCAAAAATAAAAAAGGTTAGTCCCGTGCCCACCCATCAGAGGTGGGATTATTCTGGACACGGGTGGGGATAAGGGGGTCCTAAGCGTCATTTTACACGGTCAATGATATCAGGCTTCATGTCCAGGTGCAAGGTCTCTTATGAATAGAACATTTCATTACTACTGTGTTCTGTGGCCTTCAAACTATACTATCTTACAAGTTCCAAGGAGTAGCCAGCAAGTCTTAAGGAGTAACCAGCACCTCCTGGTATTTGTCCTTGCAGGAAAACACAGTCTTTGTCTACTGTACTAATTGGGTTGAGAAGTTCAGTCACGTAACGTAGTTTTAAAATGAACAAGTCAAGACATGAGGACAAAATGGAGGATTGAAAGAGTCAGGTTAGGGGGACAAAATGGAGGAGGAAGTCACAGTATAAAGTTAAAATGGAGTTAGTACAATAATTCAATACAAGTACAATAGTAATTTTTAATAATTCCACATCAGTACTACCCCCAAGGATATGTCCAATTGCCCATCCCCCTGTCCCACCCAGCTAGTGGCACAGGGTCCCCAAGCCCCTGAGCACCCACTCAAGCTAAAAAATAAGCCTCAAGATACCTTTCACTCTAATAATAGTGAGGAGGGGCAAACTAATCTAATACCTGGTGAAAATAAATTATACCATCAGACGTCTTCTTTCTTCTTCAGTCCCATATAAAGGCCAATATAGGAAAACATACTTATTAAAAAAGATCCAATTCACAAAAAAAAATATGAAAAAATGCACTGCAGCAAAATCAATCTAAGTGAGCCATTTAAGGACATTGCACAGAATTACCTTTAAAGTGGGAGAAAGCCTTTATAAATGCATTTTCACATTTTGAAACCTTATATTTCCAGGCTGCCCAGGTGCTAGTTTCTAATGACAGTCAGCAGCCACTGGTAGCCCACTGTTTGTAGTTATGACCCCATCTGTGGCATAGGAGGTGGGGATAGGTAGGGAGGTTTTTGTAACGAGAATATACCCCTACACGCAGGATCCAGCTAAACAGAAGGCAGAACAGAGGAGAGATACGTCTACCGGACCTTAGAATGGCCGGACTCGACGTATATAGGAGAAGTACAGAGTCAGGAACAATCCGAGGTCAAGGGCACAAAGAGACAGCGTAAACGAGGACAAGCCGGGGTCTGGTACACAGGAAACAGCAAGCCGGCAAACAGAACAGACAAGGATAAAGCGAAAACAAAGTCAGAATACAAAGCCAAGGTCAAATACGGAGGAACACAACTGAACACAACAAGCGCTAAAGGGAACTATAGCAGAAACCACGATAGGGCAAGGAACTAAGGGAAAAGGGTAAGTATAAATAGGTTCAAAACTAATGTGATTGGCTCCTGTCATTTCCACTCCCCCAAAAGGTAAGTGTATGGGGTGTGTGGGATGACAGGGGCCAATGGGAGCCTTTTGGCAATTTAGGCTCCCACTGTCTCTTTAAGAGCGCGCCCGAGACTCGTGGCGCGCTCTTAGATTCAGGCGGGACATGTGACCGCATCTCGCGGTCACTGCCCGCCTTCCAGTCTGAAGCGTCGGATGAGCCGCGCGCGGCTCGTGCAGCCGCAGGACCGCGCACGGCTTGAAGAGAGGACCGCGGCCGGCCCCTGGGAAAGGTGAGTAACGCTACAGTACCCCCCCCTGAGGACATGCCCTCCGGGCGGGCAGGACTAGGTCGGGCAGGAAAACGTGAATGGAAAGAACGCACAAGGCGGGGAGCATGAACAGCATCAGCAGAAATCCAACTGTGCTCCTCAGGCCCATAACCCTTCCAATGTACCAAGTACTGAAGCTGACCCCTAGGGAAACGAGAGTCAAGAACAGCAGACACTTCGAATTCCTCGTGACCCTCCACAGAGACAGGAGGAGGAGGATGAGCATGCCGGGTGTAGCGGTTGCGCACGTAAGGCTTCAACAACGAGGTGTGAAAAACATTAGGTATGCGCAGATTCTTAGGCAGACCCAAGGCATAAGAAACGGGATTAACCTTATGTATAATGCGATAAGGACCAATGAAGCGGGGAGCCACTTTCATAGACGGCACCCGGAGGCGAATATTCCGCGTGGAAAGCAAAACTCTGTCCCCCACAACATAGGAAGGAGCCGCTCTGCGATGCTTGTCAGCCTGAGCCTTCTGGCGAGCAGCAGAGTCAACCAAAGAACGCTGAACCTGCTCCCAAGTATTTCGCAAACCAGCCAAATGCTCATCCAGAACTGGCATGCCCTGTGAGGAGAATGCAGCCGGGAGAACAACGGGATGCTGGCCATTGACGACGTAAAAAGGGCTTTTGCCGGAAGAATCATGAGTGGTGTTATTCCGAGCAAATTCAGCCCAAGGAAGCAGGTCAGACCAATTGTCCTGATGGTGAGACACAAAACAACGGAGGTACTGCTCCAGAGACTGGTTGGCACGTTCAGCAGCTCCATTAGACTGGGGATGGTAAGCGGAAGAAAATGAGAGAGAAATACCCATTTCTGTACAAAAGGCTTTCCAGAACCTGGAAATAAATTGGCTACCCCTATCGGACACAATAGATAAGGGAATGCCATGTAACCAAAATACTTCTCTAGCGAAGATGAGGGCCAGTTCCTTGGATGTGGGCAACTTGCGAAGAGACACAAAGTGAGCCATTTTGGAAAACCGGTCAACTATCATCAGGATGACTGTGTTACCATTCGAAGGGGGTAATTCAACAATAAAATCCATAGATAGGTTGGACCAAGGTCTCTCGGGAACGGGTAACGGATGCAACAGCCCACAAGGAACTCTACGAGAGGATTTCATACAGGCACAAGTAGTACAAGCACTTATATAGTCAGTGACATCCTTTCGTAAGGCATCCCCCTGACACTGTTTTGGAAATACCAGGATGTCCAGCAGTCTTAGTATCGTGATATAGTGACAGAATATCCTGTCTCTCAGGAACGTCAACGAACAATTTATCATTAGGCCTCTCGCTAGGTGCCATGCTTTGTTTCGCTTGTATGGCCTGCAAGAGGGACGAGGAAATAGACAATATAGTAGTTGCTATTATCCTGTCTGGGGGAATGACAGGAGTAACATCAATCTCCTGTTTGTCAATAGTTTCAAACTGTCTGGACAGAGCGTCCGCTTTAGTGTTCCGATCACCTGGCCTATAGGAGATTATATAATTGAAATGGGACAAGAACAGTGACCACCTAGCCTGCCTGGAAGACAATCTTTTAGCTTCGCTAAGGTAGGACAGGTTCTTATGATCCGTAAATATGAGGATGGGATCCTTAGTGCCTTCTAACAAATGTCTCCATTCTTTGAGTGCTAAAATGATAGCAAGGAGTTCGCGATTACCCACATCATAATTCTTCTCTGCTTTGGACATTTGTTTAGAAAAGAAGCCACAAGGATGCAATGGCTTTTCAGGAGACTCTCTTTGAGATAAAACAGCACCTACCCCGATATCTGAAGCATCAACTTCAAGTATATAGGGCAATGAGGGGACAGGATGCTGTAAAATAGGTGCAGAGGCGAACTTAGTCTTAAGGAAGTCAAAAGCTTGAAGTGCTTTGGTAGACCAGACACGAGTATTGCCATCCTTTTTTGTCATACGAGTAATAGGTGCTACAATAGACGAAAAACCATTGATAAAACGTCTATAATAATTAGAGAAACCCAGAAAACGCTGGATGGCTTTTAGACCTTGCGGCAGAGGCCATTCTATGACAGCAGCGAGCTTCCGGGGATCCATACGAAAACCCTTAGCGGAAATCAAATACCCCAAAAACTGGACTTCGGATTGGTCGAATAGACATTTTTCTAGTTTACAATAAAGACCATTAGCAAGAAGGGTCTTCAGAACGGTCGTAACATGTCTGTGATGAGTGTGTAAGTCTGTAGAATATATTAACCCCTTAAGACCGCAGCCAAATGTACAAGTTGTGATCCAAAAAAACGTAAACAAAACCTGGCATTTGCGCTATATGTCTGTCCAACCATAATTCACCTCTTTCATATTAAATGCACCCCCCATTATTATATATCATTTTATTCAGGGGAAACGGGGCTTTCGTTTAACATCAAATATTTAGGTATGGAACATAATTTAATATGAAAAAAATATTTAAAAAATGGGAGAAAATAAGAATTTTTTAAATTTTTTTAGTTCTACGTGACATTCTAACTGTGAATGTCATAATACTGTTTGCTTTTACTGCAATACAATACACATATTTGTATTCAGCGATGTCTCGCGTGTAAAACAGTACCCCCTATGTACAGGTTTTATGGTGTTTTGGGAAGTTACAGGGTCAAATACAGCGTGTTACATATTTCAGTTTTTTTACATTGAAATTCGCCAGATTGGTTACGTTGCCTTTGAGACCATATGGTAGCCCAGAAATAAGAATTACCCCCATGATGGCATACCATTTGCAAAAGTAGACAACCTAAGGTATTGCAAATTGAGTATGTCCAGTCTTTTTTAGTAGCCACTTGGTCACAAACACTGGCCAAAGTTAGTGTTAATATTTGAAAATGCAAAAAACTAATTTGAACGCAAATTTTGGCCAGTGTTTGTGACTAAGTGGCTACTAAAAAAACTGAACATACCCTATTTGCAATACCCTGGGTTGTCTACTATTGCAAATGGTATGCCATCATGGGGATAATTTTCATTCCTGGGCTACCATACGGTCTCAAAGGCAACCTGGCGAATTTTAATGTGAAAAAACTGAAACGCAAACCTTATATTTGACTCTGTAACTTTTGAAAACACCATAAAACCTGTACATGAGGGGTACTGTTATACTCAGGAGACTTCGCTGAACACAAATATTAGTGTTTCAAAACAGTAAAACGTATCACAACAATTATATCGTCAGTGTAAGTGCCATTTGTGTGTGAAAAATGCAAAAAATGTCACTGTCACTGACGATATCGTCGTTGTAATATATTTTACTGTTTTGAAACACTAATATTTGTGTTCAGCGAAGTCTTCCGAGTAAAACAGTACCCCCCATGTACAGGTTTCATGGTGTCTTGGAAAGTTACAGAGTTAAATATAGTGCTAGACAATGTAATTCCCTGAACTTTTGGCCTGGGTTGGCAGGCAGGTCCTGCAAATTGTAATTAATAAAATGACCTAATTATGTAAAATTATTACATAAATATATGCGTAGAATTATTATATATATGTGTGTATATATATATGTGTGTATATATATGTATATAATTTTTTTTAATTATTTTTATTTATATATTGGTATATACATTGTGATATATACGTATATACTTATGTATATAGATATATATATTATTTCGTTCTACATGTATTTTGATATCAATATATATATATTAATTTTAAAATACAGTTAGAACGAAATTACGCATGTTTATATATTTTTTATCTATTTTTTTATTATTTTTTTATTTATTTTTTTAACGTATTTATATATTTATTTATATTTTATTATATATAAATATATATATAATGAAAATTATATATATATTTAATCAATATCATTGTACGTGTATTTTGATATTTATATATATATAATTATGTATATATTAATATTAAAATACACGTAGACAGTATATGCATATTTATGTGTATGTGTGTATATGTGTGTATATATATACTTAGATCATATATATAATAAATATATATATATGATCTAAGTATATATAATTTATTTTTACACTGTTTTAACATTTTTTATTTTTTTTTCAAACAGCAGGCGGAGTACCTGTCATTACAGGCACTCCCCCTGCTGGCAATGCCTTGGACGGCTATGCCGTCCATGTGATCGCGGGGTCCTCGCAAGGACCTCGCGATCACATGGCCCTGGGCGGCTGAAGAGGACGCAGGGGGACTCCCTGGGCTCTCAGGTAAGTCCCCCATACCGCGATCGCCGGCGTGGGATCGCCGGCGACCGGGTAAGTACATAAGATCGCAGGACGTACTATGCCGTCCTGCGGCTTTTAGAGCCACCAAAATAAGGACGGCATAGTACGTCCTGCGGTCTTAAGGGGTTAAAATGTCGTCCAAGTACACAATAACAAACAAGTGAATAAAGTCTCTTAAGACATCATTAATAAATTCTTGGAATACTGCTGGGGCATTGCAAAGCCCAAATGGCATGACGGTATACTCATAATGACCTGACCTAGTGTTGAAGGCTGTCTTCCATTCGTGGTTCTTTTTTATACATATCAAATTGTATGCTCCTCTAAGATCTAATTTGGTGAATACCGTTGCACGTTTGAGCTTGTCAAACAATTCTGTTATTAATGGTATAGGGTAAGCATTTTTGATGGTGATTTTATTAAGACCTCTATAATCAATGCAAGGTCTTAAATCACCTTCTTTCTTCGATACAAAGAAGAACCCCGCTCCAGCCGGAGAAGAGGATCTCCTAATAAATCCCTTGTCTAATGATTCTTTAATATATTCCTCCATGACACGGTTTTCTTGAACCGATAAGGGGTACACCCTGCCCTTTGGAGGTATAGTGCCAGGCAACAAGTCAATAGCACAATCGTAGGGTCTGTGAGGCGGTAATTTGTCAGCCTCTCTTTTATCAAAGACAGTCTTTAAAGATAAATACTGAGAGGGTATAGCCGTAGACAAAGGAGGAGTGGTAGGAACATTAATAGAATTCACAGGCGTGACTTCAATAGTACATGACTCATGGCAGGCTTCACTCCATGATTTTATCTGCCCTGTCTCCCAGTCAAAAATGGGATTGTTGGGGGGGCGGGGCCTAACCATCATGGCGGAGAGTCGTGTTTTCCATGAGCTCCAGCACAATCTCCACCAAACAAGCAGAAAACGCCTTAAACAAGCGATACAACCGGCAGTATCGAACACCCACTGGTCGCCCACGATAAAGGGCACACAGCGGGCCACTCTACTACCTGCCTGGAGCCAGATGGAGCCACAACCGGCATTGCGGCCTAGTGCGCGCCGGGCGGGGGAGGCGGCCGCTCCCCCAAGCCGGAGGCGCCCTGGTGCTGCAAACCGCACAAATCAACCCTGCTACCCCCCCCCCCCCTGGACCGGCGGGGGTGATCCCGGTACACACTGGGGTGGCTATCCCAGATAAGCTAAAAAATGGAAAGTCGCCCGCAATCGGAGGCCCACTTAAAATGGCGGATCCGACATATGCTGACGGCTCCCTCGACGAACATGATATACTCACACGACTTAACCTCCATTTCGAGTCATTCTGGAGGAAGCTGGAGCGTAAGCTAAATCGAACCCCACCAGCCTGGCCTCCCGTTCACTCAAAGCGTGCGCAACCCAGCGACCCGCCTCAAACAGATCGAAGATTGGGGCATCGCCCAGCACCAAAGACCATCCGGGCAGGGCACCGGCGCAAACATATCTGCCCTACACGTCGATGCTGCAGCACACAGTGTTCCGGCAGAGGCTTACCCCGTGTACCCAGACCACTCGGGCAAAAGGGCCGCGCATCTCAGCATCACCCACCGGCACGAAGATGGCCTAAGGGACTCGCCTCAGCCCGGGAACTAAGCCATGGGCCCCAGACAGCACGCACATCACTGCGCTCACGCCGGAGAACAACTGAAGCTGAGCCCCACGTGGAAAAGCAAGGTACAGCCAACCGGCACCAAACACACCTGTGGGATCACCGCACCAACCCAAGTCCCCGACGCACCGACAACCAAAAGAACTCACAGGGCTATATGGACTCCCTAATCCTCACCTCGCATCCACGCCCTGGGCTAGCACTCAGCAAGGGCATCGGCTGAAAGGGGCAGAACAACCCTTTGCAGCTCTGTTATCCACGCTGCAAGTCCCCTACCACTGGAGGACACAGACCCACAACTGCCGATCTTACCTAGCTGCTCCCTATTATCGGTTTTGACCCACAGCTGAGCCTGTTTTACCACACCTACAATTCCCTCCAAACCAGGCATGCAGGACACTACCCAACTGAGTAACAACTGTTTCATTTTACGTTGCTAGCCTGTTTCCTTTATTTTGATCTTATAGAGAGTCCTTAGCCTGATTTACCTGGGGAGCCTCCCTCGGGGAATTTTTACAGTGCCTAAACTAACCAATAGTCTAAGCCTAACTAGAAATATCTAAGTCACGTTTGCCTAGATGTTATTATTTCAAAAGTACATAGTATTGCCAAAACTGTGATATTGCTTTATGTGATATAGCTCTCATAAATGGTAGCTGTTGATGTGGCTCTATAACTATCGCGAAGCACTTTCCTAACCCTGAGACTACTTAACTTATTAAGCACGAGGTAGTGGTAGTACATGGCGCATGTACATGCATATTACATAGCCTGCCATTAGAGCTTTACCTACACAACGCAAGCCACCTCTTGCTCTTTGGTTACATACTGCGCAGACCCACCTATTAGATGTTATGCATCCCAGTATAGAGCGACATGATATTCTTAGCAATGATTCTCGTTAATTTTACTTATAAGTGTTTCTTGTATTACAATAAGTGTTACTAGCATGTTATCCTCTTTCATAACAAAAATGTGCAACTGTATATCGCCATGACCCTGTAAGCATTATTCCACCTGTGTCTGCTGTCGTGGCGCCACAGGAATGTTTGTTAATCCTAACTGCACCAAAAATAAAGAATTAAAAAAAAAAAAAAATGGGATTGTGGGCACGTAACCATGGATACCCTAACACTAACTGTGAAGAGGGAGAGGTGATGACCTGGCACCGAATGGTTTCATAGTGTAAAACCCCTGTGTACATGTGTAACGGTGCAGTCTCATGAGTAACAACCGGATATATCAATGGTCTACCATCTATGGCCTCAACGGCCAAGGGTATCTCCTTCTCCCTGATGGGAATGTTGTTATTCTTTACAAAACCAGAGTATATAAAATTCTCAGCTGCCCCAGAGTCAACCTAGGCGTATATATTTTCAACTATACAACTCTCTCCCATATGTAAAGAAACAGGGAGAAGCAGTCGGTTACGAGGCAATGTAAGAGACTTAGAAATCACACCCAAGGCCAGTCCCCTATAAGGTCTTAGGTGCGAGAGTTTTCTGGGAGCAAAGGACATTCCTTTACCATATGGTCTCTCCTACCACAATATAGGCAGAGTCCCTCCCTTCTCCTATGTAATTTTTCATTATCAGAGAGTTTGGCAACCCTTAATTGCATAGGTTCCTCTTCAGATACTTTAACACTCTCCGGTGTATTAACTCTGGGGTGAATAGGTGTAACAAAACGTCTATTTCTGTTCTTGGTATAGAGCCTGTCACGAATCCTATTATCTATATCAATGAGGTAGTCAATAAGGTCCTCTAAGGCAACAGGAAGCTCCTTAGCTGCTACCTCATCCAATATAGAGTCTGATAAGCCTTCCATGAAGGCAGTAGTTAACCCATTGTTGGTCCAATCTACCTGTGAGGCAAGGGTACGAAACTGAATAGCGAAATCAGCCACAGACCTAGAACCCTGTTTAACTCTCATTAATGCTCTTGCGGCATTCTTAGACCTTTTCATAGTGTCAAAAGTTCTGCGAAAAGCTGTAAGAAAACTGTGAAAGTCATGCACCATAGGTCCATTAGCTTCCCAAATAGGATTTGCCCATTCAAGTGCTTTGTCGGTAAGTTGGTGCATAAAGAACCCAACCTTAGATCTCTCTGTGGGAAATGAACGTGGATACATCTCAAAGTGAAACTCTATTTGGTTAATAAACCCTCTGCATGTCTTAGAATCCCCTCCATACCTAGGAGGAGGTGTTAAATGGGCCGTAGCATTAGGCACAGTCGATACTTCAGGAAGAAGGGGTGTAGGAGGGTTAGGTGTGGTTGCTGGAATGGTTCTAGCTAAGAGCGTCTGGAGAGCCTGGGCTATCTGATCCATTCGGTGATCCTGCTCTACAAATCTAGCCTCATGGGACGCCATCTGTTGAGCTAAATCTGCGGGTTCCATGGCCCTATCGTAATGTAACGAGAATATACCCCTACACGCAGGATGCAGCTAAACAGAAGGCAGAACAGAGGAGAGATACATCTACCGGACCTTAGAATGGCCGGACTCGACGTATATAGGAGAAGTACAGAGTCAGGAACAATCCGAGGTCAAGGGCACAAAGAGACAGCGTAAACTAGGACAAGCCGGGGTCTAGTACACAGGAAACAGCAAGCCGGCAAACAGAACAGACAAGGATAAAGCGAAAACGAAGTCAGAATACAAAGCCAAGGTCAAATACGGAGGAACACAACTGAACACAACAAGCGCTAAAGGGAACTGTAGCAGAAACCACGATAGGGCAAGGAACTAAGGGGAAAGGGTAAGTATAAATAGGTTCAAAACTAATGTGATTGGCTCCTGTCATTTCCACTCCCCCAAAAGGTAAGTGTATGGGGTGTGTGGGATGACAGGGGCCAATGGGAGCCTTTTGGCAATTTAGGCTCCCACTGTCTCTTTAAGAGCGCGCCCGAGACTCGCGGCGCACTCTTAGATTCAGGCGGGACATGTGACCGCATCTCGCGGTCACTGCCTGCCTTCCAGTCTGAAGCGTCGGATGAGCCGCGCGCGGCTCGTGCAGCCGCAGGACCACGCGCGGCTTGAAGAGAGGACCGCGGCCGGCCCCTGGGAAAGGTGAGTAACGCTACAGTTTTAAACCTGAATCTGAACCTGAACACTGTCGTAAGATCTCCAAGGGGTATGAGAACCATACGGTCTCAAAAAATTTTTGTACAAAGCATAACAACCCAAAAAAATTCGAATTTATGGGTATCCAAAAATTTTATATTCCCTGGAGAGGAGCTAATATCCATAATATTCTTGGAAAAAGAGCATGCAATGGGTTTTTAATTTGAGAACCTTGGTCCCAGAAAGTCTCAATGCCGATTTTGACCTTTTTAACTTTTTATAATTGTGATTTCTATTTATTATATGATATAATATGCCATGCCATTTGTATTTTATATTTTATTATTTATATTCGATTTATTTATTTTTCTCATTCATTACAATATATTTTTACTTTTATTTTTATTTTCATCTTAACTTTAATTCTTTCTTTATTTAATCTTTTCCCCTCACTTTATTTCTTATTCCCATTAAAATTATCTTATTTCACCTAGTCTTATAGTTATACCTAGCATTTTATTCCTTCCCCTTCTTTTTTCTTTTTCTTTTATCATCCTCATATTTGTCCTCTATCTTTTCTTCTGTTTACGGTCATTTCCCCTACAAATATGGCCACCGTTTATGCCCTGCACGTGATCATCATGCACGTGTCGCCTCAGGCCCTATTAGCATTTTCCCCTCATCGTGTTTAAGTTTTTTTTCTATTTTTTTCTATGTATCTTTATTATTCATTTTCTATTATGGCGGCCGGGAGTGGTCATGTCTGCTCAGGTAAATGTGAGTAAAACCTATTTATTTTTACTCCTGGTTTAATATATTTTATACAGAAAGACCTATTTTTGCACTTTTTTATTTTCACATATATCCTGCTGTTAAGACACCTGCTGGTCAATATCTTTCATTAATATCCCTGAAGTGGGGGATAAAATCCACTGCAAGCACTTTATACTAGAGCTGGTGAGTAGACCATTTATACTTCTTTTTATTCTAGCTTTTATCTTAGTTTGTACATATTGCACTATTGGAGTTTTTTCTTCTCTCTTTTATGTTGCTGGATTATGAACATCTGGATGGTACACTAACCTGAAGATACAGGCAAACCCTTACAGACTTATTCACACTATTGCATTTTATCTTGGACTTTTTGTTTGTTCTTTTTATATACACAATTTTTTACTATCATAGGACAGTGTATATTTTGTTTCATTTTGTTTGTTTTATCTATAGCTATTCTGATTCCCAACCCGTTGGCGCACCCTATTTTTTGTATTTCTTTTAAACCTCCCTTGTAGTAATATGGTGGTCATATTGACCCCACAGGCTTTTTAAAAAAATATATATTTCACTTTGTTAATGTGGCAGTTGGCTAGCAAGCTCTGGCCAACTGCTACATGGTTAATCTTTGTGCCACCAAAGGGTTTATTAACTATTTGCTGCTAGCAATGCCAGCGGGCAAATAATTTATATATTTAAAATCCAGGTCTGTATTTAAGGGCAGCTTAAATCCCAACCTAATACAGGCTCATTCAGAGCCAGCTGTACAAATGCAGACATTGATTAAATAGTGTCTGGATCTACATTCCAAATGGACCTATCTATTAATTGTACCCTTTGTACACTTGGAGTTTTCAAAGTATTATGCTTGTAACATAGTAACATAGTAACATAGTTGCATAGCTGAAAAAAGAACTTGCGTCCATCAAGTTCAGCCTTCCTCACATTTGGTTTTTGATGTTGATCCAAAAGAAGGCAAAAAAAAACAGTTTGAAGCACTTCCAATTTTGCAACAAGCTAGGGAAAAAAATCCTTCTTGACCCCAGAATGGCAGTCAGATTTATCCTTGGATCAAGCAGTTATTACCCTACATTGAAAGATTATATCCTTGAATATTCTGTTTTTGCAAGTATGCATCTAGTAGCTGTTTGAACATCTGTATGGACTCTGATAAAACCAGATATGGATATATATATGTTCTTCAAAGTTTACAACTAATACTGTGATTATGAATGAAACAGATACACACATGTATATATTCAGGTGACTGTATAATACAGATGACTATGTTTAAGAATAATATTAAGTTAACAAAATGGTTTTAAACATTCCATCTACTGTAAAAAACTGAAATAGTAGATTCTGAGAAAAAATTGTGACCGATGAGGTATATAACATGCACAAAGTAATACATAGAGAACCATGAACCTGCAATGAACCTATTCTTGTCTAATATGAATGGCAAATGCCCCAAATATCAGCACAAAATGTTAACAAAAGGAGCCTGCAGCAACTTTCACATTTAACAGCATATTCCCCTCCTTAAGGATCGTTTTATTGTATTTCACAGCAATGCAATTCATAGTTTGGTTCCCTAACTTTTCAACTCACACAGCATTTAATTATTTCTTCTCACATATGTACTATTTTTTTTCTATTTGCTACAGCTGCCACATTTAATAGAAATAAACTCTAGCCTAAAGGAACCCAAAAGTGGATCAAAGGTTACATTGTATAGCATGTTGTAAACAAGAAAAAAAATGATCCACTGTTAAACCCTAGGAGTGTCGCCAAAGAAATTCCAAACAAAATACATATTTTTCCCACGTGAAAGAGCATTTTATTATGTACCATTTTTTTTTATATCTTGAAGGAACTCAAATTTAATTGAAATTGGTGTTGACGTGTTTGCTTGAGGAAATACATTTTCTTTGCTTTCTTCAATTGCTGCTATATATTTTTCTACTAGAATCTAAATCATAATATGAACGAAAGAGAACTAAAGCTAGTGTACAAAAGGAAATGACAACTTGCAGATTTGTTCATTTGGTTTCAAACACATTGTGATATGTCTGAATTTTGGGCCAATCAACACTCCGTCCAACTTTTAAGTTTAAAGTCTCCCCTTCTATATTAGTAGGTCCCACCAACCATCCATTGTTTGGGGCTGAATGTTCTCCCATTTATTATTTTAATTGCTCACACCTACCACCCACAGGTGAGGGCATGGAGACACTTTAGAAAGTCCCTTCATTGTTTTTCCCTAAAGCCCCTACCAACTGGTCACAGATGGGTGCAAGGGGTAAAGAGGAACCTGGACACCTCTTGCTATTTAATTTTTATCACCACTTGACACCCATAGCTGGGGTCATAATAGTGATCAGTGAGAGGTCCCCTTTAGTTTTTTTGCTAGCAATAGCTGTCCAGTCACTAAATCTAATTACTCACTTATCCACTAAAACAGGCTAAATAGGGCCCTGGGATCAGGCACCTGTGACAGGAAGGGGTGCAAAACCAAGGAGTTGGCAAGACTCCCAAATATAATACATATATATATATATATATATATATATATATAAATGCAGACAGCTCTTGCACTCTTCACTGTTTGTTTAGTACCTGGTGCTCTGGTAGCTCATGCACAGCAATAGAAAGAAATATACCAGCACTCCTCGGATTTTCAAATGAAGTTTTCCTTTTATTCCAAAGTACAATTTCGACGTTTCAGCTCTCCCTCAGAGCTGATATGGGGTGCCGCTGGGGTGCCGCATATATGGGGTGCCGCTGGAGGCTAATTTATACAATACACAATACACTTATCCACTAAACAGCAACTTCAATTGAAGATTATGCTAGCTTTAGTGTACTAATAATCTTAATTTTAATAAGGACAGGAGGCGAGTATTTTGCATTAACTCTCTTTACTAAACTCCACAGCAGTAAAGAAAAACGTAAAGAGTAATATTAAATCACTGAGCAGCATAGTATATATAAGGGTCATGCTGCCTGTACACTTCCTCTTTCTTGAAGCGACATCCAAGTCCAGACTGAGCTCGAAACGACCAGAAAAACAAACAAAACTGTCAACAACGGTCTCTTACGAGCAGAACTTGAGGAGACTCCTGGTAAACGAGATTGGGAGAAGACAAAATGAAGCCTTTATCCCATCAAGCGGAGTCGTGAGGGTAACCGAACCAACGACCAGTGGAGGTCCTGAAGAGGATTACACTGAAAGGAGAGTATGAAATAGGTTAGGTACTGAACCGTAACTGGTCACGCAGGAGAGCCATATCAGAGTGTATCAATATAAGTGAGTAGATACATAATTAGAGTGTGGAATGTAAAGTTAAATACATGTTTATGTGTAAGTAAGTGATGCAACGTAACCTGACTGCATAAGTTTCTGGAATGAGAGACGGGATAGAAACGGCATACACCCCAAAGAAAGGAGAAACCACTAACAAGCAAAACGAAAACATCCGTCACCTTGAGATCCACTCCCCCGAGGAGTCAGGGTAGGGTACAAAAGGGAGGGAAAATACTCGCCTCCTGTCCTTATTAAAATTAAGATTATTAGTACACTAAAGCTAGCATAATCTTAAATTTTATAACATGACAGGAGGCTTCCTATTTTGCAATTTTAACGCTGAAGGAGAGATGTCCCAGCAGAAGGGGGAGTGCGAAAATAAAAGGTACGGAAAGTGGATTCCCTAGACCAGTCTGCCGCACGGAGAATGTCTGACAGGGACGCCCCCGCTAGGAAGGCTGAGGAAGCTGCCGCCCCACGAACGGAGTGGGCGCCGAGAGCGGGGTCTATACCGGCGAGCGAGAGGATCCAGTGAATCCATCGGGCCAGTGTGGTGTCCGAGACCGGCGCGTGGGGGCGAACATAGGAGACTAAGAGTTGGCTCGACGCCGAGTTACGGAGTGAGGAGGTAACCGAAATGTATCTGTGAAGGGTGGACACGACGCAGAGCTGCGGGTCGTCAGGGAAAAAAGGATAGAACACCGAAGTCGAACCCGACTTAGTGCGACGGGAAATGTGGAATGTGACCCCCTCAGGGGCAATCTCGTAGGCGTCGACGTTGAAGGCTCGGACGTCCGATACCCCTCGAAAGGACACGAGACAAAGCAGAAAAGCGCACTTAGCTGACAATTGACGTAGGGAGAGACGGTCGTTAGGGAGCCAATCCCTGAAAAAACGGAGAACCAGCCCAACATCCCATAAGTGAGAGTACCTGGGGGCCGGAGGGCGGCGGAGCCGCATACCACGGAGCAGGCGGCAGACAAGAGGGTCTTTGCCGACCGGGAGGTCCCTGATGGGGGAGTGGGCCGCCGAAATCGCGGAGCGAACAACGTTAACTGAATGGTAGGAGCGACCCGACGAAAACAAGGATGAAAGGAAATTGAGAATCATGGGAATAGGTGCTGTAAATGGATCGGAGTCCCGTTCCATGCGCCAAGTAGACCAGGAGGCCCAAGCTGAAAGGTAGCAGCGTCTAGTTCCTGGTGCCCAGGAATCCCAGAAGAGGTCCCTAGTAGCCTGTGATAATCCGCTGACTTGCCAGGAACCCCGGAAAGAGTCCAAGCCACCAGGGGTAGGCGGTCTTCCAAGAGAAGTGGGTGAAGATTCCCTTTGGGATCCGTGAGCAGTTCCGGAAAAGATGGTAGGAGTAGAGGGTCCTCACAAGAGGTGGCCAGGAGGTCCGGGAACCATGGTTGGCTCTGCCACAAGGGCGTTATGAGAACCAGTGTGACCTGTTGCGTCCGTATCTGGTGTAATGTTCTCGCAATCATGGCGAATGGGGGAAAAGCGTAGGCTCCGGTTGTCGGCCATTGTTGGAGAAATGCGTCCGTCACCTTGCTCTCCGGGTCCGGGAGGCAGCTGAAGAACTCCAGGGTCTGGTGATTGGTGCAGGACGCAAAAAGATCCAGGTGAAAGGGACCCCTCCGGGTCGCCAGGGCCCTGAAGATCCTCATGTTCAGCCTCCAGTCACTGACATCCCTCCAGTGGCGAGAGAACCAGTCGGCCATGAGGTTGACCTCTCCGAGTAGGTATTCGTCTGAAGTGCAATGTTGCAGGGTAGGCAATAGTCGAAAATGTCTCTCGTGATGTCTGACAGCAGGCGTGAGCGTGCGCCCCCCAGGCGATTGATATACCGGACCGCGGAGACATTGTCCATGCGTAGGAGGATGCAGCAATTGGATCTGTCCCGGGCCAGGCTGCGGATTGCGAAAGACCCCGCCAGGAGTTCTAGGCAATTTATGTGCATGGAGAGCTCCTGTGCCGACCATGTTCCCCCCGTGGAAATGGTTCCTTTGGTGGCACCCGAGCCCCACAAGCTGGCATATGACTCCAGTATGAAGTCTGGGGTATCTCCGAATATGGCCCTACCATTAACAGGCTTGCATGCTGTCCAGCCACCATATAGTTTCTCGCGAACTTCCGTCGTCACCGGAACGGGTTGATCGTATGTGGACCTGTGGCGTAGGTATTTTGCCTTGAGGCGTTGCATGGCTCTGTAGTGGAGGGGACCTGGAAATATGGCTTGAATGGAGGCAGAGAGGAGTCCTACGATCCTGGCCAGGTTGCGGAGAGGGATGGAGTCGCGACGGAGAACTCTGCGAATCTCCTTGCAAATAGACGAGATCTTCGAGGCTGGTAGCCTCAGAGTGCACGTTGTCGAGTCGATCTCGAAGCCCAGGAATTGTATCATCTGGGACGGGGTCAATTCCGATTTCTGGTGGTTCACCACAAAGCCCAGAGATTCCAGCAGTGTCACTGCGAGATGAGTGTGTTGACGCAGTCTGCGTTCGTCGGAGCAAAAGAGAAGCAGGTCATCCAGGTAGATGATGCATCGGATGCCGCTGGATCTCAGGTGGGCCACTATCGGTTTCAGGAGTTTGTTGAAACACCAAGGGGCCAAGCTGAGCCCGAAAGGGAGGCAGGTGAATTGCCAAGGACGGTCGTGCCAGAGGAAACATAGGAGGGTTCGACAGTCCGGATGCACTGGGACCGACAGGTATGCATCTTTTAGATCAAGCCTGGTGAACCAGTCATTGTTTCGCAGGAGGTCTCGCAGAAGGTGGATGCCCTCCATCTTGAAGTGGCGGTACACCACATACGCGTTGAGGCTGCGTAGGTTGATGACAGGACTGTATTCTCCCATCTTTTTCCGGACCAGGAAAATATTGCTGAAGTAACCTCCCCAGTCGTGGGTTGGCTGGATAGCCCCTTTGTCCCGAAGTTCACGTAGTTCCGCGTTGACGAGGTGCTGGTCGGAAGACGACATGTGGATGTGGCGAGGAGGTTGTGTCTGAATGGGGGTCCTCACTAGGTCTATGATATATCCCTGTACCATTTGTAGGATCCACTTGTCTGAGGACAGAGCGGCCCAATTCTGGAAAGAATGGGAAATACGGCCCGCGGGTGCAAGGTAACAATGGAGGAATACGGGTGCTTACCTGTAGCAAAGCAGGAACGTCTGCGTCCGCGGGGTCCACGGCCTCTGTCCGAGCCTCTGGAGAAAGGATGTTGCCTGTAATCTCTTGTTGGGTAAAATGGTGTTGGTTAGGTGCGGGGGCCTGAAGGCCAGAATCGGCTGGCGGCACGGCCCCGTTGCCGGCCAGCCCTTCCAAAAACTCCTCTGGTGGGATTGCTCCGGAAGACTCTGTGCATAGAGGACTGCGCTTTATTAAGTGAAGTGAACACGTTCACGTGTTTTTTTAAGTTCCTTGAGGAACGGTTCACCAAATAATTTTCCTTGTGCCTGGGGCCCAATCTCCTTTGTGCCAAGCTCTGCCAATTTACCGTTAATACGGTATAACGCTGCTTTCCGTCTCTCCAAAGAGAGCGTAACATTAGTGTTTCCAATTAAAAAAAAGCACCATGTGGGGAGTACTAAATACCACTGTATGCTGTTTTACCTAGAGCTGGGCTTAGCTCTTTAAATTTAGTCCATATTCGACTACTGAGATCCCAAAGAAAGAACATAAGAACACTCACTCAAGGTCTACATTGTACCTATAAAGACTTTTTCATCTCTCTTTATTTTATTTAGCGCACCCTGTATTTGTTGTCTTTTGATGACAAGGACTTGCCTTGCGCCAGTTTTTCCGCTTACGGTTTTCCCCAGTACATCTTGTATTTCATGGCATTCTGACGTCATGGTATCGACGTAGTGTCTTCTTCATTCTTGCCGTTCAGTACATCGGTTTCTGCTCCACACATATTTAATTTCTATTCGTCCTCTGTGTTGACAGATTGTACATGACCATGTAGATCCAGGATCTGGTTCTTTCGTCCGTCTACTCATGGACAGCTGTTGATTTCTGCGTACGGCCGTTTTGGACTGTTTCTGCATCTTCGCTCGCCCATTGGATTTGGTAGATCCTCTCATTGGCTGACCTTGAGAGTTCCTCTGGGACACTTTTGGTTCAGGGTGCTGTCACCTCAACATCTTTGTAAGCTGTTGAGTCCTTTCTGCATTTTCTCTACACCGCTGCTTGGTTTAGGGAATGGGTTTTCCCATTCTCCTTTTATTTCAGTCCTCTATCTCATATTGCTTCTTGTTCTACTATTTGAGCATTAAAATTGCAAATATAAAGCCTCCTGTCCTGCCATAAAATTAGGGATTATTCTAGCCTCGGTGAGGGAATAATCTAAATTTTATTAAAGACAGGAGGCAAATATTTCCCCTCCTTTTTTTACGTTCCCTCCCTGGATTTGGATCTTATAATTAATTGGGGATATTGTTATGTTTTGTGAATGCATTGTTTTACATAATAAAGGTTATTTCTATTATTCAGTGATGATTGTCTGTGTGCATTTTATTCATCATGTTTGTGTTGCAATTATGTTTCGTCAATGCCTTTTAGTTAAGGTACATACTAGATACTAGGTCTTCATAAGAGCTGTAGACTTTGCTTATTTATCAGGTATTATGATGTGCAAGTGATAGTATGGATATGACATCTTGCCTTGACAGTTTACTTTCACAATGTTTTCCTTTTTCTTGCAGTGTAATCTGTTTTCTCTCTGGGCTTGACGATTGTTTCTCTGGATGTGTCTGCTACAACGTGGATTTGTTGGTTTCCTTGCTCTCCTGCTCGACCTCATCAAAGAAAGAGGAAGTGGAAGAGCCTGCTTAGGGGTTTTATACTACTGTTGCTTTGTTCTGATTGGTTGTTTTGAAAAGTTCTGTTAACTGTTTCTTTGCTGCTGGAGGTTTCAGTAAAGAAGGTAAAGCAAATATTTGCCTCCTGTCTTTAATAAAATTTAGATTATTCCCTCACCGAGGCTAGAATAATCCCTAATTCTTCTTGTAGTAGGTATCATGAACTCACTTGTGGAGAAAAATAATATGTCTACAATGGTGAAGTAAGTCAAAACAGTATAAAGTTTAATGGTATTGCACTTACACTTAAAATAAGTAAACAGGCAAATCTCCACATGATGGTATAGTGTAGAGGGACCTGCTTCTTAGGTAGAAGATCCAGTCCAATAAACAAAACAACATAAAAACATGCTAATGAAACTGAATACAAAGTCTCTAATAGTCCTTGTTTACCCAACGTTTCGTCCTTGTAAAAATATTTATGCAGAGAAGTGGGCACTTGTAGGTCTTAATAGTCGATTTTATTTGTGGAGCGGCAAAGTTTTGGACCTGCTTTCGATCCTTTCTCAAGACAAATTACACCACCAAAGTACAACATATATATAATGCAAACAATGAATTAGTTACTTACTTACTCAACCTGTTAGTGTCCCTTCACCGTGAAAGTCTTAACCGGAAGCTACGAGTGTAACAGAAGTACATAGTTTAGTGTGTAATACTGAAGAAATTACATCACTAAGAGGAACGCAAGGGAGCTGCACAGGAAGATCACTGCTCACTCTCAACCTGCAGTGTACGCCAGCCGCTCAGCCCAGCAGCCCCACTGGACCCTAGGGAAAGAGAGACTCTATGCCAGTTCTCCCAGAGGTACGGAGGCTGGGAGGAGTGAAATTTAATAAATAGGGTGTTTCTGTTAGGGAGTTTTTATGTGTGTTTGTCAGTAAGAGTGTATGCGTGTTTGTCAGTGAGAGTGTATGTGTGTTTGTACGTGTGTCTTTTTGATTGACTCTGTCCCTGCTTCTCACCAGGTCTGGTATGCTTTTTGTATTTTTTCCATATGTACTTGTTTTTTGGGGGTTTGAATTGTATTGGTATCTCATTTAGTTGTCTATGATATGGAAATTCCTGCCATTTATCCATTACGCATTTGGTATTTATAGATATCCAGAACGTTTCTGGTTGTTGCTTTACAACATGATATGACTTTGCATTTTTGGCTTCATATTCAAAGAGATATTCAAATAGTGTGTTCCCTTTTAATAAAGATTTTTTTTTGTATATAACTATTTATGGTTGTGCTCCTTACTCAATTTGGATGTGTGTCTGTCAAAGAGTATGTGTGTTTGTCAGAGAGTATGTATGTGTGTCTGTCGGTGAATGTGTGTCCGTCAGTAAATGTGAGTGTGTGTGTGTCAGTAAGCATGTGTGTTTCAGTTAAAGTGTGTGTTGGTTAAACAGTGTGTGTGTGCCAATGACTGTGTATCGGTCAGTGAGTGTATGTCAGTGTATGCATCAGTGAGGTGTGTGTCTGTCAGGCAAATTTAGATATGTGGGGAGGGTGCCCGTGTTTTGTCATGCCAAGGGCAGCACAAAACCAAAATACACCACTGTTGATACCATTTTAACCCTGCAGGTAATTCACTTAATTAAATTAAACTCCTAGGGCATAGGGTACATCAGTATTATGTCAATACTAAATTCCTAATATCATCAACATTTTATCAAAAATATATATCAGCCATGAGGCGAATTAAAAGTGGCCATCAATTTTCTTAAAATCTTACAATCTTACAAAAGTGACAAGAAGAGGAAGTATATACTAAGCACCATCATCACCGAGGACAGATGAGGAGAAATATAAGTATATACATAACCACTGGCAAGGGAAAACTTAGTCTGGTATGTACAAATGTATCCCTACTGAATGTGCATAGCTCGGAGCATAGGAGTTTAAATTTATATATATATATTTTATATAAATATATACAATGAACAGTTGAAAAAAAGCTTTATTTTATTAGCATTCTGTAAAAACGAATTTAGCCTTGAATTTAACATATTTTAAAGGAGATAAATGGAAAATACATGTTTCTGTTTACTCGCCTGTCAAACTGCAGATGTGTGATATACACATAATTTTCTTGCTGCAGAAACAATAAGTCCATTTCATTATGTTCGCTGCATTTCTTGAAACTTTAGTATTTTATTTTCATCTTTTATTATGATAGTAAAGACAGATAAAAATAAATAGGAAATGTAAGCGATGTGATAATCTCATGAGTATTTCAATAATGTTACAACATACTCCCCACATATTTTATGTTATATCATTAAATAAACCATAGTGCAAACAAACAAATAACAAACAGGTCTTTAATATCATGCTTTTTATATATATATATCAGATTTTTTATTCTCAGATTTTAGATTATGATGCTATTACAATATATATACATATATATATATATATATATATATATATATATATATATATATATATATTGTAATAGCATCATAATCTAAAATCTGAGAATAAAAGCTCAAATAAATATTAAAGGGAAACTGAATGCGCTCTAACAACCTTATTATATTGAAGTTGTCATAGTGCCTGCCATTCTGCCTCCCTCACCCCACACTAAATCCTTTAACCCCTTAATGACGCAGGACGGTTCAGGACCGTCATCGGCATTTTTGCGTTGCCGACCGACGACGGTCCTGAACCGTCCTAAATTTAAGAGGTACTTACCCGATCGCCGTCGTTCCCCCGGCGGCGATCGGCGGTGCTCCCGGTGTGGGGAGACTGCCTGCAGCCCAGACAGTCTCCCCATGGCGGATTAGAACCCCAGGGGCCATGTGATCGCCCAACAGGGAGACCACATGGTCACAATAGGTGTCCTAGTCTCTGCCTGCAGGGGGACTGTCTGTGCTGACAGGCAGTCTCCCTGCAAGTGTAAAATCAAAAAAAAATGAAAGTTATAGTTAATAAAAAAAATGATTATTATATATGTGTATATATATATGATATATAGACATATATTATACCAATATAATATATGTCTATATATCATATATATAATGTCATACTAAGTGTATTTTTATATTAATATGTACATATATTAATATAAAAATACACTTATAATTAAATTACACACGTATATATATAATATATATATAATAACTATATATATTGTATATATATATATATATATATATATATATATTATAAAATACAAATAAAAAGTAATTTAAATTAAATTAAACATGTAAAAATAATAATACAAATTTAAAAAAAAATTATATCTATACGAAATTTTATTCTAACTGTATTTTGATATTAATATATATATATATATATTTATATCAAAATACACGTAGAATGAAATTGTATATATATCTATGTATATATAAATAAATAAAAAGAATACGAACTATTCATATGTCCATATACAAAATTACATAAATAATTATATAAATATACACGTAGACTTCAAATATATAAATATGCATATATATTTAAATTCTACGTGCGTATTTATGTAATATTTTTACATAATTAAGTTATTTTATTGATTGCAATTTAAGGGACCTGCCTGCCAACCCAGGCCGAAAGTCCAGAGAATTTAATTTGCTGTCACTGTATTTTACCCTGTAACGTTCTACGACACCCTAAAACCTGTACATGGGAGGGTACTGTTTTACTCGGGAGACTTTGCTGAACACAAATATTAGTGATTCAAAACAGTAAAACATATCATAGCAATGATATTGTCAGTGAAAGTGACTTTTTTTGCATTTTTCACACACAAACAGCACTTTTACTGATGATATAATTGTTGTGATACATTTTCCAGTTTTGAAACACTAATATTTGTGTTCAGCAAAGTCTCCTGAGTATAAAAGTACCCCCCATGTACAGGTTTTATAGCGTTTTTGAAAGTTACAGGGTCAAATATATGGGTCAAATATTTTTACAATGAAAATGGCCAGGTTGGTTACGTTGCCTTTGAGAGCGTATGGTAGCCCAGGAATGAGAATTACCCCCATGATGGCATACCATTTGCAAAAGAAGACAACTCAAGGTATTGCAAATGGGGTATGTCCAGTCTTTTTTAGTAACCACTTAGTCACAAACACTGGCCAAAATTAGCGTTCAATTTCGTTTTTTACTTTTTTCACACACAAACAAATATGAACGCTAAGTTTGGCCAGTGTTTGCGACTAAGTGGCTACTAAAAAAGTCTGGACATACCCCATATTGAATACCCTAGGTTGTCTACTTTAAAAAAAATATGTACATGTGGGGTGTTATTCAGCGATTTATGACAGATAATAGTGTTACAATGTCACTATTGATACATTTTAAAAATGTATGTTTTGAAACCGAAATATCCTACTTGTACTTATAGCCCTATAACATGCAAAAAAGTAGCAAAAAGCATGTAAACACTGGGTATTTTTAAACTCAGGACAAAATTTTGAATCTATTTAGCAGTTTTTTTCATTCGCTTTTGTAGATGAGTAAAAGATTTTTCACATAAAAGTAAAAAAACATGTATTTTTTTCAATTTTTCATCATATTTTTTCATTTAAAAAAAATTTAATTACATGAGATTATATAAATAATGGTATGTAAAGAAAGCCCATTTTGTCCTGAAAAAAACAATATATAATTTGTATGGGAACAGTAAATGAGAGAGCGGAAAATTACAGATAAACACAAACACCACAAAAGTGTAAAAAGATGCCTGGTCGCAAATGTACAACATCGCAAAAACAGTCCGGTCCTTAAGGGGTTAAATTAAATAATTAGAGGGCTTGGAAGTGCAGCTTCAAGCCACTCCTCCATGCCTTATACAGCCTAGAATTCATAAAATGGTGTAATACATGTCTTAATGCATGTTTTAAATTGATGCTCTATAGCCAAAAATGCACATATTTTTCATATAGTATATAAATTAAAATATATATACCTGTATTTACTACTTTTCTGCAAGTAGTCCCTAAGCTCTAACAACTTACCTTTTTTTTCAGCAGACCTGATTTCTGCAGCTAATGAAAATACACCCTTTTCTTGCCCACCACTTATTTGCTTGTTAGTGCTGGGAATGGTCCAATCACAAATTCCCTTTTTGTTATTAATGAATAATTATGAATAATTATGTACAGTTGTAATATTATTTGAGAGAAGCCATATGTGTTCATTTGTATACTCATCATAATAGGGCAGTACATCTGACAATACCTGATGCTAGATTTAAATACAAGTAAAAAAAAGGAAGCTTACCTTATTTAGGGCCTTATAGGTCCCTGGCTCTAAGGTTATATGCTAAATTTCAAATTGTGGAGTGACACTTCCCCAATTGTATAATTGTATCTGTGACGGACCGACTGCACCCAGACCGGGTACCTCAGTCAATCGCTGCTTCCTAGTACTGACGAGTACCATAAGCACTGTGCTGTAACACCATAACTACTGCAAACCCCCACAAACAACCGCAGCTTGGTTGTGGTCTCACCGACTCCTACCCACCCTGGACCTACGACAAGGCCCCAGGTTCCAGTGGGTGAACCTCTCTTGCTCCAGAGAGTCAAGCAGGAACAGCTCTTACAAGAGCTTAGTGATTATACTCAGGGGAGTATTTTGATATAGCATCCCCAGAGTGTATGTAGTTCTCCAATCCCCCCAAACATAATCCGAAACTTCATGAAGGTGCAAGATGATCTGCAAGTTTAATGGTATAGGTTGGATTTTTATACAAATTGTCAGGTCAGAGGAACACCCACTGGACCTGATGAGGCATAGGACACAAATTTTACAGACCAATAGAAACATTGTAACAATGCCTGACACTCCCACATACAGCACACAATCCCTCCCCTCTGCCTGTGATACAATTAAGGTAGATAATGTATTAATGTAATTATCCCCAGGCATAAAAAAACACATATTTCACAAAGTCTCATAAGTACCCCGAAAAACAACATATCCGATAGTCACATCCCCTGATAGTCCTGACCTGGGTGAACAACATATCCAAAAATCACCTAGATTAGAGCAGGGGTTCAAAAGTTTCATGGAAGTCTCTTTTTGACCGGCCGCAAGCATGGCTTCATGCTCAAAATAGTTCCAGAGAATTAGGCTGTGTGGCCTGTTTTTTTCCAATTATTAAAGTGCACTTCAAATAGTTGAATGGGACCGTTCGTGCACTAAATCAGTGTTGAAGTGTGTTTGGTAGATTATTTCTACCGAACGGCGCTCTGTTCGTGCATATTTAGCCGAACATAGAACATTTAGCCGTGCCATTGAGTGTCCGATTTCAGTTTTAATGAACTCGATGACAAAACACAGCTGACCGCGTTCGATTAACCAAGATGGCCGCCACCACGTGTTCGACTATACGAATGGTGACCACCCAGCCGTTCATCAATTAAACTGCGGTTAACCACAGCTTCTGGGAAGTTAACAGGCTGCATACTCCACTTGCGGGTGGTCTGGCTGTTCTACAGTTTGTTCAGTAAACGAACACCATAAGCCTATAATTCATTCGATAAGCCCCATATAATGCAACATAGCAGGGAAAAAGGCACGAACCGTGTCTTTAGTCCAAAGTTCACCACGGGGCCATAGTCACAGGGCAGGAGGCTGGCAAACAGGCCCCTCCAAAAAACTTGTGGCAAACTCACAGAAAAATATGCGTTTGTCATACATCTTCCCTCCCAGGGAGAGACTAACCAGGTGCCTGACCTCTTCTCGGTCAGTGCCTGAGTTAGTCGAATAGCCCACCCCCAAAAAACGATGACTGGAACTGATGACTCTTGTAGTCGGTCTCTGTCCGGTATGTCTAAGTTGCTGAGTGGGTGTCCGTAATCCTCGATCTTTCGGGTGCTCCCAGGCATGTTGCTGTGGGTACTTGGTGGGTAGAGGCCAGCAGCGCTCTGCCCCGTAGCCAGCGTTACAGCTGGATAGTACAGGGGGTTGCCCGGTCCAAAACCACATGGACCGGTAGGGCAAAGGCCAGCGGCACTCTGAGTCAGTGGGTATTGCCTTCTCCTCCACTACCCCCAGAACCCGGTTGGGCAGCTGCTGCCACTACCCCTCTCTCTGTAAGGTACACGTCCGCTGGGGAATGAGACCGGTTGTCTCCACTCCCTGTAGGGTACACTGCCACTGGGGAGAGAGACCGATTGTCTCCTCTAATCCATTTGGTAAGCCCCATATAATGCACCATAGCAGGGAAAAAGGCACGAACTGTGTCTTTAGTCCAAAGTTCACCATGTGGCCATAGTCACAGGGCAGGAGTCAATCTTGGTGTTCTCTGGCAAATGCCAAACGTCCTGCACTGTGTTGGGCTGTAAGCACAGCCATCACCTGTGGACGGCCTCCTCCACGTCTCCTGATGTACTGGCCTGTCTCCTGGTAGCACCTCCATGCTCTGGACACTACGCTGACAGACACAGCAAACCTTCTTGCCACAGCTCGCATTGATGTGCCATCCTGGATGACCTGCACTACCTAAGCCACTTGTGTGGGTTGTAGACTCTGTCTCAATACACAACAGACAAGTGTATGCAAATATATATATATTTTTTCTTTTTTACTTTGTGGCCATATTTTGTTTTATGATTGTGCCATTCTGTTATAACTTACAGTTGAATATGAATCCCATAAGAAATAAAAGAAATGTGTCTTGACTGCTCACTCATGTTTTGTTACAACATATATTACCAATTCTCCAAGGGCATGCCAATTTTTTTAGCACAACTGTATATTCCACATGAGCTGTTTAGCAATTGGCTGCCTCTCCATACCTTTATATCTCCATGCCATTATTTGAACTCTCACCAGCCTTAGCCATTATCTTATTGAGCATGATGCTATTTATGATCTAGTAGGGGCAGAAAACTTCTTGCAGCCTCAATTCATGTTGCCATTTTGGCATTGAACCACTGCTGACAGTGATGTTGTCAACATGAAGAGAGTACACTAAAAGGCTGATTAACAGCCCAGGAAAGAGACCATACAAGCAGAATTTTCTTTTTTTTTTCTTAAATCACTTATTCCTTTTTTGTTATCTTTGTACTGTTTTATCTGCTGCAACAACCATTGAGTGTATGTAACTGTCTGCTTATAACTTTGTGTGTGTGTGTGTGTGTGTGTGTGTGACTGTCTGCTGGTACCTGTGTGTGGAACTTTCTGTCTGTAACTGAGTATGTGTGTGTGACTGTATGCCTGTAACTGTGTATCACAGTATTATGTGACATACTTTGTCTGCCACTCTGTAATGCATGGGAGGCAGCCTGATACCTCTGGCCAGCACTTCCATTGGACCATAAGTAGCTGTCTTCCAAGATCCGTCCAATCAGTGCGTTGCTGCATGTTACCAGAGAAAAGCCTTGACACTGTAAATGACTGCGCTAAAGAGACAGTTACTCATAGTCTGCACCTGGTGAAGGGTGCAGACCAGATTCCCAGCACACTGGAACACCAGAGATCAACATTCACCCCTCACTGTAAGGTAACAACAGGAAAGGGGGAATTAATATTTGTTTTTAAACCATTATTAATTGAATAAATCCCCTCTAAAAACACTGCAACCCTCTACACACGTACATGGATGAAGGTGTATGACCAGTGAGGATGGGGGCCTCTAATAGGTTAATTATTTTGTGCTACCTTCCCTCTTGCTCCTCTCCCTTGCCCTTACCTCTGCTCTATCAGGAAGTGCCTCCTTGTCACTTTCTATTTATTGGATTTCTCTCATTTCCTTCTAACGTTCTTTCTATTATTGCCATAGCTTTGTGAGTTAGCTGAAAGAATGGATCAAATCCAGCCTGGATTATCCCTTTAATCAAATACTTTTGTTTCACTGTGCATTAAAAGATGTCCACATCTCGAGTAATTTGACTTCTTTCGAATATAACAAAACGTTAAAGTGTACATGCCATGCTGTAATAACTGAAGTACACTCCAAAGGGTAAACAATTTGAGGTATATAATGTAGAAGAATGAGCCCTTTTTATTTAAAATGTAGTTACTCTCTAAGATATTATTACATTACAGAACTCTAGTGCTGGCCGGACTGAATTGAGCGAGACTTATCTCTCCTGCTGTTAATTCATTCCATTTTAGGGATACTCAAAGCACCACAAACAAATTTCCTTATTGGAGCAGTGTAGATCATACACCTACAGTCTTACTGCTCAATTATCTGCCATTTAGGAGTTAAATCGCTTTTGTTTCTGTTTATGCAGCCCTAGCCATAACTCGCCTAATTGTGACTCATACTGCCTCTAGGGAAAAAGGGTTTATTTTTAATCAGTGTATTTGACTGTAGACTGCAGGCTCAAAATTTATCAAAAAGCTCAAGATCAAAAGGAACATCTCAACGATTTTAGAAAGATGACAATAAGTAAAATATAAACAAACATATTTTACAAAGCAGAGCTATATGACTATGCTAACCCTATATTATAATGAAAATTAAACATTTTATTTACCGAAACAGGCTGCCAGAACAATGTCCTTAAATAACCATGTTTTCCTCAGGTTTTACATCCTTCCTGTGATTAGCTTTGTGAGAAACTGATATAAGTGCAAATCAATAAAGATTCAGTGAATAATATACGAAAAAGACAGATGATCAAGTAGGGACTGGATGATCACAAGTATCCACAAGAGTTACTTGATTGAAAATAAAGAGCCATCAAAGCCTCGAGAGACACAGTTACACTGGCAGAAAGATGTTTGATTGATTTTCAAAAATGTATTTTAACGCAAGCTTAGGTAATAAAATGACAGCATATATTAGTAATCACAAAATTAAAAGAATAGCTAAAAATACACTTTTTAATATACTTTTAGTAGGAAATGTTTTATTGTTTATGATACATATAGGTGAAAGGCTTTATTTAACAATATAGATCCCAATGTCTGTAGAGGCAACTGAGCTGAGACTACATAAGGGATTATTGAATTATGTAAGGCAGGAGGGCTAATTCAATCTCCAATCAGGGCCGGTGCAAGGATTTTTGCCGCCCTAGGCAAAAAAAAATTGCCGCCCCCCATATGTCCTGCCCACCATGTGACATCACAATGCCCGCCCATATGCTCTGCCATATGGGCCAACGCCAGTCTTCACAAAGTGTCTTTTATCTGAAAAGACAGTGTGTTTACATTAAAAAGCCTACAGGCACAGGCTATAGCATTATGCTGTAGTGCTTCTGGTGACTATAGTATCCATTTAATGTGAGGTAAATTAGAGATTAGTGCCACTAATAATATATTGGATTGCCTACTTACCACCAGATGAGGACAAGAGGCTGATGATGGGCTCAGTCTGGCTCCACAGGTCTGGTGTAGAAGAGGCTCTCTGGAGACTTAACAGTTTTAACAGTGCTCACAACAATTAACGAACAGGAAGCAGCTCCATTTTTTAGGGCCCCTTACACAGCTCAAGGTGTGGGCCCCCAGGGGGCATACGCCTACAATGCCCACCCATAAATCCACCTACATGGCCCATCCATGAGTTGGGGATTTTTTTATGTGTGCAATTTGTTTAAGGGATGTAGTGTGTTTATATGGGATGTAGTGTGTGTTTGCGTGTAAGGAATGCATTGTATGTTTCTCTGTGTGTGTGTGTGTGTGTGTGTGTGTGTGTGTAAGGGGTGCAAGGTTTGTTTCTGTGTATGTAATTGAATGCAGTGTGTGTCTGTAAGGTGTGCATTAATTATGTAAGAGAACGTAAGGGATGTATTGTGTGTGAGTAGGAATGCATTGTATGTTTCTGTGTGTGTGTGTGTGTGTGTCACTTAGTGCTCTCCCTTGGCCCCCTGTCCCTCTGCAGTCGCCCCTTGGTGGTCTTCTCACTCCCCTCTCCCCCCCTTAGTGGTCCTCCCTCTCCCAAACCCCTTAGTGGTCCTCCCTCTCCCAAACCCCTTAGTAGACCTTCCCCTACTCCCACCACCCCCTTAGTGGTAATCCCCCCCCCCCTTAGTGGTTCTTACCCTCCTTCCCTCTCCTTAGTAGTCCCCCTTTGGTGGTCCTCCCTCTCCCAAACACCTAGTGGACCTCCCCTCCTCCTCCCTCAGTGGTCCTTACCTTCCCACCCCCGTTCCCCCTGTGTTCCTTTACCCCCCTCCCCCAGTGGTCCTGACTCACCCCTCCCCTAGTGGTCCTTACCCTCCCCTCCCCTAGTGGTCCTTATCCCCCCTCTCCCTCCCTCCCCTAGTGGTCCTTATCCTCCCTCCTCTCCGCTAGTGGTCCTTACCGCACCTCATGGTCCTTACCCCCCAGTGGTCCTTACTCCCCCCAGTGGTCCTTACCCCCCCCAGTGGTCCTTACCCACCCCAGTGGTCCTTATCCACCCCCTCCCTCCCCTAGTGGTCCTTACCCCCCCCTCTCCCTCCCTCCCTCCCTCCCTCCCCTAGTGGTCCTTACACCCCTCATGATCCTTACCCCCCCCAGTGGTCCTTACCCACCCCCAGTGGTCCTAACCCCCCTCTCCCTCCCTCCCCTAGTGGTCCTTATCCTCCCTCCCCTCCCCTAGTGGTCCTTTCCCCCCTCATGGTCCTTACCCCCCAGTGGTCCTTACCCCCCCCAGTGGTCCTTACCCCTCCCAGTGGTCCTTACCCCCCCTGGTCCTTACCCACCCCAGTGGTCCTTATCCTCCCTCCCCTCTCCTAGTGGTGCTTTCCCCCCCTCATGGTCCTTACCCCCCCCTGGTCCTTACCCCCCCTGGTCCTTACCCCCCCAGTGGTCCATTATCCCCTCTCTCCCCTAGTGGTCCATTATTCCCCCCCCCTAGTGGTCCGTTATTCCCCCCCCTAGTGGTCCGTTATTCCCCCCCTAGTGGTCCGTTATTCCCCCCCTAGTGGTCCGTTATTCTTCCCCGGTCCGTTATTCCCCCCCCTCCCGGTCCGTTATTCCCCCCCTCCCTCCCCTAGTGGTCCGTTATTCCCCCCCCCCTCCCTCCCCTAGTGGTCCGTTATTCCCCCCCCCTAGTGGTCCGTTATCCCCCCACAGTGGTCCGTTATTCCCCCCCTAGTGGTCCGTTATTCCCCCCCCTCCTGGTCCGTTATTCCCCCCCCTCCCTCCCCTAGTGGTCCGTTATTCCCCCCCCTCCCTCCCCTAGTGGTCCGTTATCCCCCCCAGTGGTCCGTTATTCCCCCCCCTCCCCTAGTGGTCCGTTATACCCCCCTCCCATAGTGGTCCTTACCCTCCCCATGTAGCGTGGCCGGGTGGCGCGGAACCCGGGACAGGAACCTCTGTTTCCTGTACCCAGCCGCCGGCGGACTGACAGGAAGTGCTCACTCAGTGAGCGCTTCCCTTCAGTCCGCCGGCGGCCGGGTACAGGAAACAGAGGTTCCTGTCCTGGGTTCCGCGCCGCCCAGCCATGCTACATGGAGACACCGGCAGGAGGGAGCGCTCTGCGGTTCCCTCCTGCCGGTCACTGAAACCCGGCCACCCTCCATGCAGCAGTGCTGCGCCGCCTGGGGCTTGTTAAAGCGCTCAGGCGGCGCAGCATGAGGAGGCGCATGAGGGACAGGGATCCGGCGCCCCCTGCTAAGTTGCGCCCTAGGCAGCTGCCTAGGTCGCCTTACAGGTGGCGCCGGCCCTGTCTCCAATATTACAGATCTCTTTATTACCACTGGGTTTAGGATTGGGGAAAAAAAACATTTTTTTAATCACAACAGCCAAGTGGGAAGGGGGTGGAGCCAGAGAGGGGGCTGTTGTGTCATCACCAATGACAAGCATGTCCCCCTCAAAGTGAGCATGTTAATTCAATTCTCTCCTAAGGTAGCCCATGTGTAGAGCTCTGCTGAAGTGCTCTTGCATGAAAAAAGGCCTGCATTTGTTTTGCACAGCACAAGTGGATTTAATGACATGCTTTTATTGTGTTTGCTTGTGACTTGACTCGATAAGTGGGGTACTAGAGAACAAAAGGGGCAGGATAGACTTTGGTGCATGGGTTTGGAGGCTTCTTGTGGGATTGTGTGTGTGCAGAGTGAGCAAATTGTAGTGTTTTGTGTAAATAGGTCACGTTCAGTTGTGCTGTATTTGAAGTGTACAGCTAGGGGCTGTAGAGAGTGTTTGCGTATATGTACTGTAGTTTGTGTCTGTATTGGGGGCATAGTATTGGGGGTATAGAGGATGCAGCAAAGGTGTGCATAGGGGCTGTAGTGCATGCGTGTACAGGTGAGGTAGACGTGTAGGGGCTCTAGAGTGTGTGTTTAGGGAATATAGTGTGTATTTTTGCATACAGGGGATCTAGCGTGTGCATAGGGGATATTAAGTGCTTTTAGGGAATGCACAGTGTGTAATGGATGTAGTGTCTAAAGGGGATGCAGTATGTATGAAGGGGTGCAGTATGTATGAAAGTGTTCATTGTATACGAGGGGTGCAGTGTGTATGAGAGATGCAGTGTGTGGAGTGCAGTATGCATGGGAGTGTAGTGTGTGAGGGTGCAGCATCTGTGAGGACTGTAGTGTGTTTGGGGGTGCTGTGTGTGATGGGTGAAAATGTGTAAGAGGTGCAATGTGAGGGATGTTGTATGTGTGATGGGTGCAGTGTGTGTGTGTGAGGGGTGCATTGTCTGTGAGAGGTGCATTGTGTGTGATGGGTGCAATGTGGGGGCAATGTGTACAAGAGGCATAGCATGTGTGAGGACCGCAACATGTGTGTGAGAGGTGCAGTGTGTGACTATGTTGGATGGTATAGGGCATATATATTTTGTGTGGAGTGGTTGGGATGGGGGCATACGTTTAGGTCTGGACATATGTTGTATTATTTTGGCTGGTTACCAAAATAAATTCAAGTTACAGTTAAATAATTCATATTGTCTTAAAGTGCAGCTACTGAGCTTTAATTTGAGGGAATTTACATCCAAATAGGACCGCTTTAGTATGGAACCCCCACTTTTACAAGGAAAGTAATTGGGCAATTGACTCAAAAGCTTTTACATGGACAGGGGTAGGTATTCCTTTGTTATTTCTTCATCAACTAAGCAGGTGACAGGTCTGGAGGTGATTCTAGGTGTAGCATTTGCATTTTCAAGCTGTTTCTCCAAACCCACAAGATGCACACCTTGCCCCTATCCCTGTGTACCTCTCTTTCCCGCTGAACTTAGAATTTGACAAAAGTACAAAAGGAGAACACCACTGATCTTGTTGTCCTCCTGCCTGGCATACAGTCCTACACCAAGAAAACACAAAGGCTCGGCATCCACACGCTGCCACCCTCTTCCATGTGCGATGGAATGGAAGCATGGCAGTAGGACCTCTGAGTCCTGAGAGCAGGTCCCACACTAAATGAAATGGCCACATTATGTAAGAAATGAGGGAGGCAGCTTGCTACTTATGTGTATGTGTTTAGCACTCTGTGTAGGTGTGTATTTAGCACTATGTGTGTGAATTGGCGCATGTACAAGTAACTTTTTGTGTCTGTGTATGTATTAGGCAGTGTGTGAGTGAATATATGTATGTATTAGGTAGATTGTGTTCATGTGTGTTGTATATATTAAGTAGTTTCTGTGTGTGTATGTGTTCGGCATCGGGTGTGTGCGTAGTTTGCATTGGGCAGTTTGTGTGTGTATGCAGAGCAATATAGAAGAAATAATTAAATGTGTAACAAATGTGTACCAGCAGCACCTTGTGGCAAATGTCTGCTCTGCCAATATGCTGCTGAGCAGGTGCTGAGAGAACACTCTGCACTGCCTGCACAGCTTTCTCATGCACCATATGCTGATGTCAGAAGGTGGGATGTGATATCACCACAGCATCAGCATGGAGATGTAGGAAGCAGTGCATTTAGTGCACAAAACAAAATGTTAAAGTACATAACAAATATAACTTATAACTTAATATAATTTGGTTATACTGGTGCAACCGCTGCAAACGTTAGCGTTTCACAAAAAGAAAATCCCAAAAGAAAGAATAAGAAGCTTCATTGTTTCAGTTTTTCTTGTTGACACGCCATGTTTGTAATTGTTGCAACAATGGAGAATCCCTCCATTGTTTGCAACTAAAATAAACACAGTGCTCTTTGATTTGTAAAATATATAAAGAGCTGTGGAATAAGCTGACGCTATATAAATACCAATAATAATAATAATTATATGTCACTTGCTTCCTCTGAATATATTTTTGTGTACATCTATATATATTTATTTAGTTTTTGTGGTTGTTTGATTTAATGGTAGACGTTTATGAGTACACCCCCTCACCCATCCAGTTTTTTAGTTTGGTATCTTATGTGCCCCCTACCCCCCAAATATTATTTCTAAATATGTCACTGGAAAGACCATTTTAAAGTTTGCCAAAAAACATCTTAAAAAGCCAGCCCCGTTCTGGGACAGAAATCTTTGGACAGATGAAACTGAGATCAACGTGTAGTAGAATGATGGGATGACAAAGTATGGAGAAGGCTTAGAACGGCTCATGAGTCGAGTATACAACATTATCTGTAAAACATGGTAGTATGATTGCATGGGCATGCATGGCTTGGGTCACTAGTGTTATTGATGATGTGACAGAGAGCAGTAGCAGCCGGATGAATTCTGAAGTGTATAGGGATATATTGTCTGCTCAGATTCAGCCAAATTCAGCAAAGTTGATTAGACGGCAATTCACTTTACAGATGGATAATGACCCAAAACATACTGTGAAAGCAACCCAGGAGTATTTTAAGGAAAAAAAGTGAAACATTCTTCAATGGTCATATAAATCACCTAATTTCTTATAGTGGTCATTATTTTATTCTTAAGTTTTAAACTTGAGGAATGTCTACTAGACGCTTTGATTGCTTTAATTTCCTTTATAGAAATGTTATTAGTGGGACTGGAATTATTATTATAATTTCATCCTATTGTATTGCTGTGTGCATAACATTGAATTCCATGGTCTAATAAATAAACGGTGCTGTATTTTTTTTTTTTATTATTATTATTATTATTATTATTATTATTATTATTATTTTACATTGTTGAATATTTTATTTATATTAGCTGCAGTCGTTGGCTCTGTCTCAGACCTTGGAATAATCTGCTACCAAGAAATATCAACACAAGATAAACCAACCTTTGTTCATCAGACCAATAGCAAGGAAATGAGTTTGTTTGTTATTTGCTTTGACGTCTTATTTGTTTTTGATTTTCATGCATGTTATCTTGAAATTTTTATTTAAAGGGAAACTCCAGTGCCAGGAAAACGATCTGTTTTCCTGGCACTGGAGGGTCCCTCTCCCTCCCACCCACCAATCCCCAGTTACTGAAGCGGTGAAAACCCCTTCAGTCACTTATCTGAGGCAGCAGCGATGTCCCTCGCCGCTGTCTCCTCCTCCACGCCGCTCCTCCTACTGGCTCCGTCGGCCGGCGGGCGAGACTGATCCCGCCCACCGGCTGAGGAGACCTAATGCGCATGCGTGGTAATTCCGTGCATGCGCATTAGGTCTCCCCATAGGAAAGCATTGAAAACGAATTTCAATGCTTTCCTATGGGGATTTGAGCGACGCTGGAGGTCCTCACACAGCGTGAGGACGTCCAGCGACGCTCTAGCACAGGTTTCCTGTGCTATGGACCAGCAAGAGACCTCTAGTGGTTGTCTAGTAGACAGCCACTAGAGGTGGAGTTAACCCTGCAAGGTAATTATTGCAGTTTATAAAAAACTGCAATAATTACACTAACAGGGTTAGGAGTAGTGGGAGTTGGCACCCAGACCACTCCAATGAGCAGAAGTGGTCTGGGTGCCTGGAGTGTCCCTTTAATGTACTGCACATGATGTACATTTTACACAATGCAATTTTATGTGCACTTCTATTTGTTATAAAAGAAAAATCAATTTCTTTGATGAGTTAAATTCAGTAGAAAATACCAAGAATACAATTGTGACAGTTCGTTTTTTTCAGTGATCTCTGACGCATCTTAGAGAGACGACTTTCATGGGCGTTTTAATGCTTTAGTTTAAATTTTCTTTGTCAGTTGCACCCAAAGAATTCTAAAAACATAAGGCAGAGATAATAACCTGTCTGGCAGTGGTCTTAGTTGCCACAAATTATATATTTAAATTAGGACTGAAACATTGACCTAGTTATATTGCTGTATATTGATAATACAACCACCTGTGTGCCCTCTTTTTTACCTCATTTATGTTTGTTATGGTTATATTTATATATTACAGAGCTTTTAACATATAGTTTAGGTAGAGAAACAGACTCTTTTGATGTATTACCCTTATTAAGAAGCAGAGTGTAAAAATATACTTTAAAATGGATTTGACTTTTTATAATTGCTAATTAGTTGAAGCAATCTTCACACAGCTATTAAAGTCAAATGGTAAATCTTCTCCAGATCTGTTCTGCATGCGGATAATCCTTTTACATTATACTGTTTTTTCTCTGTTTTATTCCCATTTCTGTTTTATAATCTATGCTGTAAAAGTAATGATATAACTGTAGCCAAAATTTCCCTGCTCATATATTGAATAACATTAAGATAAACATGATATCTTAAATAACAAACTTCATTTTATCTAGTGTTACCTTTTTAGAAAAATGTCCATTCTCTTCAACAAAGCAAAATATACACTTAAGGTTAAGGAACAGTCCAGACATTGCAAGCTCTACAGCACAGCGTGATAGTTTAAATGCCAGGTGTACCCAGGGGCATAACGGTTTGGATTCTTACCTGCAGGGCTATCTTTAAAGGGGGTCAAACGGGGCAGCTGCCCCGTTACTCCTGGGGGGGCCCAAAGCAACTGCCCCATGGGCCCCTGCCCACGACCAAACCAGGTGGGCAGCAGGAAACCTGATGTAATCAGGGAACCCAGCCCTTTAAGAGGTCTCCGGAACAGACCCCTGTCATGTTGCTGCTGGGAGGAAGTGAGGTGAGGTCACTTCTTCCCAAGTAAAAGAGTGCCACTGGGGAGGATGAGGAGGAGGTGGAGGCATACACAGTAGGAGGAGAGGGACTGAGGAAGACAGTGTCCCATCAGCATTACCAAAAGGTAAGGAGACAGGAGGGTGGCTAAAATATGTAAACTGATATATGTGTGTGTACCTGTGTCAGTGAATCTGGCTATATGTGTGTGTGTATCTGGCTCTCTCTGTGTGTGTGTGAGTGCGCCTTGAATTGCATGCCAGTGAGCTGGAGGTTGGGAGTGGGGGGGGAAGCAGAGTGGCGAGGGCAGGGTCAAGGGGACCCCAAGCAAATGCTTGCCCAGAGTCCAATCAATATTTAAGACAGCCCTACTTACCTGGGGTCTGCCAGGTGCCGCTCCCCTCCTCTACCTAACCTAAAGATCCAGAAGTTCTCTTTGTGAGATAAACTCTGCACTGCTGATGCTCTCAGCCAAATATATAGTCCTGTCCAGCAGGTCCTAGCTCAGGTGACCTTATGCCCCTTCCTCCCCCTGTCCTTACCCATTGTTATATTTAAGGTAGAGGACATATTTTATCAAACAATAGGGTGGACAGTGCTATACTTATACTATACAAAAATCCACAAAAATTTATCAAACTGGCCTAGACACAAAATAACTCATGATCTTGAGATGGGTGAAACAAGGCTCCCAATTATCACCCATCATGTTTTATTCAGTTATAGAACCACTTATTACAGAAAATCAAGGGAATACAAGAGAGCCCTCAAACTATCAAACTCTAAAGTAACTATAGTCTAAGTGGGAACACTTACCTCTTATCTCTTATGTCCTTATCGTTCTTAGAATGCAGTACTTTTAAAATATGTAATAATACCCAAGCTTTAACCACATCACTCTCATGCTCAAACGAGAAACTTTTAAATCAACTTTATCTAAATTTCTCAAAAACGTCCTTGAATCTCACTGCACAAATTGTGACAATTCACAGTAGTACCCATAGAGGCTGAGTCTAATTGCTCCACATCCCATATGCCTCTGTTCGAAATAATCCACTACATGCATCCACTTTAAAAAAAACTTGGAAAATGGTGTGACAACTAGGAATGTAATGGGAACATACCAGATTTCTTCCCTTTTTATGTAACCCTCGCTTTCAAGACAGGGAAACCCAATAACCATATACCTCTTGGGCAGCAGCAGGTAAAACCATACACAATTTTCTAGATACACACAATACAATCAACTTACACATCCCAGCAACTTAAAGACAACTTTCCTGGCTTTGATGTTCCTTTCTTTGCATATCTGCAGACGCAGAGCTTGAAAACCACAATTTTACCAAACCTTGGTTCAGAAGACTGGTAACACTCTGTAGACCTCATAGTCACCTAACCAACTACTACATCATATTCAATTAGCTCAGTTTACTTTTAAATCTGAGCCAACATAGGCCATACAGCCACACAAGCAGGCTTAACTATAAGTGGATAACATATTTTCCAACACCAACACATGAAAATACTATACAAGGAAATGCATTTGACGATTGCACACCACTCATATTACTCTCTTCAAAAGCAATTTCTGCTAAAGCAAAGAGATTCAGCCAATTGTTTAAAGAGAAGGACAAGCAGACCTTTATCACTGCTTTGTGGCTGTGCAAAGATTGAAACATTTTGGAAACAAGTCGCAATATATACCAGGAGTTAGGGGTAAGTCTGTTCATATTTCTACAGATTTTGCAGTGTTGAGGTGGAAGATTTAAATGGACACTATAGTCACCTGAACAACGTTAGCTTAATGAAGCAGTTTTGTTGTATAGAACATGCCCCTGCAGCCTCACTGCTCAATCCTCTGCCATTTAGGAGTTAAATCCCTTTGTTTATGAACCCTAGTCACACCTCCCTGCATGTGACTTGCACAGCCTTCCATAAACACTTCCTGTAAAGAGATCCCTATTTAGGCTTTCTTTGTTGCAATTTCTGTTTAATTAAGATTTTCTTATCCCCTGCTATGCTAATAGCTTGCTAGACCCTGCAAGGCCCTTCTGTATGTGATTAAAGTTCAATTTAGAGATTGAGATACAATTATTTAAGGTAAATCACATCTGTTTGAACGTGAAACCAGTTTTTTTTTTTCATGCAGGCTCTGTCAATCATAGCCAGGGGAGCTGTGGCTAGGGCTGCATAAACAGAAACAAAGTGATTTAACTACTAAATGACAGTGAATTGAGCAGTAAAATTGCAGGGGAATGATCTATACACTAAAACTGCTTTATTTAGCTAAAGTAATTTAGGTGACTATAGTGTTCCTTTAACACAGGTCTCTAAGCTAGCCCATAGGATTTTGGCTGTGGGAAGAAAAAGCATACTACAACACTGGATCGACCCCTCTCAACAAATAATACTCTTACTAAAAACAAAAGGATCTTTCCTTTTCCATGTGGACTTAAAAGCATCCAAATGAAAAAAATTCTTCCATATCTGGCAACCCTATATCAATTCCCTAGACAACGCCACTCCATCTATAATTAATTTCATTTTTGAATTTACAGATTGGTGTTTAACCATATTCATAGCAGGCCAACCCCCATAGCAATTCAGCAATTTGGCAACATAACAAAGTTTCTGCACTAGATGAGCCAACTAAGCATCTACCGTATATACTCGAGTATAAGCCGAGGTTTTCAGCACATTTTTTGTGCTGAAAAACCCCAACTCGGCTTATACTCGAGTCATAGTCTGTATTATGGCAATTTGCATTGCCATAATACAGACAGGGGGGAGAGGGGTGCTGGCAGAGCTGTACTTACCTTTCCTGCAGCTCCTGTCAGCTCCCTCCTCCTCCGCGCCATCCGTTCAGCACCTCGGTCAGCTCCCAGTGTAAGTCTTGCGAGAGCCGCGGCTCTCGCGAGACTTACACTGGGAGCTGACAGAGGGAGCTGCACAGACCGCGCGGAGGAGGAGAGAGCTGACAGGAGCTGCAGGACAGGTAAGTACAGTTCTGCCAGCCCCCCCTTTCCCCCACTGAACTACCAATGCTGGACCACCAGGGAAGGAGCCCCCCTCCCTGCCATATATCAAGCAGGGAGGGGGGACGAAAAAAAAATATATAATTAAAAAAATAATAATAATAATAAATAATAATACAAAAAAAATAATAATATAAAAAAATTAAAAAAAATAATAATTAAATAATAAATAATAATATAAAAAAAAAATAATATAAAAAAATTAAAAAAAATAATATTTAATAATATATTAAATGCCCACCCCCACCCCCACCAACACATACACAAACACACACTGCATCACACACACTCACACTTCATTCATATACACACACTGCACTCACACACACTGCACTCACACACACTGCACTCACACACACACTGCACTCATACACACTGCACTCATACACACTGCACTCACACACACTGCACTCACACACACTGCACTCACACACACTGCACTCATACACACTGCACTCATACACACTGCACTCACACACACTGCATTCTCACACACACTGCATTCATACACACACTGCATTCATACACACACTGCACTCATACACACTACACTCATACACACACACACTGCATTCATTATATACACACACTGGAAATAAATATTCAATTAATATATACGCACACACACTGCACTCATACACGCACTACACTCATACACGCACTGCACTCATACACGCACTGCACTCATAAACACACACTGCATTCATTATATACACACACTGTAAATAAATATTCAATTAATATAATTTTTTTAGGATCTAATTTTATTTAGAAATTTACCAGTAGCTGCTGCATTTCCCACCCTAGTCTTATACTCGAGTCAATAAGTTTTCCCAGTTTTTTGGGGTAAAATTAGGGGCCTCGGCTTATATTCGGGTCGGCTTATACTCGAGTATATACGGTACTTTGCTATACCTAAGTAATGTATTAGACCTCATTTAGAGTGCTAACTAGTACAAATTGGTAAAAGAGAGCATTCAAAGTTCTTATGTTTTATATTTTGTTGAATTGTTTATTATTATTATTATATATTAGTATATTATTGTTTGAATTATGTTTTATCTGATTTTTATTTTTTTTATACAAACATACGGAAATATCATACACAATTCGCCACCTAATAAGCTTTTTTGTATAGCTTTTATAATTGTTGAATATGGAAATTTGCGTATTACTCTTCATTGCTTCATGACAAAAAAAAATGTAAAAACATTTTAACATAAACATTTTCATAGATTCACTTTTAATTCTAATTGTTAAAATGCTTTATTTGCCTATAGAAAGGAGTGAATTGCATTTTTTTAAGTTTTTTTTTATTTTTGTTGGCAGGGGCATTCCCAAAAAAGGAGAAGACTTCCTTAATCATTAATAGACCACTATAGTGTCAGGAAAACAAACTTGTTTTCCTGGCACTATAGTATTAATAGGTCCCCCCCCCCCCCCCCCACACACTCTCATTGTCCCCCGCCAGGCTCTAGAATAAGGAAGGGGTTAAACACTTGCCTTTTTTCCAGCGCCGGTCTCCCTCGGCGCTGGGGACTCTCCTCCCTCTTCCGCTGAATGCGCATGCGCAGCAAGAGGCGCGTGTGCATCAGTCAGTCCATAGGAAAGCATTCTCAATGCTTTCCTATGGACAGCAAGCGTCTTCTCACTGTGAAAATCACAGTGAGAAGCGTGGAAGCACCTCTTAAGCAAAAACAGTATCCCCTGCCAGTGGGTCAACTGCGGGGGGGACACCATTATAAGTAACATCATTCACCAACTAACCCCAAGACCCACACATGAGCATTTGTACAATGCCAGACAGTTCAGCCTCTCCAGTGGCCCAGAAGTGTTTTAATGGAGGGTGATCCCACATATTTCATTGCCTGCCAAGTAGCAAAGTTTTTGAGTGCGACCCAGATGAGGCTCCCATGCTCAGATCCTGGTGAGTAAGACAGTCTCTTTGCATGGAAGACAGGCCCAGGCTGCCTCCAGCTTTGGTCGTGGGGATGTCCATATCGTTGCTTGCTTATCACTTTGTAATCTGTGCCACCACGCAAAGTACAGTTGGTCAAAAGCACCTAGGAAAAAGCTACTTCATCATGAAGACCCAACCTGTGCCTGAAGTGGCCCCGGCTCCATTCCAATTGTCATCTTAGTTAAGTACTTGGATGTAACAGGATCTGCAATGGCACACTTAAGAAGTGAGAAATTCACAATTGAGGAACACAAATAAGAGTGGCAAGATATCCCTCACCGGCGGGGGGGACAGGCATCAAGGCTATATCTGCAAATACTGGGGGAAACTAGGTTTGGGAGGGATCGGCCACCTCCTTCCTACCCATGCCACTAGTAGTCCTCAAGTAAGCCTAAGAGCCATCTCGAGCATCCTCCATCCTCCACCAGTGTTGCTCTTGAACCCTCAGGCTAACAAGGGAAACTGCAAGCATCAGATTGCCTGAAGTCATGATCAGCTAATCTGCTAAGATTAGGAAAGTGTGCCTGGAGTTCAGTTAACATGCATCCAATAAGCATGGCAGTCAGACCAGTTCCTTTGTATTGCATTTTTAAACCATAATATTTGCAGAATTTGGAATATATAGTTCTCTTAATCTTTGTTTTAGCATTCTCATATTCTCGTTTTTTCTTCAATGCATTTGTTTAAGCTCTCCCTAAGTTTACAAGGTAATCCAGAGATGGGTCCCATGCTCACTGTGCCTAGAAAGTATCAGCTGCACCATGCTAACGAGGCTCGAAGAAAATCAAGAGGATCATCTGCAGTTGCTTTATCTCTCATGCAGAGGGACATTTCCGGTATTTTGGGTCTGGACTGCCCTTGTGGGTGGGATCAGTCTGATAAGCAATGGTATAGGTTCACTCTGTAATTACACAAGTGAGCAAAAACTATTTTGAGACCTGTGTGGGAACTTACCGTAGGGCAAGCTATTGAGTTTCTCTAAAGTTCTGTTTGTTCTCAGAGTTTTCATATTCTCTGGCTTTGCTTCTATGTATTTGCTCAGACTCTTTTACAGGGTAATCCAGACATGGACCCTATGTTCACTGTGAATAAGAAAAGTAACTGATCCAGATACTTTGTTCATTCAATGCTGCAACTTTGTCATAGTACAATATAATTTTTCTTAATTGACTCACACCAAACAGAGATTAAAAACCTTTACATAAATCAATGTAAAATCAAGATGTACATAAATGCAGTTTTAGGTAATGAGGTTACATAAAATAACGATCTTTCTTTTCTGACCTGTCTGTCCTTCACTGGAATATCCAGATACTACCAGCAAGACACCACTCTACTTCACTCACTGCACCACCGGTCTAACCGCTCAATACATTTCATCCACTATAATCGGCAATGTCAGGGCCATCTTTAATAATGATTGGACCCTGCCTCCCCCCCTCCGGGCATGCAATGACACCCTCCACCCCAACCCAGTGGTGGAACTAATGTAGAGAGTGCTTTGGTGCAAGACATTTGTGGGCCTCTCCTCCAGCAGGAGTGGAGAAAAGATAGATCCGTGCAACTTCCATGATGCTATGCCATCTTTGCTGGGTTGTATTTGTAAGCAGTGTTTGTGCATTTGAATGTAAGCATGTTTTGTATAGAGTATGTGTGTGCATATGGGGGTATACTATACTTCATTTTACATAGTTACATATGACATGTGTCCATCGAGTTCAATCTTTCTCACATCTGTTTTTGCTGTTGATCCAAAAAAACAAGAAAAAACCCACTTTAAAGAGCATCTAATTTTGCAATAAACTAAGGAAAGAAATGCTTCTTGACCACAGAATAGAAGTTAGACCTGTCCTTTAATCAAGAAGCAATTACTCTACTAATTACAAATTATATCCCTGAATATTATGTTATTTACAAGTATTCATCCAATTGCTGTTTAAACATCTGTATAGACTGATAGAAGCCCTCTTCAGGCAGAGAATTCCACATCCCTATTGTTATTACTGTAAAAACCCTTCCATTGCCTTACACTAAATCACCTTTCTTACAATCTAAATGTGTGACCTTGTGACCTATGTATAGTACACATTTCCACTTCCCTTAGTGGAAATGTGAATACTGTATATGTCCACATGGGTCCAGCACTCTGTCTCATGGTCTAGTACTTGCCTGGGTGCTTACTTCAGCCAAAATGTACATAATCCAAGAAAAGTGCACTCACTCCCCACCCCAATCCATTTTGACCAATGGAATACCTTGATATTTAAGCAGCCAGGGGTTATTAATATGGACTAAATTAAAATGTTCGTATACAGAATGATTTGTATATTTTGTCATCATTTTAAACACACAATACAAAGTCTCAATATGTGCTGACAAATGAATACCCCCACACTCTAAAACACCTATGTGATTACCTCTCTAATCACACATAAAACAAAATATATACATACAAATTAGGTGGAGCGTAAGGTAGACCTTGGTAGTAGGTATCTCAGACAGCTTAAAATATAAAAAAAAACATAACCTAGTGCAATATAGCCTGGTACAAGAACATATATAAATGTCAGTAAGTATTGTACTCACAAGTACAGAGCCAATAACATTAGGCTCAATGTGCAGGCTGGTGGGAAGATTAGTAGGGATCCCACTCCCTAGCTAAGCAGGATGGGATATATGTTGAAGATCCTCCACCCAATGACGTTCCAGGACATAAGATTGTATTAAAAAGCAAATTTATTGGAACTTTAAATATAAAATAACAAGCAGTAAAGTACTGCAAAGTCTTTTAGTAAAATGAAATACTTGCAAAACGCGTTTCGCCTAAATAGACTTCCTCAGTTGCATAAGTCCTTTGTCCTGACGTCTGTCTTCTTATATGGCTCTCCTTTAATTGTCCGACTTAATCCATTCTGGTACCCATGGACTACTTCCGTCTCCTTCCTGTGACGTTTCTCGCTGCCGTCCACCTTCTAATGACGCACTTCCGGTCGCGTTCTGCACCTGGAACGCACATGCGTTCCACCTGTAATCTCGTCCTTTACTTGGAATGCATATGCGTTTCACTCAGAATTCCAACTTTATTGTCCATTTTAACTGTAGTCCTCCCAAAATTTAGATTATGTATGTGCAAAAAAGAATGAAGAATCATTATATTAGCATAGCGAAAAATCCAATGTAAATACAGGAAATAATAATTATATGAGCATAGCGAAAATCCAATATAAATACAGGAAATAATATAAATTCAATACATACAATGGTGGATCACACTTCTTGTGGCTTCCTAAAATAAAAGCATAAAAACATATAGTGTAATACAGTCAATATGCAATTGGAAGGAAGATAGTAAAGGTCATGTACTCACAAGCCGGGAGCCAAATAGAATCATATGGCTCCCATGAGTGTTGCAGTGGGAGACTTAATAGGACGTCCCTATCCTTCCTTTGGTCGTTCTGGAGATAACAGGACCGACAGAGAAAGGAATTCTTTCTTCAAAGTAAATTTATTGATACAAAATATATATATATATATATATATATATACAGGACTGCTCTTCATTAAAAAAAAAAAAAAAAAGGTAAAAGAAGCAAAGTCCAATAGCCAGATGGCTATCCAAGTCCATAAAAGGCACTAAAATATAAAGTGCAGCTGGAACAGGTATAAATCACCTTGTAAGTCTTGTATAAAGTAGGCACAAATGTCCTCAAGGATCCTGATACGCGTTTCGCCCCTAGTGTGGGGCTTCCTCAGTCTGTGATAACTTGTATGGTCGTTGGTGGTCTTTTATAACGCTCTCTGCGGTTTACTTCCGGGTTCCGATGTCGGCATTTGGAACGCACGTTGCGTTCCATGCGTCAGCGACGTCACTTCCGGATTTCCGTTTCGGCACTTTCATGACGTCACTAAGACGCGCGGTGGAACGCACATGCGTTCCACACTCGTATATATGCGGAAATAGGGGAAAAAAGGCATAAATATAGACAAATAATAAGTTTAAGACATATTTAAGTGAGAATTCTTCTGGAGAAAGGAAGATCTTAATTCAATATTGCATATACAGAGTGTATGTCAATATTAATCCAATACCTAAATGATAGTGCCTTCAAGGTATTATACAGGAATATTTGTACAGTTATTTTCATAATACATATTCTCATCATATAAACATCTATTGTAAAATATAACACAAGAGTAAAATACATTTATAGGATCTATTAAAAACCAAGGTAATAAAACCATAACTTTATAGAAATGCAGTGTTATAAAATATTTATGTATTCACCAGCTGTATGTGCATTCTTTAATTATGCTTTCAGTGACTTAATTAAAGTGCCGTATTTAAGTTCTTAAAAGTGCTTTTGGTGATTTAAAATATAGAGAATATTTAAAAAAGTGACACAATTCAAAATCTGAATTCAGACCATTTGGTATTAAAGTGTTGAATTCAAATATAAATTTAATTTCTTCTGACCCTATTTTTTTTATATAGTTGCCTCCTCTCCAATCTTTTTTGACAAACTTCAAAGGACAGAAAAAAAGGTTCTCTGGGGTTCTGATTGTGGTATTTTTTGAAATGGTTGGAAACACTATGGGTTTCCAACCCATTCCTTATATTTCGGATGTGTTCTGAAATGCGTACATGGATACATCTAATGGTACGGCCTACGTAAAGGAGGTTACATGGACACTTTTCCCTGTGTAAAATTGTGTTTGGTGGTTGTTGGGTTTTTACTACTTAGTACTAAAGATCTTTTTAAATTCGGCACTCCTCTGTATGTGATTTGCGGTCGTATAGGTAAAATTTCTTTTAAAATAGGGTCGTCTTGTAAAAGGTGCCAATATTTATTAATAATTTTTCTACCACCAGGGATTATTTATTTATTATTATGTTGTGTATATATATATATATATAGATTTTTTATATATATATATATATGTATTATATATATTTATTTATTATTTTTTTTATATGCATTAAGTATCCAGTATTATTTATCATTAATTATTATTTTTCTCCTGTTTTCTCCTAGAAGGATGGATTCACACTATACCTATATGGTACCTATCTAGTATTGGTTATCCGTATGTAGTCAATATACTATTATGATTTTATCCACCTATCTTCATGTATATATACCAATTTATGTCCAGCATTTCATCATCTCTAATTAATTCATTATATATGTTCCTTTCATTTGGAACATTCATATATTGCTTTTATGTATTTTTGCATTTACCGATCTTATGTATTTGTCTACATTTTATGAGACTTTATAAATATTGTTTTTACCCTAGTGGCAATGATTTGCATTTTATATATATGTATGTATCATTTTATGCAGGTACAAATACTGTTTTTATTAGTATAGAATATATTGGTTTAAACACCTAAACGTATGATTGATAATTAGGCAATGTATATCAAGAAGAACTGAAGCACTAGACACTATTATGTCTCTGATGAAGTAGGGCCCATTCCCTACGAAACGCGTAAGACAGGCATCCCAGCATCACACGGGATCAGACGCATGTACCAGCAGCACCACTAATCTCCACACGCAGGACCTGTTTGGAAAGTACCGCCACCGGAGGCATCTGTCCTGCACGTCCCCTGAAGTGAGGCTCCTGCTCGGGACGTGCTCACAGACACAAGCCATCCTCACCGGCAGCTGTATATTGAATCATCACAATCCGTATCCATCCTTAACAATCTGAAGGTCCTTGCTGTTATTTTTCAATGCATCAGTCTGGTAATGCATTTCTGAATCTAGTGTGACCTGTATTTTTATTATATTTAACTTTTTCCAAGTTATTTTAATATATTCAATAAACTGGCTTTTTATATGAAGTGATCCAGCTTTATGCTTCAGTTTTCCAGCGATATATTGTTTCCATTTTTATTGCCTAAAGCTAACAGTTCCTTGTACTGTATGGCTTATTTGTTACTTCTATCTTTTACAAAGTATATTATTTGCAACAGGTATCATTTATCCCTCATGTTGTTTGGGATATAGACACCAGTTTCATACATATTTTTTGGTCATCCAGCAGAGAATTTGGTCTCTCATTTTTCCCTTTTTGTATTTATATATATATATATATATATATATATATATATATATATATATATATATATATATATATATATATATATATATATATATATATATATATATACATTTTTTTCTATTTATCACCCCCCTATATAGCACTGCTTTGCATGTTTGCACATTCTTAAAGAATATTTAAAGGTATAGCAGCATTCTCTTTGTATTTTTGCACATTTAAAGGGATATCACGTTTATTTGAGATCTCCACTCATAGCACCTTTATTCACATTTTTGCACATTTATAGGGATACTTTGTCTATTCCAGATTTAAAGGCATAGTATTATATTATATTTAATATTATTTATATTTTATATTTTATATGGTTTCTCTATTTAGTAGTTTTTTAGCCATTAGTCACCTAGCCAGCTCCTGGTATTCCCACTCTTCTAGAGAGTTCTTTTCCCATATATATATATATATATATATATATATATATATATATATATATATATATATATGTTTATAATAAGTTGACATACTTCTTTCTAATTTGTTGCTTGTTATCTCCATTATATGAATACTCGGAGGAACATATTGCTGAAGTCTAAGAAGCCCTTACATCCTACCTAATCCTATGTACTTGAGACAGTTTTGTTAAGGCTCATAAAAATGTAAGTAGGATGAAATAAAAGTATACAAAATGTATTTTTGCGGTGTTATACATATTGTATTGCCATATGTGAGCATTTCTTTTTTACAGTACAATTGGACACAGTTTCCCATTGTCAGGATCGTGACAGGGATCCAACACAGGAAAAGGTACGTATACCGGACCTTAGAATGGCCGGACTCATGTAAGGAGAAGGCAAAGAATGGTCAGGGACAAGCCGAAGTCGAGGGGACGAGAGAGCAGGTAAGCGAGAGACAAGCCGAGTCAAAAGGATAAGAGAAGTAAGCAGGGTCGAAAATACAAAGCCGAATTGATAACCAAAGACACAAGAGAGATAAGAGCACTGAGTGACCAGACAAGCTAGAACCACGACAGGGCAATGAATCATTGAAACTCCAACTCCTTTATACCTTGGTTCTTTAATTGTGTACCACGCCCCCAAAATGTCCTGATTTGCGGTTTCTGGCGGTTCGTGACGTGATTGACGTCATGACGTCTGCTACTGAGTGCCGCGTCATAAAAGGAGGCGGGGTTATCGCGGCGGGCGTGTAAACGGCCTGAGAGACCGAATCGATCGGGTGTACCTACCCTTTTCTGAGGAGAAACGTCTAGGTGTCTAACCTCCTCTGAGGTAGACACCACAGGTACCATGACAGTACTCCCCCTCTCAGAAACGCCCACCAGGCAGAAGGGACCGGGGCGAGACGGAAATTGAGCATGAAACGCCCGAAGGAGACGAGGAGCGTGTCCGTTATCATGAACCACCCATGACCTCTCCTCAGGCCCATAACCCTTCCAGTCTACCAGATATTGCAACTTCCCACGAGAAAAACGAGAATCAAGAATGGATTTGACTTCATATTCTTCCTGGCTCTGAACCTGAAACAAAGGAGTGGAGGACCCAGGGAAAGAATATCTGTTACAAACAAGAGGCTTCAATAAAGAGACATGAAAAGAGTTAGGGGTGTGCATGGCAGGAGGAAGTGCAAGACCATATGCAACTGGGTTAATCCGTCTCAAGACCTTGTAAGGACCTATGTAGCGAGGAGCAAATTTCATGGAAGGGACCTTTAAGCGGATGTTTCTGGTACTCAACCACACCCTATCACCCGGGACAAAAACCGGAGCAGCCCGTCTACGTTTGTCAGCGTGCCATTTAAACACCGCAGAATTTTGAACAAGAATTCGCCGAGTCTGATCCCACAACTTTCTCAGATTGGCAACATGCATATCAACCGACGGTAAACTTTGGGAAGGGGAAACCGACGGAAGAATGGTAGGATGAAAGCCATAATTCAAGAAAAAGGGGCTATTATGAGTAGAATCACAAATGAGATTGTTGTGTGCAAACTCTGCCCAAGGAATCAGACCGACCCAATTGTCCTGGTGTTCAGAAACAAAACAACGTAAATATTGTTCAATTTTCTGGTTAGTGCGTTCGGCTGCCCCGTTGGACTGGGGATGATATGCAGAGGAGAAATTCAATTTGATACCCAACTGGGAACAGAAGGACTTCCAAAAACGTGAGAAAAATTGGGAACCCCTATCAGAAACTATTTCAGTAGGGATACCATGTAAGCGAAAAACTTAATTCGCAAATATATCAGCCAATTCGGGAGAAGAGGGTAGTTTAGGCAAAGGAACGAAATGGGCCATTTTAGTAAATCTGTCGACCACCATGAGAATAACCGAATGTTTCTTGGAAACGGGTAAATCGACAATAAAGTCCATGGCCAAACAGGTCCATGGTTTCTCAGGTATGTCCAAGGGTTGTAAAAGTCCACTTGGAAGTTTATGAGGTCGCTTATTCACCATACAAACAGTACATGCCCTGACAAAATCCCTTATATCTTTGCGCAAAGTGGGCCACCAGAAGTCCTTGGAAATAAGAGAAAAGGTTTTGTGTATTCCCGGGTGCCCAGCAATTTTGCTGTCATGAAAGCAACGAAGCAGATCTACTTGGAATTCAGGAGGAACAAAGTACCCCCCTGCAGGAGTAAATTCCGGAGTTAGATATTGTACATTCTCAATATCCGAAAGCAACGGCGAGTGTATCCTGACATTAGTGTTGGCAATAATATTACATTTGGGAACGATAGAAGACAAGGTGGATTCAGTAACAGTAATAGGTTCATGTTGGCGGGACAATGCATCCGCCTTGGAGTTCTTAGACCCTGGTCTGTAAGTGAGCACGTAATTGAAATGAGTAAGGAATAAGGACCACCGAGCTTGCCTGGCGGATAATCGCTTGGCTTCCCCTATATAGGACAAATTCTTGTGGTCCGTCAAAATAGTAATCGGGTGTAAAGTCCATTCCAACAAATGTCTCCATTCCTTCAACACCATTATGACTGCTAACAGTTCTCTGTCTCCAATGTCATATCTACTTTCTGTAACTGATTTTTTTTTAGAATAAAAGCCACATGGATGTAACGGATTATCCAAACCTAGTCTTTGTGATAAGACTGCCCCTATAACAGACTCAGAGGCATCTACCTTGAGCAAAAAAGGTAACGAGGTGTCAGGATGGACAAATACAGGTGCTGAGAAAAATGTTCTTTGAGTGTTTTGAAAGCAGAAAGAGCCTCCGTAGACCATGTTTTAGTATTAGCACCCTGTTTCATCATGTTGGTAATAGGAGCAATCATAGAAGAGTAACCCTTAATAAAGCGCCTATAATAATTGGAGAATCCGATAAATCTCTGAATGGCCTTAAGACCCTTGGGCAATGGCCAGTCTAAAATTGATTGAAGCTTAATCGGGTCCATCATAAACCCGTCACCTGAAATTACGTAGCCAAGAAAATTTATCTGAGATGGATCGAAGCTACATTTCTCCAATTTGCAATACAATCCATGTTGTAAAAGTTTATGCAATACTCTCCTGACTTGTTTGTGGTGGGTCTCAATCTCTCTAGAATGTATAAGTATATCATCCAAATATACTATAACGCATTCATGCTGGAATTCCCTAAGAACTTCATTAATAAGATCTTGGAAGACCACTGGTGCATTGCAAAGGCCGAAGGGCATTACCGTATATTCATAATGGCCGTAGCGGGTATTGAAGGCTGTTTTCCACTCGTCTCCCTGCTGAATTCTTACCAAGTTATATACTCCCCTTAAATCTAACTTGGTAAAAATTTTGGAGCCCTACAGTCTATCAAATAGTTCTGTAATCAAGGGAATAGGGTATGCATTCCTAATCGTTATCTTATTTAAGCCCCGATAATCAGTACAATGCCGCAGAGTGCCGTCCTTCTTGTCCACAAAGAAGAAACCGGCCCCAGCCGGAGATGAAGATCTCCTAATAAAGCCTTTTTCTAGGTTTTCTCGTATATATTCCTCTAGGACCATGTTCTCCTTGATGGATAGAGGATATACCGTACCCCTCGGAGGCATAGTACCAGGCAAGAGTTTAATATTACAGTCGAAAGACCTATGAGGAGGTAAAGTATCAGCCTTCTTTTTGTCAAACACTGCCTTTAAATCCAAGTACTGAGAAGGTATCAGTATGTCTGTGGATTGGGAGGAGTTAATAGGAACATTAACTAAGCCAACCGATGAGACTTTCTGTAAACATCCATTCCTACAACTCCGACCCCAAGACACTATCTCTCCTAGTTCCCAGTCAATGGTGGGGTTATGCTTCTTAAGCCAAGGATACCCCAAGACCACTGGAACTGAAAGGGAAGAGATTAGCAAAAGAGACATACTCTTCTCGTGTAGAATGCCCTGGTTAATCTAATGGGTATGCTCTCACGAAAGATAACAGGCTCTACTATCTATGGCCAAGGGTGTATCTCTTAGTTGAGATGGGATAGAGTGGTTATTAGCAAAGGCTTGATCTATAAGACTTTCAGCAGCTCCAGAATCAATTAAAGCCATAGTGTTTATAATTCCCTTCTCCCAGGCTAAAGAGATAGGTATGATAAGCCTATGATCCTTGAAATCATATGTAGAGGACAAGATAGAAACACCCAAGGCCTGTCCTCTAGAGAAACTTAGGTGCGAGCGTATCCCGGCCGGTTAGGGCAATTTAGGTGTAGGTGACCTCTTAGTCCAGAATACATACAAAGACCCTCCCTTCTCCTGTACTGTCTCTCATCCTCTGAGAGCCGAGTGGTTCCTATTTGCATAGGTTCTGGAAGAGCTAAGGTTGTAGAATCAGAATTCTGAAATGACGGAGCTAGTCTTATGGAAGGTCTTCGGGTTCTATCTCGAGTATTCTGCCTCTGTCTCATACATTCATCTATATGGGAAATGAATGAGATCAAATCCTCCAAATTTTCTGGAAGTTCTCTAGTAGCAACCTCATCTAGAATTTCATCAGATAACCCGTTCAAAAATACGTCCATATAAGCCTGTTCATTCCATTTGACCTCTGCAGCCAAGGATCTGAACTCTAACGCATACTCCACAAGGGTTCTGTTATGCTGTCTGAGACGTAGTAGTAGCCTAGCCGAATTGGTCTTTCTTCCTGGGGGATCAAAAGTCCTCCTAAATGCTGCAACGAAAGCATTATAATTATAAACTAAAGGGTTATCATTTTCCCACAGAGGGTTGGCCCATCTGAGTGCCTTGTCAATAAGTAAGGTAATAATAAATCCAACCTTAGCCCTGTCAGTAGGGTAGGCCCGAGGTTTTAACTCAAAATGAATACTTATCTGGTTTAAGAAACTCCGACAAGCATCAGGAGAGCCGCCATAGCGTAGAGGGGAAGTAACATAGTGGAAATACGCATTTCCTCTGACTGGGTATTAGGACGAGATAACAAAGCTTGCAAAGCTAGGGCCATCTGATCCATTCTATGGTCCATGGCCTCAAATCTAGAGTCAGGAGAACCGACCTGAGCGTTCGCACCTGCAGGATCCATTGGCCCTGTCGTAAAGTCAGGATCGTGACAGGGATCCAACACGCAGAATGCAAACAGGAAAAGGTACATATACTGGACCTTAGAATGGCCGGACTCACGTAAGGAGAAGGCAAAGAATGGTCAGGGACAAGCCGAGGTTGAGGGAACGAGAGATCAGGTAAGCGAGAGACAAGCCGAGTCAAAAGGATAAGAGAAGTAAGCAGGGTCGAAAATACAAAGCCGAATTGATAACTAAAGACACAAGAGAGATAAGAGCACTGAGTGACCAGACAAGCTAGAACACGGACAGGGCAATGAATCATTGAAACTCCAACTCCTTTATACCTTGGTTCTTTAATTGTGTACCACGCCCCCAAAATGTCCTGATTTGCGGTTTCTGGCGGTTCGTGACGTGATTGACGTCATGACGTCGGCTACTGAGTGCCGCGTCATAAAAGGAGGCGGGGTTATCGCGGCGGGCGTGTAAACGGCCTGAGAGACAGAATCGATCGGGTGTACCTACCCTTTTCTGAGGAGACACGTCTAGGTGTCTAACCTCCTCTGAGGTAGACACCACAGGTACCATGACAGTACTCCCCCTCTCAGAAACGCCCACCAGGCGGAAGGGACCGGGGCGAGACGGAAATTGAGCATGAAACGCCCGAAGGAGACGAGGAGCGTGTACGTTATCATGAACCACCCATGACCTCTCCTCAGGCCCATAACCCTTCCAGTCTACCAGATATTGCAACTTCCCACGAGAAAAACGAGAATCAAGAATGGATTTGACTTCATATTCTTCCTGGCTCTGAACCTGAACCAAAAGAGTGGAGGACCCAGGGAAAGAATATCTGTTACAAACAAGAGGCTTCAATAAAGAGACATGAAAAGAGTTAGGGATGTGCATGGCAGGAGGAAGTGCAAGACCATATGCAACTGGGTTAATCCGTCTCAAGACCTTGTAAGGACCTATGTAGCGAGGAGCAAATTTCATGGAAGGGACCTTTAAGCGGATGTTTCTGGTACTCAACCACACCCTATCACCCGGGACAAAAACTGGAGCAGCCCGTCTACGTTTGTCAGCGTGCCATTTAAACACCGCAGAATTTTGAACAAGAATTCGCCGAGTCTGATCCCACAACTTTCTCAGATTGGCAACATGCATATCAACCGACGGTAAACTTTGGGAAGGGGAAACCGACGGAAGAATGGTAGGATGAAAGCCATAATTCAAGAAAAAGGGGCTATTATGAGTAGAATCACAAATGAGATTGTTGTGTGCAAACTCTGCCCAAGGAATCAGACCGACCCAATTGTCCTGGTGTTCAGAAACAAAACAACGTAAATATTGTTCAATTTTCTGGTTAGTGCGTTCGGCTGCCCCGTTGGACTGGGGATGATATGCAGAGGAGAAATTCAATTTGATACCCAACTGGGAACAGAAGGACTTCCAAAAACGTGAGACAAATTGGGAACCCCTATCAGAAACTATTTCAGTAGGGATACCATGTAAGCGAAAAACTTAATTCGCAAATATATCAGCCAATTCGGGAGAAGAGGGTAGTTTAGGCAAAGGAACGAAATGGGCCATTTTAGTAAATCTGTCGACCACCGTGAGAATAACCGAATGTTTCTTGGAAACGGGTAAATCGACAATAAAGTCCATGGCCAAACAGGTCCATGGTTTCTCAGGTATGTCCAAGGGTTGTAAAAGTCCACTTGGAAGTTTATGAGGTCGCTTATTCACCATACAAACAGTACATGCCCTGACAAAATCCCTTATATCTTTGTGCAAAGTGGGCCACCAGAAGTCCTTGGAAATAAGAGAAAAGGTTTTGTGTATTCCCGGGTGCCCAGCAATTTTGCTGTCATGAAAGCAACGAAGCAGATCTACTTGGAATTCAGGAGGAACAAAGTACCCCCCTGCAGGAGTAAATTCCGGAGTTAGATATTGTACATTCTCAATATCCGAAAGCAACGGCGAGTGTATCCTGACATTAGTGTTGGCAATAATATTACATTTGGGAACGATAGAAGACAAGGTGGATTCAGTAACAGTAATAGGTTCATGTTGGCGGGACAATGCATCCGCCTTGGAGTTCTTAGACCCTGGTCTGTAAGTGAGCACGTAATTGAAATGAGTAAGGAATAAGGACCACCGAGCTTGCCTGGCGGATAATCGCTTGGCTTCCCCTATATAGGACAAATTCTTGTGGTCCGTCAAAATAGTAATCGGGTGTAAAGTCCATTCCAACAAATGTCTCCATTCCTTCAACACCATTATGACTGCTAACAGTTCTCTGTCTCCAATGTCATATCTACTTTCTGTAACTGATTTTTTTTAGAATAAAAGCCACATGGATGTAACGGTTTATCCAAACCTAGTCTTTGTGATAAGACTGCCCCTATAACTGACTCCGAGGCATCTACCTTGAGCAAAAAAGGTAACGAGGTGTCAGGATGGACCAATACAGGTGCTGAGAAAAATGTTCTTTGAGTGTTTTGAAAGCAGAAAGAGCCTCCGTAGACCATGTTTTAGTATTAGCACCCTGTTTCATCATGTTGGTAATAGGAGCAATCATAGAAGAGTAACCCTTAATAAAGCGCCTATAATAATTGGAGAATCCGATAAATCTCTGAATGGCCTTAAGACCCTTGGGCAATGGCCAATCTAAAATTGATTGAAGCTTAATCGGGTCCATCATAAACCCGTCACCTGAAATTACGTAACCAAGAAAATTTATCTGAGATGGATCGAAGCTACATTTCTCCAATTTGCAATACAATCCATGTTGTAAAAGTTTACGCAATACTCTCCTGACTTGTTTGTGGTGGGTCTCAATCTCTCTAGAATGTATAAGTATATCATCCAAATATACTATAACGCATTCATGCTGGAATTCCCTAAGAACTTCATTAATAAGATCTTGGAAGACCACTGGTGCATTGCAAAGGACGAAGGGCATTACCGTATATTCATAATGGCCGTAGCGGGTATTGAAGGCTGTTTTCCACTCGTCTCCCTGCTGAATTCTTACCAAGTTATATACTCCCCTTAAATCTAACTTGGTAAAAATTTTGGAGCCCTACAGTCTATCAAATAGTTCTGTAATCAAGGGAATAGGGTATGCATTCCTAATCGTTATCTTATTTAAGCCCCGATAATCAGTACAAGGCCGCAGAGTGCCGTCCTTCTTGTCCACAAAGAAGAAACCGTCCCCAGCCGGAGATGAAGATCTCCTAATAAAGCCTTTTTCTAGGTTTTCTCGTATATATTCCTCTAGGACCATGTTCTCCTTGATGGATAGAGGATATACCGTACCCCTCGGAGGCATAGTACCAGGCAAGAGTTTAATATTACAGTCGAAAGACCTATGAGGAGGTAAAGTATCAGCCTTCTTTTTGTCAAACACTGCCTTTAAATACAAGTACTGAGAAGGTATCAGTATGTCTGTGGATTGGGAGGAGTTAATAGGAACATTAACTAAGCCAACCGAAGAGACTTTCTGTAAACATCCATTCCTACAACTCCGACCCCAAGACACTATCTCTCCTAGTTCCCAGTCAATGGTGGGGTTATGCTTCTTAAGCCAAGGATACCCCAAGACCACTGGAACTGAAAGGGAAGAGATTAGCAAAAGAGACATACTCTTCTCGTGTAGAATGCCCTGGTTAATCTAATGGGTATGCTCTCACGAAAGATAACAGACTCTACTATCTATGGCCAAGGGTGTATCTCTTAGTTGAGATGGGATAGAGTGGTTATTAGCAAAGGCTTGATCTATAAGACTTTCAGCAGCTCCAGAATCAATTAAAGCCATAGTGTTTATAATTCCCTTCTCCCAGGCTAAAGAGATAGGTATGATAAGCCTATGATCCTTGAAATCATATGTAGAGGACAAGATAGAAACACCCAAGGCCTGTCCTCTAGAGAAACTTAGGTGCGAGCGTATCCCGGCCGGTTAGGGCAATTTAGGCGTAGGTGACCTCTTAGTCCAGAATACATACAAAGACCCTCCCTTCTCCTGTACTGTCTCTCATCCTCTGAGAGCCGAGTGGTTCCTATTTGCATAGGTTCTGGAAGAGCTAAGGTTGTAGAATCAGAATTCTGAAATGACGGAGCTAGTCTTATGGAAGGTCTTCGGGTTCTATCTCGAGTATTCTGCCTCTGTCTCATACATTCATCTATATGGGAAATGAATGAGATCAAATCCTCCAAATTTTCAGGAAGTTCTCTAGTAGCAACCTCATCTAGAATTTCATCAGATAACCCGTTCAAAAATACGTCCATATAAGCCTGTTCATTCCATTTGACCTCTGCAGCCAAGGATCTGAACTCTAACGCATACTCCACAAGGGTTCTGTTATGCTGTCTGAGACGTAGTAGTAGCCTAGCCGAATTGGTCTTTCTTCCTGGGAGATCAAAAGTCCTCCTAAATGCTGCAACTAAAGCATTATAATTATAAACTAAAGGGTTATCATTTTCCCACAGAGGGTTGGCCCATCTGAGTGCCTTGTCAATAAGTAAGGTAATAATAAATCCAACCTTAGCCCTGTCAGTAGGGTAGGCCCGAGGTTTTAACTCAAAATGAATACTTATCTGGTTTAAGAAACTCCGACAAGCATCAGGAGAGCCGCCATAGCGTAGAGGGGAAGTAACATAGTGGAAATACGCATTTCCTCTGACTGTGTCACGTCTAAACATTTGTTATGAAGGAACACAACTGCAGATTTCTTATAGTTTGAATATTTATTATAAAAAGTAAAAGGTATTGACTTTAATTCCAATTTACAGGTACTGTAGCTTTAAGTAATAAATGATAACTGAAGTCCACAATTATAGGCACTGTAGCTTTAAGTAGTAAACGATAACTGAAGTCCACAATTATAGGCACTGTAGCTTTAAGTAGTAAACGATAACTGAAGTCCACAATTATAGGCACTGTAGCTTTAAGTAGTAAACGATAACTGAAGTCCACAATTATATGTACTGTAGCTTTAAGTAGTAAACGATAACTGAATCAGATAGAGTCCTTTAGAAGTAGTAATTAATTAGGTGATAAGAAGTTACATTAGCTGTTCCATAGACTTTAACTGAAGTAAGATAGATGCAGCTAACTGAGACAAAGTATGAGTTGAAGTTAGCTGTAACGAGTTTGTTTTAACGAAGGACTTTGGAGACAGGAAATAACAGCTTTGAGATGCAACGCTTATCACAGAGGTTTTACTTAGCTTCCGGCACATAGAACACTGGTTCCCGAGATCTCCTCAGAGGCGGTTTATCCTGAATGGTGAGAGTTCAGCTTTAGTCGTGGATGAGGAAAGGTGAAGGGAACTTGAAGTCTTCCAGTCCGGTCCGGTAACAGAGGGCTTTCACAACGATGTTGCAGCCGGTTCGTGAGTACGGAACGTAGTTCAATAATCCAGCGTCGATCAGCTGGTGCGGTCAGATTAAATAGGGAGACCGTGTCATAAAGAGGTGTGGCTAAGCTCCGTGGAACCAGGAAGTAAGAGGATATCATAATTAAGGCATGACAGTATCCCCTCCTTAATGAGCAACCTCTGGGTGCTATTGACTTGGCTTAGAAGGGTAACGTTTGTGAAATTTGGAAATTAATTTGTCAGCATGAACGACAGAGGAGTTTTCCCATGTATCTTCATCAATTCCATATCCTTTCCATCTGATGAGGTATTGTAAGGAGCCACGATGGATCCTTGAATCCAGTATACTTTGAACTTCGTATTCTTCTTCACCCTGGACCAATATGGGATCAGGAGAAGTAGTGTCATTTCTTTGGAAAGGGTCAGGATGATGAGGCTTCAACAAGGACACATGAAAAACAGGATGTAGCTTTAAAGTTGGTGGAAGTTTCAATTTAACAACATTACGGTTGATAACCGATATTATTGGAAAAGGACCAAGAAAAAGAGAACTTAACTTCTTTGATGGACAATTTGTAGAGATGTTCTTTGAGGAAAGCCAGACAAGATCACCGATTTTATAAGAAGGTGAAGGTTGTCTTTTTGTATCAAAAAACTTCTTTTGATTGGAGGAGGCCAATTCTAGATTCTCATGCAATTTCTTGAATAAAGAGGACATATGAGAGATTTGATTCGAATCGGAGAGATTAGATGAAGAAACTGTCTGAGCAGGAAATGAGGAAGGATGAAATCCATAATTGGATAGAAATGGAGTCATTTTACTGCTGGTATGAAAAGAGTTATTGTATGCGAATTCTGCCATAGGTAACCAAGTTATCCAATCGTCTTGTAGTGAGAGCAATAACATCGTAGATATTGTTCTAAGCATTGGTTGACTCTTTCAGTTTGTCCATCTGTTTGAGGATGATATGCAGATGATAGTTTATGTTGGATATGAAGAGTGGCACATAATGCATTCCAGAATTTGGAGGTAAATTGAGTTCCTCGGTCTGAAATGATTTCGTCTGGCAGTCCGTGAAGTTTAACTATGTTATCAAGAAATATTTTCGAAAGTTCAGAGGATGAGGGTAACTTCTTTAAAGGAATGAAATGAGACATTTTCGTGAAGCGGTCTACTACCACTAAAATGGTGGTATGATGATGAGAAGGAGGTAATTCTACCAAGAAATCCATAGAAATGGATTGCCAAGGTCGTTCAGGAATTGGTAAATTCAATAATTGACCAAATGGTTGATGATGGACATGTTTTGATCTTTGGCATACAGAACAAGATTTGACATAAGATTCAATAGTTTGGTCTTGACGAGGCCACCAATAGTATCTTTTAGACAATTCAAGGGTCTTTTTTATACCTGGATGACCTGCCAGAGGAGAATCATGAATAAATTCGAGTACTTTAATTCTGAAAGAGGGAGGTACGTAAATCGGGTCTTTGAAATAGTAGAGACCGTTTTTCTTGGATAATTTCATTGATTTAGGAAGTTCGAGAGCATCTTCACTGAGATCTTTAATGTCATCAATAAGAGAAGATAAGATTCCAATGACTTTAGGCGAAGGAGGTTCAATTTGAGTGTCTTTATGGATCCTGGAAAGGGCATCAGCCTTTTTGTTTCTAGACCCAGGTCTAAAGACGATTTGGAAGTTGAACCGGGAAAAAAAGAGATTCCATCTTACTTGTCGAGCAGACAGTGTTTTATTGGAGTGAAGATATTCGAGATTTTTATGGTCAGTATAAATGATTAAAGAGTTCTGAGCGCCTTCAAGAAGGTGTCTCCAGGTTTCTAAAGCCACTTTGATACTTAATAATTCTTTTTCTCCTGTAGGATAATTCTTTTCGGCAGGAGATAATGATCGTGAGAAGAAGGCGACAGGATGAAGAGGTTCTTGAGGAGTTTTGTGTTGAGATAGGACAGCTCCAATTGCAATTTCCGAAGCATCCGTTTCAAGGACATAAAGATATGAAGGATTTGGAAGTTGAAGAATAGGAGCTGTTGTAAACTTTCTCTTTAATTCAGTGAAGGCAGTTTGAGCCTTCTCGTTCCAATTGAATGGATGTTTTTTACTGTTAAGTTGATTGAGTGGGTGAGCTATCTCAGAGTAGTTTTTAATAAATTTTCTGTAGAAGTTGGCGAACCCTAGAAATCGCTGTAATTCTTTTACTGTAGAGGGAACAGGCCAGTTGATGATACAATCGACTTTTGAATTATCCATACCTATTGAATGAGGGGAGATGACATAACCTAAGAAGGTTATTTCTTTGACGTGAAAAATACATTTTTCGGGTTTAGCGAATAATTTGTGAGTTCTGAGTCTTGATAACACCCATCTGACATGTTTTCTATGTTCCTCAGGAGTGTTGGAGTATATGAGAATATCATCTAAATAAATGATGACACAGATGTCCAATAGGTCTCTAAAGATATCATTTATGAAATGTTGAAAAGTTGCAGGGGCGTTGCAGAGGCCAAAAGGCATCACCAGATATTCGAAGAGGCCATATCTTGTTCGGAAAGCAGTTTTCCATTCATCATTAGCCTTTATCCTGATGAGATTATATGCCCCGCGAAGGTCAAGCTTAGTGTAGATGGTAGCAGTTTTCAATCGTTCAACCAGTTCATTGATGAGAGGAAGAGGATAACGATTTTTAACTGTTATTTTGTTTAAGGCTCTGTAATCAATGATAGGACGTGTAGTCTGGTCTTTGTTTCTTACAAAAAACATACTTGAGGCAGCAGGTGAACTAGAGGGTCTAATGAACCCTTTCCGTAGGTTTTCATCTAGATATTCTTTGAGAATTTGTAATTCAGCCTCAGAGAGAGGGTAGATGTGCCCAAAAGGTACTGGGGCACCAGGTATGAGGTCTATAGGACAATCGTAGGAACGATGAGGCGGGAGCATTTCAGCTTCTTTTTTACTGAAGACATCTGAAAAGTCTGAATAACAAGAAGGTATGGTTGGTTCTTTGGAGATTTGAAGAATAGGAATTTGCTGTAAACATGTTTCTTTACAATAATGTGAGTTAAAGGTGAGAGAGAAAGGAGACCAAGAAATTTGAGGGTTGTGGTTCCTTAACCAGTTGATCCCTATTATAACGGGATAGAGAGGTGATGGAATAACATCAAATACTAGAAATTCAGTATGAATATGATTGGTGGTTACCTTTAGAGGGATGGTTTCATGAAGAATCGGTCCCGAGGAGATAAAGGAGCCGTCAATCACTTTAATAGGAACAGAAATGGCTTTTTGAACACAAGGAATTTTATTCTTTGTTACAAAGGTTGAATCGATGAATACTCCATGTGCACCAGAATCGATGAGAGCTTCAGTCACAATTCTCACCTTATCCCACTGTATTACAAGGGATATAGGTGTGAACGGAGTGGTCGGTGTTGAGGGGAGTGCACTGAAGATCGCAGAGGTATAGGCTTGTCTACCGGCCTTTGTCCGTTTTAATAAGGGACAATCAGAGACCAGATGATCTTGAGAGGCACAATACATGCATAGGTTTAATTGACGTCTTCGGTTCTTCTCTGCAGGAGTGAGAGGACTTCTTATTACCCCTATTTCCATAGGTTCACTTGGTAAGGAAGTCTTTTCTGGAGCTTTTGAGGGAGTAAAAGGTTTACGGTCTTTAGAATGAAAAAGGGCTTTTTCGGCCTTTCTTTCTCTTAATCTTCTGTCAATGCTGATTGATAAGTGAATTAGAGCGTTCAAAGTAGTAGGGAGTTCTGTTCTAGATAGTTCATCTTTTACAGCTTCAGATAAACCAATTCGAAATTGGTTGCGCAATGTGATGTCATTCCATTGCGTTTCTACTGCCCATCTTTTAAATTCAGCAATGTAATCTTCAACGGGTCTATTTCTTTGCTGTAGAGTTCTGATTGTTAAATCAGCTGTAGCTTGTTTGTTAGGATCTTCATAGAGAAGAGACATGGCTTCAAAAAATTCATCCAGTGAGTCTAAGATGGGGTCGTCGTTTTCCAGAAAGGAATGGGCCCATGACATAGGTTCACCTCTTAGAAAGGAAATAACCGAACACACTTTAGTTCTTTCTGTGGGATAAGATCTGGGTTTCAAAGCAATTAATAATTTGCAGGTGTTGAGGAACTCCCTGTATTTTGAACGATCTCCAGAGAACTTTTCAGGGTTACACACAGCAGGATCACTAGCCGAGTGCAGAATAGTATGAGGAGTATGAGTTTGTAGATCTCTGACATAAGTGAGAATTCTTTCGTTAGTAACTTGCAGGTCTTGTACACCTTGGGCTAGTGTATCAACTCTTTGATTCAGCGTAGTTATAGTAGAATCGAAATCTGCTGGATCCATTACAATGGCTGGATTATTCTGTCACGTCTAAACATTTGTTATGAAGGAACACAACTGCAGATTTCTTATAGTTTGAATATTTATTATAAAAAGTAAAAGGTATTGACTTTAATTCCAATTTACAGGTACTGTAGCTTTAAGTAATAAATGATAACTGAAGTCCACAATTATAGGCACTGTAGCTTTAAGTAGTAAACGATAACTGAAGTCCACAATTATAGGCACTGTAGCTTTAAGTAGTAAACGATAACTGAAGTCCACAATTATATGCACTGTAGCTTTAAGTAGTAAACGATAACTGAAGTCCACAATTATATGCACTGTAGCTTTAAGTAGTAAACGATAACTGAAGTCCACAATTATATGCACTGTAGCTTTAAGTAGTAAACGATGACTGAAGCAGAAAGAGTCCTTTAGTAGTATTAATTAATTAGGTGATAAGAAGTTACAATAGCTGTTTCCATAGACTTAAACTGAAGTAAGACAGATGCAGCTAACTAAGACAAAGTATGAGTTGAAGTTAGCTGTAACGAGTTTGTTTTAACGAAGGACTTTGGAGACAGGAAATAACAGCTTTGAGATGCAACGCTTATCACAGAGGTTTTACTTAGCTTCCGGCACATAGAACACTGGTTCCCGAGATCTCCTCAGAGGCGGTTTATCCTGAATGGTGAGAGTTCAGCTTTAGTCGTGGATGAGGAAAGGTGAAGGGAACTTGAAGTCTTCCAGTCCGGTCCGGTAACAGAGGGCTTTCACAACGATGTTGCAGCCGGTTCGTGAGTACGGAACATAGTTCAATAATCCAGCGTCGATCAGCTGGTGCGGTCAGATTAAATAGGGAGACCGTGTCATAAAGAGGTGTGGCTAAGCTCCGTGGAACCAGGAAGTAAGAGGATATCATAATTAAGGCATGACAGACTGGGTATTAGGACGAGATAACAAAGCTTGCAAAGCTAGGGCCATCTGATCCATTCTATGGTCCATGGCCTCAAATCTAGAGTCAGGAGAACCGACCTGAGCGTTCGCACCTGCAGGATCCATTGGCCCTGTCGTAAAGTCAGGATCGTGACAGGGATCCAACACGCAGAATGCAAACAGGAAAAGGTACATATACTGGACCTTAGAATGGCCGGACTCACGTAAGGAGAAGGCAAAGAATGGTCAGGGACAAGCCGAGGTTGAGGGAACGAGAGAGCAGGTAAGCGAGAGACAAGCCGAGTCAAAAGGATAAGAGAAGTAAGCAGGGTCGAAAATACAAAGCCGAATTGATAACCAAAGACACAAGAGAGATAAGAGCACTGAGTGACCAGACAAGCTAGAACACGGACAGGGCAATGAATCATTGAAACTCCAACTCCTTTATACCTTGGTTCTTTAATTGTGTACCACGCCCCCAAAATGTCCTGATTTGCGGTTTCTGGCGGTTCGTGACGTGATTGACGTCATGACGTCGGCTACTGAGTGCCACGTCATAAAAGGAGGCGGGGTTATCGCGTCCGGCGTGTAAACAGCCTGAGCGACCAAATCGACCGGGTGTACCAACCCTTTTCTGAGGAGACACATCTAGGTGTCTAACCTCCTCTGAGGTAGACGCCACAGGTACCATGACACCCATATAGTGTATGTATTTTTCACACTTATATATACACTGTGCATTGAAGAGTTTGCTTTCAAGTCCTGAGGTAACTTCTTATTTTTCTGGACCTGTCAGGGAATCAGGGCTATAGAGCCAGGTTTGCTTCTGGGCCTATGCTGAGTCCACACTAAAACATTACAACATGGCTTTCAAGACTGATCAAGGGGTGAGCTACATTGAGTTGCTTTTAAGTTTTACCGGAGGTAAAATGATTTAGGAGAGGGTCCCTTGATACAATGATAGGGCCAGTTTGGTTGCCACTGATTATTAGGTAACTGCATCAAGTATGCATCATCATTTATGCATTTAGGTAATGTTAGGGGATTTTACTTGTGATTGGACTAAACTTTTTTTTTAAATCAGTGATGAGTACCCAAGAATAGTCATGTGTTCAAAAGTATGAGACTAAACACAATTTATACATTGAAGAATAGTCTGAATCAAGTTGAGACAACAATCTAGACTTTAATCATAAGATTTTATGTTTAAATAGAAGTGTAATGCTTGTGGGTACAACCAATATATCCTAGTAATCCTTTTGAATAGAATAAACACCATTGAGTGACAATTCATGTTTACCAGTCCAGTGAAAATCTGGAGGTTAATAAAAAAGAATGCTGAAAGTTTTGAGTAGTTAGCTGAAGATGTTCTCAACTAGTGAGGGCAAAATGTGCCTTCATTAACTTTAAATAAATATCTGCAACTAAATCATGTAGGTGCTTATCTTTTTGTTTAACTATTGTGTACAGTATTGCACTTCATTAATAATCTGGTTTATTTGGGTACTTTTGATATAGATTTCAAGCATTACCAGGACTAATTTATATAGTGATTTTGATGCAGGATATCTAGGTTATGACTGTTTTTTTTTTTGTTTTTGTTTTTTTAACATATTTGATAATTAACCAACACCAGGTGGAAATGAATATGCATTTTAATTTATAATTGAGAAATGCTAAAGGATCACTATAGTGTCAGGAAAACAAACCCGTTTTCCTGACACTATATCATTATTGGGGGACCCTCACCCTCAGGGTCCCCCGCCAATTGTGTTGAACGGGTTAAAACCCCTTCAGCAGCTTACCTTTTCCAGCGCCGGGCTCCGTCGGCGCTGGTGACCTCTCCTTCCCCGCTGATGTCAGCTCCCGAGTGGAGCGGAATGCTCATGCGCGGCAAGAGCCACCCGTGCATTCTAACAGTCCATAGGAAAGCATTTCTCAATGCTTTCCAATGGACGTTCTGCACGCTGGATGCGAATTTCGCATCCAGCGTCGCAGAAGCGCCTCTAGCGGCTCTCAGGAAGACAGCCACTAGAGGTTGGATTAACTCTGCAATGTAAACATAGCAGTTTCTCTGAAACTGCTATGTTTACATGTGAAGGGTTAAAACCTGAGGGACCTGGCACCCAGACCACTTCATTGAGCTGAAGTGGTCTGGGTGACTATAGTGTACCTTTAATGACAGAATACAATCTCTTTTTACTTCATGACTGTTACATGTACATATTACATCTTTAACATGCAAATACAATGCAGTTATTACATTTATAAGATTCCACATAGTATAAATAATGAATGTGCATTCTAAAGCAGTTAAAGGAAATAATACACAAAATGTATAGCACACAAACAGATATATACTATACTAAACTGTATTTGTTAGATTTGTTCAGTTATTCCAATAACCACTCACAATTTTTTTCCCCACAAGTGAAAGCTTAAGTAACAAGGGGATGGGTAGAATATTGAAAAGCATTAAATAATGCAACAGGCTACTAAATAATTTATTAAACCTATTTTACCAGCACACAAAAAGACTTTGAAATAACGTCAGTGCCTAGTTTGCTGCTAGTTTGCTTATAAATTACTGATACTACTGATGAAACCATATTTTACAAATTTCTTTTGGAGTAGAAGAACTCTAATTGCTTCTGATAGTAAGCAAAATTAAAATCTGATAAAGCTTTTAGTACATGAAAGTGCAGCTTGTATTTTAGGCAAATATTGAGGTGTTCTGAAAACGTCATAAAAATACAAAATCAAAAGTCAGGTCTTCAGAACCTTGAAATATCTGTGTTTTCTCTTCATGATATGCCTTATATATATATATATATATATGCCTTATATATATATATATATATATATATATATATATAATGAGGTGTTAGCTTGATAAATACCTCATTGCAGGTCGAAATGTTGCTGTTCATGTTCTGATTCTCCAAATAAATTTGCTACCTTTTTGTACCTTGAGTGCCCGGATCACATTGCTTTATACATCTTTGTTTTCTCTGAATATGTTTCCACATGATGTATCTTTTATTATTATTATTATTATTATTATTATTATTATTATTATTATTATCATTATTATTATTGCCATTTATATAGTTTTATAGTATGTGATGTTTTAGCATTCATGTTAGGTCATAGGTAAGAGTTTGGACAACGTTAGGGTTCTTGTAATCTTAAAGCAGCATACATTGGTTATACTTCCAGAGAGTAGCTGTTGCTTGCAGCTCCCACCATTATTATAACGACTCCCCTAATAGAGGGGCAGCAGAGAGGCATGGGGCCAATTTCCATTTATATCTTCTCAGCTTCTATCCTACAATATTAAGGTTAAATAAAATGGTGAAGTATATTGACCAAGAACTGTTCTGCTTTTACTGTTTGAAGAACATCTCCAGTGTCTGAATCAATAAATAAATGGTGTATGGTAGGCACTCCAAAACAAATTCCAAACTTGGGCACTGGTGCCAAAATGTGGGGTCCCTGTTTACCTAGTTTTAAGGTAATAAGCTAACAAAAAAATAAATGTCAACATCACTCAGCAATAAATCCAATTGGTTTATTCAGTTATTAAAGTGAAAGGGCAAACCTTTGAAACGTATATGTGTTTTTTTCAAGCCTTCTCATGTGTATTGTTTTTTTATTTACTTATTTCCAGTGTCTGTTGAGGTAAATGCTTTATAAAATCCATAAAATTGCATTAGACAACTTGGAAGGTCTCCAGAACTTAACAGACTGGAGTTGGAATGGTCCAACAGTTAAATTTGTGCTGAAGTTATTGAGAAAATGGCTAAGGACCTTTATTTTTTTGTTTACTTATTTCCAGTGTCTGTTGAGGTAAATGCTTTACAAAATCCATAAACTTGTATTAGACCACTTGGAAGATCTACAGAACTCAACAGACTGGAGTTGGAATGGTCCAACAGTTAAATTTGTGCTGACTTTGTTTAGGCTGATTATTTCATATGTGAACAAAAGTATTATCTACAGAAGTCAATCACTAATGCAGACATCAGGAATGCAAAACATGCATGTACAAGTTTAAAACCACATTCATTCTACTTAATTTCGGACAAATGATCAACAATCACTATGATTCCACCAACCTTATATATATATATATATATTTTTTTTTTAAATCTGAATTGACCTGATAGTGGAAATACAAACAAATTGCCTATTCTAGGGCAACTCGCTGTGAAATTTGATTATAAATGTAATTGTTCCTTTTATTTATTGAAGATTCATAATGACCAGTCTCTGTATCACATGTTTTTCAGCAGCATATCAATAAGGAATGCAATCCAACATGCAATGAGTGCACAACCAATGACTCATAAACAAGACCTTTCCTATCCATACTTTATTGAAGCCATTGGTATTAATTACAGTAAAGATTTACAGAGTCTTCACATGGGGCTATTTAAAATATATAGCTAATTATATACATAATTTATATGGCCCCTGAGGCAGAATACTACACACTAAAACAAAACCTGCATTCAAATGCCAGCACTACATACAAACGCACCCCTGCACGCAAACGTCACAACTACATAAAACAGTCAAGACTATATACAAACACCCCCTTCCCGGTATTATAAAAGCAGCAGCACATACATTTGAATTGTTTTCCCAAAGATGTTTGCATTAATGACATTTTGCCAAACTGCCAAATGGATGAAATACGTCCGTCCTGAAAAGTTGTATTTTTGGGCGAAGTGGTTTAGTTGAATTTTTTCCACAGTGCACAAGTCTAATACATATCTAGAAATACTATACAACTTGTAATAGCCACCAGGTATCAGCAAAGAAATGCTAAATGTTAAATTGTTTACTAATGTTAAGCATGGCGTTGCTGCAGGTGGTCAAAGGAGGCCATCTAACTAGATTAATCATTGTCTCCTAGTTCCGCCTAAAGCTCCAGTGGTTGGGGGGTCAGAAGCTAACTGTTTGGACAGAACAGGCAATCATACCAACATGGCAGGTACCTACTCAGCACAAATGCATGTCCAGTCCAGGAGAGGTGCAGTGGAAGCTTTGTACTCACTGTGCACCCTGCCGTGTGCTGGCATATGACATCATCATCACTACAGATCCCACACAGGACCCATGCAAGAAGTGTACAGTAATCCCATCCTAGCAGCAACCACAAGCCACCAAAGAGAGGATCCACTCCAGCCCTCCCAGAGAAAGGTTGGGTAGACATTTAAATAAATAATCACAAAACAGAAAAGTGGTGGTGCACATACATATCTACAGAACCCCTCAAGTGTTGAGAAGTATTTACAAACAGATGATACAGTGCAAGCAAGTGTGATCCCTTATAGGGTGTCTACAAGCCCAGGTGTATATATGTGTATACTTATAGCCTGCTACACTGTACAGTTGATATCTGTAGTTAAGGAGACAAAAGTAGGGGGGAGGGAACAAAGAAAGTACTCCTAGTGCAATACAATTATTAAAATTTAAACTAAAATAAACTGTCTCTAAGGATGCAACTCACAAATGTAGAGTGGTACGAGCCCCTCTCTAAGCTATCTCGCCCAAGGAGGATCAGCCCCTTGGGTAAGTGGGATCTGATAAATGCTCCTGTGATTTATCAGATCCCACATTCTGTTGTTATTCACAGGGCTACACATTTTTACCAAGAGATATACCGCACATGCTTAAAGGGAAACTATAGTCACTAGAACAACTACAGCTTAATTTAGTTGTTCTGGTGAGTATAATAGCTCCCTTTAGGCATTTTCATGTAAACATTGCATTTTCATAGAAAAGGCAGTGTTTACATTGCCATAGGGACACCTCCAAGAGGCCACTCCTTAAATGGCCACTGGAAGTGCTTCCTGGCTCACGCTCTGCATGGGGACGCTGAATTTTCCTCATAGAGATGCATTGATTCAATGCATCTCTATGAGGAGGTCCTGATTGGCCCCGCCCTGTGCTGATTTTAGCCCATCCAATGCTTTCCCTATAGCATTGGATTGGCTATAGCATTGGATAGGAAAGCATTGGATTGGCTAAAAATTGTCCATTTTGATGATGTCACAAAGGGGGTGGAGCCAGCACCGGCAGACCAGCGCGCAGCGCTGGAAATTAGGTGAGTTTTAAACTTTTATAGGGGAGCTAAGGGGGAGCAAGCCACCTAAATGGTGGGTTTAGCACTATACAGGGAGTGCAGAATTATTAGGCAAGTTGTATTTTTGAGGATTATTTTTATTATTGAACAACAACCATGTTCTCAATGAACCCAAAAAAAGCTGAATATTTTTGGAAGTAGTTTTTAGTTTGTTTTTAGTTATAGCTATTTTAGGGGGATATCTGTGTGTGCAGGTGACTATTACTGTGCATAATTATTAGGCAACTTAACAAAAAACAAATATATACCCATTTCAATTACGGTATTTATTTTTACCAGTGAAACCAATATAACATCTCAACATTCACAAATATACATTTCTGACATCCAAAAACATAATAAAAACAAATCAGTGACCAATATAGCCACCTTTCTTTGCAAGGACACTCAAAATCCTTGGATTCTGTCAGTGTTTTGATCTGTTCACCATCAACATTGCGTGCAGCAGCAACCACAGCCTCCCAGACACTGTTCAGAGAGGTGTACTGTTTTCCCTCCTTGTAAATCTCACATTTGATGATGGACCACAGGTTCTCAATGGGGTTCAGATCAGGTGAACAAGGAGGCCATGTCATTAGATTTTCTTCTTTTATACCCTTTCTTGCCAGCCACGCTGTGGAGTACTTGGACGCGTGTGATGGAGCATTGTCCTGCATGAAAATCATGTTTTTCTTGAAGGATGCAGACTTCTTCCTGTACCACTGCTTGAAGAAGGTGTCTTCCAGAAACTGGCAGTAGGACTGGGAGTTGAGCTTGACTCCATCCTCAACACGAAAAGGCCCCACAAGCTCATCTTTGATGATACCAGCCCAAACCAGTACTCCACCTTGCTGGCGTCTGAGTCGGACTGGAGCTCTCTGCCCTTTACCAATCCAGCCACGGGCCCATCCATCTGCCAATCAAGACTCACTCTCATTTCATCAGTCCATAAAACCTTAGAAAAATCAGTCTTGAGATATTTCTTGGCCCAGTCTTGACGTTTCAGCTTGTGTGTCTTGTTCAGTGGTGGTCGTCTTTCAGCCTTTCTTACCTTGGCCATGTCTCTGAGTATTGCACACCTTGTGCTTTTGGGCACTCCAGTGATGTTGCAGCTCTGAAATATGGCCAAACTGGTGGCAAGTGGCATCTTGGCAGCTGCACGCTTGACTTTTCTCAGTTCATGGGCAGTTATTTTGCGCCTTGGTTTCTCCACACGCTTCTTGCGACCCTGTTGACTATTTTGAATGAAACGCTTGATTGTTCGATGATCACGCTTCAGAAGCTTTGCAATTTTAAGAGTGCTGCATCCCTCTGCAAGATATCTCACTATTTTTGACTTTTCTGAGCCTGTCAAGTCCTTCTTTTGACCCATTTTGCCAAAGGAAAGGAAGTTGCCTAATAATTATGCACACCTGATATAGGGTGTTGATGTCATTAGACCACACCCCTTCTCATTACAGAGATGCACATCACCTAATATGCTTAATTGGCAGTAGGCTTTCGAGCCTATACAGCTTGGATTAAGACAACATGCATAAAGAGGATGATGTGGTCAAAATACTAATTTGCCTAATAATTCTGCACTCCCTGTAGGGTCAGGAATATATGTGTGTTTCCTGTCCCTATAGTGATCCTTTAAATTGGGATTACACCGCTCAAGGGCAGAAAAGTAGAGCTAACTGGAAGCTCTAAAAAAACCTTGGCCATGTCTCTGAGTATTGCACACCTTGTGCTTTTGGGCACTCCAGTGATGTTGTAGCTCTGAAATATGGCCAAACTGGTGGCAAGTGGCATCTTGGCAGCTGCACGCTTGACTTTTCTCAGTTCATGGGCAGTTATTTTGCGCCTTGGTTTCTCCACACGCTTCTTGCGACCCTGTTGACTATTTTGAATGAAACGCTTGATTGTTCGATGATCACGCTTCAGAAGCTTTGCAATTTTAAGAGTGCTGCATCCCTCTGCAAGATATCTCACTATTTTTGACTTTTCTGAGCCTGTCAAGTCCTTCTTTTGACCCATTTTGCCAAAGGAAAGGAAGTTGCCTAATAATTATGCACACCTGATATAGTGTGTTGATGTCATTAGACCACACCCCTTCTCATTACAGAGATGCACATCACCTAATATGCTTAATTGGCAGTAGGCTTTCGAGCCTATACAGCTTGGAGTAAGACAACATGCATAAAGAGGATGATTTGGTCAAAATACTAATTTGCCTAATAATTCTGCACTCCCTGTAGGGTCAGGAATATATGTTTGTTTCCTGTCCCTATAGTGATCCTTTAAATTGGGATTACACCGCTCAAGGGCAGAAAAGTAGAGCTAACTGGAAGCTCTAAAAAAACCTTGGCCATGTCTCTGAGTATTGCACACCTTGTGCTTTTGGGCACTCCAGTGATGTTGTAGCTCTGAAATATGGCCAAACTGGTGGCAAGTGGCATCTTGGCAGCTGCACGCTTGACTTTTCTCAGTTCATGGGCAGTTATTTTGCGCCTTGGTTTCTCCACACGCTTCTTGCGACCCTGTTGACTATTTTGAATGAAACGCTTGATTGTTCGATGATCACGCTTCAGAAGCTTTGCAATTTTAAGAGTGCTGCATCCCTCTGCAAGATATCTCACTATTTTTGACTTTTCTGAGCCTGTCAAGTCCTTCTTTTGACCCATTTTGCCAAAGGAAAGGAAGTTGCCTAATAATTATGCACACCTGATATAGGGTGTTGATGTCATTAGACCACACCCCTTCTCATTACAGAGATGCACATCACCTAATATGCTTAATTGGCAGTAGGCTTTCGAGCCTATACAGCTTGGAGTAAGACAACATGCATAAAGAGGATGATTTGGTCAAAATACTAATTTGCCTAATAATTCTGCACTCCCTGTAGGGTCAGGAATATATGTTTGTTTCCTGTCCCTATAGTGATCCTTTAAATTGGGATTACACCGCTCAAGGGCAGAAAAGTAGAGCTAACTGGAAGCTCTAAAAATTTGAAGTGTATCTCTTTCTTCATATTCCATTCCTCAAGCCGTATCACACTATTTACTACTACATTATCTTATTTCCTTCTCATTCCATATACCATCTGAGAACAATTCAAGGCAGTACTCCCATATTCTACTACTAGTGTGTATGAATGTGTCTGTGATTGTGTGTGTAAGTCTGTGATAATGTGTTTGTGTGATTATGTGTCTTCCTGTGATTGTGTGTGTGTGTGTGTGTGTGTGCCTGTCTGTCTGTGATTATGTGTATATGTCTGTAATTTAAGCTTTTTGAAAACTGCTAGTTTCAATTCTGGAAGGGGAAAACTTCACAGTAGAACAAAACAAAATTATTTATTTATAAAAAGACATTAAAAATGAATGATGCCCTTCAAGAAATAAAATTGCTCACCACATGACTAAAAGTTAATCTCTCAAATCTCAAGTGAATTACAATATTACAATTGTATATTTGCCTTTATGTCTAAAACATGTGTCACATAAACCGTCATTTCATTATTTTCCCTGACAAGTCTATGGTGATTTAATAAGAACTAGCCTTCTGAAATTATATTATTTTTCTTAAAATTATTGTCATAGACATTTTAAGAATCTTTGTTTGTATATGTGGCCATTCGGACTGCAAATTCTGGACATTGCTCATGCTATTCAACAATGTGCAGATTTTGCAATTCAGGGACTTGATTTGGTCCAAAATGTATCCAGACTGAACAATGCCAGATGGTTAAAATCCAGACCCGAATGCTTCATATCCCAACTCATGTACTTCAAATCTTCACACAGATCTTAAACAAAAAATCTGAATTATTTGCACACTGGCAACATGTTTAAGATATACCAAATTATTCACTAAAGTCTGAATACTTCTGTACCCAATGAGGCTAAAACCACCCAAATGTATACAAGGACATTCAGACAGCTAAATCCAGCTGCCAGATTAAACCGTTAAAGAAATCAATTTAAAAAAAAGCCTATGGGGGTAAATAAGACTCCCATATTACTATATGTGACCTTTCTATGCCCACCATCTGCCATGAGGAAAATGGGTGCATGTCTACTAAATATTTAAAACTAGCAGCCTCTGCTGTAAAATTCCTAGAAATGGGGATGGGGGCCTTTGAAATTACAGAAGGGGCATATACATGTGGGGGACATTCAGTGGGGCAGTCCTCCCAGTTTTATTATAATAGCCTCCACCAGGTGCCCATGGATGCAATCTATTATAAAATAAGGGGGAGGAAGCTGGAAGCCCTTCATAATGTCCCTCAAATGTCTGTACCCACAGGATTTTAATTAATTTATTTTTTTATTTTGACTTTTTTACTGTGGTTTCTGTGTCGCAAACGCTGGCATTGCATTGCCGGTTGCTAGTGCTGCTAGTGGGCAAATAGTACTTAAAATTAAATTGCAAAAAGTTTTTTGTAAATATAACATATATATTACTTATTCACAACTATATGATAAATTCACAATTATATGATTTGTGAATATGCATCCTGCAGAATGCATTTAGTTCTGAATTTAAGTAAAACTGTGCTTTGTGAATATACTTTAGATAGGATTCAGATGCGAATGCACTCTTTTTATTCCGGTGACCTAATGCATCTGGGCGATTGCTGCAGATTCTTTCAGGCCTACCAGACGCAACTAGAATTGGCTTTAGTAAATATGAGAATTGCCATTGCAGTCGGATACTAATTTCCTTCACAAATAGAAGCAGATTACATTTATTTAATACATGACCATTGCCATTTTTTTTGCTCTGATGTGTTTTTTTTTAAGATGCACTGCAGAATGCCAATGTCAGCTGTGCCTCATTCATTCAGGCCATATTTTTGTAAATAAAATAGATATATGAAAGTTTGTGTTAAAGTCAGGGCTGAATTTATATCACGAACGCCTGTTGGCACAGAATTCTCAAGTACCCTAAAATCTCCCCCTTAAAAACGAATAAAAAGAACCATTTGACTATGATAAATATTGTTGTATTGATGACAGAGTGAATGTATGTGTGTATATGTGTGTTTAATGTGTGTGCATGTGTACAGGGCCGGCCTTAGGCATTTAGACGCCCTGTGCGAAAAATCTTCACAGCGCCCCCCCCCCCCGTCATCCATGTATGCTGTTATGTTTGTGTTGTCTGTGTATCTAATAGTACGTGTGATGACTGTGTGTGATATGTATGCTATGTGTGATATTTGTAATGGGTATATTAACAGTGTGTGATATGCGTGTATTGGTTGTATGTGACACACACACACACACACAGAGTCAGACGGCCATACACACACAGGAAGACATCCACACACACACACAGGAAGACATCCACACACACACACAAGCAGATAGTCATACACACACACAGGCAGACACACACAGGCAGACATACACACAGACACACACAGGCAGACAGTCAGTCATACACACAGACACACACAGACAGTAATACACACAGACGCACACACAGTCATACACACAGAGGCAGACAGTCATACACACACACACACACGCAGACAGTCATACACACAGACACACAGAGGCAGACAGTCATACACACAGAGGCAGACAGTCATACACACAGAGGCAGACAGTCATACACACAGAGGCAGTCATACACAGTCACACACACAGAGACAGACAGTAATACACACAGACAAACACACAGAGGCAGACAGTAATACACACAGACACACAGTGGCAGACAGTCATATACACACAGACACACAGTGGCAGACAGTCATACACACACACACACACACACGCAGACAGTCATACACACACACACACACGCAGACAGTCATACACACACACACGCAGACAGTCATACACACACACACACAGTCATACACACACACACACACGCAGACAGTCATACACACACACACGCAGACAGTCATACACACACACACGCAGACAGTCATACACACACACACACACACACAGTCATACACACACACACACACACACACACAGACAAACACACAGGCAGATAGTCACACACACAGAGGCAGACAGTAATACACACAGACAAACACACAGAGGCAGACAGTAATACACACAGACACACAGTGGCAGACAGTCATATACACACACACACACACACACACACAGGCAGACAGTCATACACACAGAGGCAGACAGTCATACACACAGTCATACACACAGACACACAGAGGCAGACAGTCATACACACACACACACAGACAGTAACACACACACACACAGACAGTAATACACACAGGCAGAGAGTCACACTCACATGACAATCACACAGTTACCTGTGGAGTTCATGGTGGAGGCAGTGCAGCTCCTGGTGACTGGTGGGGAAGCAGGGACTCCTTCCTGCTTCCCCTGCAGCAGTTTTCCGGCGCTTTTAGCTCCGCCCCCGCCGCACGGTAAGCTCCGCCCCCGCCGCACGGTAAGCTCCGCCCCCGCTGCAAATTTAAAAAAAAAAAAAACATTTTTTTTTTTTTTTTTAAATCGGCTGTGCGGCCGCACGGCGCCCCCTGCTCCATGGCGCCCTGTGCGGCCGCACAGCTCGCACACCCCTAAGGCCGGCCCTGCATGTGTAAATGTCTGTGTGTCGATGTGTATTCTGTGTATGTGTCATGATCTTGAGCAGGTTAGATATGAGACTTTGGCCAGAGTTAACATCAAGATCTTTATTTGTGAGTTAGAGTAACTGGAAATCCTATAAATGAAATTATAGGAAAGAGAAAGACAATAAGTAAAGGGGTTTAGGCAATATGCCCCAAATAGGTTATAAACAGGATGTAAGTAAATAATAAGAAAACCTAAAGATAAAAGTATAGGTTGAAATAGAAGAACAAATAAAACAGAACAGAACAGAACAAAAAGGTTTCAGGATTACAGGAAAAGAAGAACGTTAGTGAAGCAGCACCCTGTTGGAAGGAATACTGATCAAGTAGGAAAATAACACCTTGCAATATTACTTTGTAGCAAGGTCCAGATTAGTGTTATGCACGTTGATATAATGCAGGTAGTTGTGTGGATCGGGGTGGTATAAATAAGGTTGGCAAGATAAAGCAGGATAGTTGCGTAGTTCAAGCTGGTATTGAGCAGGTTTGGGAATTAAGCAAGATTGAAGAGTGGTTCAAGCTGGTATGGAGCTGGTTGGTATCAAAACGATGATAATATTGATCAGGTCGGTTTTCAAATAGAAAGGTAGTCAGAAGATAAGTCCATAGAAACGATTACAGGAGCCAGGAACAGAACTCTTTCTGGATGACCATCAACTTCCTTGTAAAGGTCCTGTTGTGAGCAGGGTGTAGCCTTTTGTAGGAACTGTAATGAATCCAGGCAGGTAAGGATGATGAAGGTAAGTTTAAGAACTAGAGGCAAGGGAGGTCACTAGTGGTAAAACATAGTCAGTGCAGGAACTTTATTTTAAAGAAACAGAATAAACTAAACATAATTATTGGTTGTCAGGATAGGAACCTGACAGTATGTGTCAGTGTGTGTTTTTATAGAGTGAATGTGTGCAGCAGTTTGTTTTTGTAACAGTATGTATGTGTGTGTAAAAGTGTTAATAGCAGTGTGTATAACATTTTGGATAGTAAAATGATGCATTAATAGAACTTTAAAAATAAAAGAAATGAAGGAGCTATCCTATTTATTACCAATTGATAGGCAGGCAAAACACTCAAAGTTATTAATAAGCAGCCAAAAATTAAACAGAAAGGATAATGAGGAGGAAGGGAATTGGATCACAACCTACACAATATACCCTTATATATATAATATTCCCATATTTTTATATATGATAAGCATGTTAGGCGTCCCCATCAGGCATGCACCATCAACTCTCCCTAATGGGAAATCTGGCCCTGGTTATAGTTGAAGCATTTGATAATGTGTATTATTATTATTATTATTATTATTATTATTATTACCATTTATCTAATGCCAACAGATTCCGTAGCACTTTACAATATTATAAGAGGGGGGATTTAGCTATAAATAGGACAATTACAAGAAAATGTACAGGAACGATAGGTTGAAGAGGACCCTGCTCAGAGCGAACGATCTTACAGTCTATAGAAGATGGGGTGTAAAACACAATAGGAAAGGAAATAGCAATCAAAATAGGTTGGAGTGAAGCAGAGCTGGAGGAGACAGTAGAGTGCTGCCCTTTCTGAGAGAGCAAGAGATAGGTATGTAAGGTAGAGGTTACTCTGGAAGGCCATAAGCTTTCCAAAAGAGATGGGTTTTAAGGCACTTCTTAAAGGATTGAAGACTAGGGGAGAGGCTGATGGCAGTAGTTAGGCTATTCCATAGGAGGGGAGCCGCCAGCAAGAAGTCCTGTAAGCGTGAGTTGGCCGGACAGGAGAAGGTCACAGGCAGAGCGGAGAGACCGAGAAGGGGCATACCTATGGGTCTGTGAAGAGATATCGGCGGGACTAGAATTGGTCAATGCTTTATAGGTATGGGTTAGCACTTTGAATTGACTCCTATAGGATACAGGAAGCCAGTGTAAGGACTGACAGAGGGGTGAGGTGTGAGAGGATCGACTAGAGAGTACAATCAGTCTTGTGGCAGCATTCCTTACAGACTGTAGTGGGGCAATATGGTTACAATAATCCATGCAGGAAATTACTAGAGCATGGACACGCTTTTTACTTGCATCTTGCTTAAGAAAGTGGCGGATGTGGGCTCTGTTTTTAAGATGGAATCTACAGGATTTGGTAACATGGTTGATGTGAGGCTCAAAGGTGAGGCCAGAGTCAAATATAACACCAAGACAGCACGCTTGCAAGGATGGACTAATGTGGATATCACTGACTTCAAGGGAGAGTGAAAGAGGAGGATCAGTATTAGGAGGAATAAAAACAAGGAGTTCAGTTTTAGACAGATTTCCTTTTAGAAAGCGGGAGGACATCCAGTCAGAGATGGAAGAGAAGGCAAGCAGTGACACATTGCGGATGGCAGGGGAGAGGTCCGGGGAGGAGAGAAGATATAACTGGATGTCATCAGCGTACAGGTGGTAGTAGAATCCACATGAGGCAATACGTTTGCCAAGAGATTCAGTATAAAGAGAAAATAGAAGACAGGACAAAGGGATGAGGTATCATTAGAAAAGGAGACACTGAATGAGCATTGGGAGAGAAGAGAGGACAGAGACTGAGTGATTGAAAAGTTTGAAGAAGGAGAGCATGATCAATGGTGTAAAAGGCAGCAGAGAGGTCAAGCAGAATTAATATGGAGTAGTGGCCTTTGGATTTAGCTGCAATTAGAACATTTAACTTTAATAAGAGCAGTCTCAGTAGACTGCAGGGGGCGGAAGCCAGATTGAAGAGGGCCAAGGAGAGAGTTGGAATTGAGGAAGTGAGACATATGGGTGAAGACAACGCTTTCCAGAAGCTTTGAGGAAAAAGGGAGCAGGGATATGGGACAATAGTTAGAGGGGGTGGACAGGTCGAGGGATGTTTTTTTTCAGGATAGGTATTACAGTAGCATGTTTAAAGGGACTCTCCAGTGCCAGGAAAACAAGCATGTTTTTTTCCTGCAGTGCACCATCCTATGTTGCTGAAGGGGTTAAAATCCCTTCAGTGACTTACCTGAATCCAGCGCCGAAGTCCCTCGGCACTGGGTCAGGCTCTGACCCCTAGTGATGTCGCGAACACAAAATTTTCGGTTCGTGAACGGCGAACGCGAACTTCCTCAAATGTTCGCGAACCGGCGAACCGCGCGAACCGCCATTGACTTCAATGGGCAGGCGAATTTTTAAACCAACAGGGACTCTTTATGGCCACAAAAGTGATGGAAAAGTTGTTTCAAGGGGACTAACACCTGGACTGTGGCATGCCGGAGGGGGATCCATGGCAAAACTCACATGGAAAATTACACAGTTGATGCAGAGTCTGCTTTTAATCCATAAAGGGCAGAAATCACCTAACATTCCTAAATCACAATGGATATGGATTGACACCTGACATATGCCATATTGACACCTTGATATATGGATTGACACCTGTCCTCAGAGCCCCTGATGCCCACGGACACAGAGCAGAATATGGACTGTTCCCCCTACATAGGGTCACTTGGCAGATATGGATTGACACCTATCCTAAGGATCCCTGATACACACTGACACAGAGCAGAATAGAGACTGTTCCCCCTACATAGGGTCACTTGGCAGATATGGCGTGGTCGTGGAAGGAGAAGGAGGATGACTTTCACCTCTTCCCCTGTTAGATTCCCGTTGTGCTGTGACATCACCCTTATACGCTGTGTAAAGCATAATTTTTAATTTATTTTGCAAATGCTGCATCCTTTCCGACTTGTAATTCGGTAACATTTCCGCCACTGTCTGCTTATACCGGGGGTCTAGTAGTGTGGACACCCACAACAGGTCGTTCTCCTTCAGCCTTTTTATACGAGGGTCCCTCAACAGGCACGACAGCATGAAAGACACCATTTGCACAAGGTTGGATGCCAAGCTACTCATTTCCCGTTCCTCCTCCTCACACAGAGCAGAATAGAGACTGTTCCCCCTACATAGGGTCACTTGGCAGATATGGATTGACACCTGTCCTCACAACCCCTGATACACACTGACACAGAGCAGAGTAGGGACTGTTCCCCCTACATAGGGTCACTATGCAGATATGGATTGACACATTGACACCTATCCTAAGGATCCCTGATACACACTGACACAGAGCAGAATGGAGACTGTTCCCCCTACATAGGGTCACTTGGCAGATAATATGTATTGACACCTATCCTAATGATCCCTGATACACACTGACACAGAGCAGAATAGAGACTGTTGCCCCTACATAGGGTCACTTGGCAGATATGGATTGACACCTGTCCTAAGGATCCCTGATACACACTGACACAGAGCAGAATAGGGACTGTTCCCCCTACATAGGGTCACTTGGCAGATATGGATTGACACCTGTCCTCAAAACCCCTGATGCACACGGACACAGAGCAGAATGGAGACTGTTCCCCCTACATAGGGTCACTTGGCAGATAATATGTATTGACACCTATCCTAATGATCCCTGATACACACTGACACAGAGCAGAATAGAGACTGTTGCCCCTACATAGGGTCACTTGGCAGATATGGGCTGACACCTATCCTAAGGATCCCTGATACACACTGACACAGAGCAGAATAGAGACTGTTCCCCCTACCTAGGGTCACTTGGCAGATATGGATTGACACCTGTCCTAAGGATCCCTGATACACACTGACACAGAGCAGAATAGGGACTGTTCCCCCTACATAGGGTCACTTGGCAGATATGGATTGACACCTGTCCTCAAAACCCCTGATGCACACGGACACAGAGCAGAATAGGGACTGTTCCTCCTACATAGGGTCACTTGGCAGATATGGATTGACACCTATCCTAAGGATCCCTGATACACACTGACACAGAGCAGAATAGAGACTTTTCCCCCTACATAGGGTCACTTGGCAGGTATGGATTGACACCTGTCCTCAGGGACCATGATACACACTGACACAAAGCAGAATAGGGACTGTTCCCCCTACATAGGGTCACTTGGCAGATATGGATTGACACCTGTCCTCAGAGACCCTGATACACACTGACAGAGCAAAATAGGGACTGTTCCCCCTACATAGGGTCACTTGGCAGATATGGATTGACACCTGTCCTCAAAGACCATGATACACACTGACACAGAGCAGAATAGAGACTGTTACCCCTACATAGGGTCACTTGGCAAATATGGATTGACACCTGTCCTCAAAGCCCCTGATACACACTGACACAGAGCAGAATAGAGACTGTTCCCCTTACATAGGGTCACTTGGCAGATATGGATTGACACCTGTCCTCAAAACCCCTGATACACACTGACACAGAGCAGAATAGAGACTGTGCCCCGTCCTCAGAGACCATGATACACACTGACACAGAGCAGAATATAGACCGGGGGTCTAGTAGCGTGGACACCCAGCACAGGTCGTTCTCCTTCAGCCTTTTTATACAAGGGTCCCTCAACAGGCACGACAGCATGAAATACCCCATTTGCACAAGGTTGGATGCCGAGTTACTCATTTCCCGTTCCTCCACCTCACACAGAGCAGAATAGAGACTGTTCCCCCTACATAGGGTCACTTGGCAGATATGGATTGACACCTGTCCTCAAAACCCCTGATACACACTGACACAGAGCAGAATAGAGACTGTGCCCCATCCTCAGAGACCATGATACAAACTGACACAGAGCAGAATAGAGACCGGGGGTCTAGTAGCGTGGACACCCAGCACAGGTCGTTCTCCTTCAGCCTTTTTATACGAGGGTCCCTCAACAGGCACGACAGCATGAAAAACCCCATTTGCACAAGGTTGGATGCCGAGCTACTCATTTCCCATTCCTCCTCCTCACACAGAGCAGAATAGAGACTGTTCCCCCTACATAGGGTCACTTGGCAGATATGGATTGATACCTGTCCTCAAAACCCCTGATACACACTGACACAGAGCAGAATAGAGACTGTTCCCCCTACATAGGGTCACTTGGCAGATATGGATTGACACCTGTCCTCAAAACCCCTGATACACACTGACACAGAGCAGAATAGAGACTGTTACCCCTACATAGGGTCACTTGGCAGATATGGATTGACACCTGTCCTCAAAGCCCCTGATACACACTGACACAGAGCAGAAAAGAGACTGTTACCCCTACATAGGGTCACTTGGCAGGTATGGATTGACACCTGTCCTAATGATCCCTGATACATACACACGACACAGAGCAGAATAGAGACTGTTCCCCCTACATAGGGTCACTTGGCAGGTATGGATTGACACCTGTCCTCAAAACCCCTGATACACACTGACACAGAGCAGAATAGAGACTGTTACCCCTACATAGGGTCATTTGGCAGGTATGGATTGACACCTGTCCTCAAAGCCCATGATACACACTGACACAGAGCAGAATAGAGACTGTTCACCCTACATAGGGTCACTTGGCAGATATGGATTGACACCTGTCCTCAAAGCCCCTGATACACACTGACACAGAGCAGAATAGAGACTGTTCCCCGTCCTCAAAGCCCCTGATACACACTGACACAGAGCAGAATAGAGACTGTTACCCCTACATAGGGTCACTTGGCAGATATGGATTGACACCTGTCCTCAAAACCCCTGATACACACTGACACAGAGCAGAATAGAGACTTTGCCCCATCCTCAGAGACCATGATACAAACTGACACAGAGCAGAATAGAGACCGGGCGTCTAGTAGCGTGGACACCCAGCACAGGTCGTTCTCCTTCAGTCTTTTTATACAATGGTCCCTCAACAGGCACGACAGCATGAAAGACCCCATTTGCACAAGGTTGGATGCCGAGCTACTCATTTCCCGTTCCTCCTCCTCACACAGAGCAGAATAGAGACTGTTCCCCCTACATAGGGTCACTTGGCAGATATGGATTGACACCTGTCCTCAAAACCCCTGATACACACTGACACAGAGCAGAATAGAGACTGTTCCCCCTACATAGGGTCACTTGGCAGATATGGATTGACACCTGTCCTCAAAACCCCTGATACACACTGACACAGAGCAGAAAAGAGACTGTTCCCCGTCTGCAGAGACAATGATACACACTGACACAGAGAAGAATAGAGACTCTTACCCCTACATAGGGTCACTTGGCAGGTATGGATTGACACCTGTCCTCAAAGCCCATGATACACACTGACACAGAGCAGAATAGAGACTGTTACCCCTACATAGGGTCACTTGGCAGATATGGATTGACACCTGTCCTCAAAGCCCATGATACACACTGACACAGAGCAGAATAGAGACTGTTCCCCGTCCTCAAAGCCCCTGATACACACCTACACAGAGCAGAATAGAGACTGTTACCCCTACATAGGGTCACTTGGCAGATATGGATTGACACCTGTCCTCAAAACCCCTGATACACACTGACACAGAGCAGAATAGAGACTTTGCCCCATCCTCAGAGACCATGATACAAACTGACACAGAGCAGAATAGAGACCGGGCGTCTAGTAGCGTGGACACCCAGCACAGGTCGTTCTCCTTCAGCCTTTTTATACGAGGGTCCCTCAACAGGCACGACAGCATGAAAGACCCCATTTGCACAAGGTTGGATGCCGAGCTACTCATTTCCCGTTCCTCCTCCTCACACAGAGCAGAATAGAGACTGTTCCCCCTACATAGGGTCACTTGGCAGATATGGATTGACACCTGTCCTCAAAACCCCTGATACACACTGACACAGAGCAGAGTAGAGACTGTTACCCCTACATAGGGTCACTTGGCAGATATGGATTGACACCTGTCCTCAAAGCCCCTGATACACACTGACACAGAGCAGAAAAGAGACTGTTCCCCGTCCGCAGAGACCATGATACACACTGACACAGAGCAGAATAGAGACTGTTACCCTTACATAGGGTCACTTGGCAGGTATGGATTGACACCTGTCCTCAAAGCCCATGATACACACTGAAACAGAGCAGAATAGAGACTGTTACCCCTACATAGGGTCACTTGGCAGATATGGATTGACACCTATCCTAATGATCCCTGATACATACACACTGACACAGAGCAGAATAGAGACTGTTCCCCCTGCATAGGGTCACTTGGCAGGTATGGATTGACACCTGTCCTCAAAGCCCATGATACACACTGACACAGAGCAGAATAGAGACTGTTACCCCTACATAGGGTCACTTGGCAGGTATGGATTGACACCTGTCCTCAAAGCCCATGATACACACTGACACAGAGCAGAATAGAGACTGTTCCCCGTCCACAGAGACCATGATACACACTGATACAGAGCAGAATAGAGACTGTTCCCCCTACATAGGGTCACTTGGCAGGTATGGATTGACACCTGTCCTCAGGGACCCTGATACACACTGGGGGGAGCTACTGTCCTCCCCCACCCCTGCGCGGTGGATGGGGGCCATAAATCACAATGGGGGGACCTATTGTCCTCCCCCCCCGGCACCCACCCCTGCGCGGTGGGTGGGGGTCATAAATCACAATGGGGGGGACCTACTGATAGGAGTGGAGTATTGTTCATATCAGTTTAATACCTTCCGTGTCTCCTATCAGTGGACGTGTATATGGCAGCCATTTTAGGAACTGCACACCTGGGACCCGAGCAAGGTCACCTCGTTCAAGCTGCTCTGGTTCCTTGATGAGCCAGCTGCCAGTGAGTTAACATGTCCCGTGGAGACGTTCTCTGTCCTGTAAAGCCTCACCTCAACATTTTTTAATAAATAACAGCACTCAGAGTGGTGAGTTTAGTAAATGTTCATATCAGTTTAATACCTTCCGCGTCTCCTATCAGTGGACATGTATATGGCAGCCATTTTAGGAACCGCACACCTGGGACCCGAGCAAGGTCACCTCGTTCAAGCTGCTCTGGTTCCTTGATGAGCCAGCTGCCCGTGAGTTAACATGTCCCGTGGAGAAGCACTCTGTCCTGTAAAGCCTCACCATAAAAAAAAATAATAAATAACAGCACTCTGAGTGGTGAGTTTAGTAATTGTTCATATCAGTTTAATACCTTCCGCGTCTCCTATTAGTGGACGTGTATATGGCAGCCATTTTAGGAACCGCACACCTGGGTCCCGAGCAAGGTCACCTCTTTCAACAGGCGACAAGATTTGGCCCTGTAAAACTCTCCTGGATATAATGTACAATTTCTATGGATATGGCAGTGATTTCTGTAACAGGGAGATGGAAGAAGATGCTTGGTCGGTCCTCTTACTTGAAATTTGGGGCACTGCGCGGACAAGCTAATGTGCCACCAGATAGGAGTGGTGAGTTTAGTATTGTTGTGATCAGTTTAATACCTTCCGCGTCTCCTATCAGTGGACGTGTATATGGCAGCGATTTTTAATTGTGGAATCATCTCCCCTTTTTAGGCCAAGGTGGGAAGATGCTTAGACCACTGGTATATTGGTGCCATCTTGGAGGATTTTTTTTTGGTTTGGTTTTTGATGCCACAGTGCTGCACCAGTGGGCCTAAAAATTAGGCATGTACACATGCCTGAAAAATTTGGTATTGTTGCAGCTGCTGCTGTAGCAGCGGCCAGAAAAAATGATGTTTGTTTCACAGGCAGAAAGTGCCCTAAAACATGGCGGCTTGAACCCTAGTTGGTGGCGGATAAGTCACGCAAGTCAACCGGCATTCAGAGCTAAAATACAGCAGCGTGTGGACCATTTTTAGCCCAAGGCAGCTCATCTCATCAGGCCTTTTTTAATGTATCGCCCAGTGTCAGTCCCTTCGGGATCCATCCCTCATTCATCTTAATAAAGGTGAGGTAATCTAGACTTTTTTGACCTAGGTGACTTCTCTTCTCAGTGACAATACCTCCTGCTGCACTGAAGGTCCTTTCTGACAGGACACTTGAAGCGGGGCAGGCCAGAAGTTCTATCGCAAATTGGGATAGCTCAGGCCACAGGTCAAGCCTGCACACCCAGTAGTCAAGGGGTTCATCGCTCCTCAGAGTGTCGATATCTGCACAGGGCCGGCGCTACCTGTAAGGCGGACTAGGCAGCCGCCTAGGGCGCCCCTTGGGAAGGGGCGCCGCCAGGAGCGCCGGCCCCCCTAATGCTGCAGCCGCCCGAGCGCTCTGTAGAGAGCCTCAGGCGGCTGCAGCTTTGCCCGGGCTGGTGCATCCATGAGGGCGCACCGCCCGGGCACAGCATGAGGAGAGGGAGGGGGCTGACAGGACGGAAGCGCTCAGCGCTCCCTCCTGTCACTCCCTCTCTGTAGCGTGACCGAGCGCAGTATAGTCCGCCGGTACAGGGAGCATCTGTCTCCTGTACTCGGACGGACTAACAGGAAGTGAACACTGGTGTTCACTTCCTGTCAGTCCGCCGGGTACAGGAAACAAAAGCTCCCTGTACCCGCGGACCATGATACAGAGCTCGGCCACGCTACTATAGAGGTAGGGGAGGGTGGGGGGAATAAATAGAGAGGGGGGGGGAGATAAATAAATGGAGAGGGAGGGGAGGAGGAGAAATCAATGAAGAGGGAGGGGGGGCAGAAATAAATGGACAGGGAGGGGGAGAAATAAATGGACAGGGAGGGGAGGAGGAGAAATCAATGAAGAGGGAGGGGGGGGGGGGGGAAATGGACAGGGAGGGGGGAGAAATAAATGGACAGGGAGGGGGGAGAAATAAATGGACAGGGAGGGGGGAGAAATAAATGGACAGGGAGGGGGGAGAAATAAATGGACAGGGAGGGGGGAGAAATAAATGGACAGGGAGGGGGGGAAATAAATGGACAGGGAGGGGGGGAAATAAATGGACAGGGGGGGGAGGAGGAGAAATCAATGAAGAGGGAGGGGGGGGAGAAAAAAATGGACAGGGAGGGGGGAGAAATAAATGGACAGGGAGGGGGGAGAAATAAATGGACAGGGAGGGGGGAGAAATAAATGGACAGGGAGGGGGGAGAAATAAATGGACAGGGAGGGGGGAGAAATAAATGGACAGGGAGGGGGGGAAATAAATGGACAGGGAGGGGGAGAAATAAATGGACAGGGAGGGGAGGAGGAGAAATCAATGAAGAGGGAGGGGGGGGGAGAAAAAAATGGACAGGGAGGGGGGAGAAATAAATGGACAGGGAGGGGGGAGAAATAAATGGACAGGGAGGGGGAAGAAATAAATGGACAGGGAGGGGGGAGAAATAAATGGACAGGGAGGGGGGGAAATAAATGGACAGGGAGGGGGGGAAATAAATGGACAGGGGGGGATAAATGGACAGGGAGGGGGGGAGGACAGGGAGGGGGGAATAAATGGACAGGCAGGGTGGGGGGAATAAATGGACAGACAGGGAGGGGGGGAATAAATGGACAGACAGGGAAGGGGGAATAAATGGACAGGGAGGGGGGGATAAATGGACAGGGGGGGGAAATAAATGGACAGGGAGGGGGGGAAATAAATGAACAGGGAGGGGGTAAATAAATGGACAGGGAGGGGGAGGGAATAAATGTACAGGAGGGGGAGGGAATAAATGGACAGGGAGGGGGGGGATAAATGGACGGGGGGGATAAATGGACAGGGAGGGGGGGGGAAATGGACAGGCAGGGTGGGGGAATAAATGGACAGGCAGGGTGGGGGGAATAAATTGAAGGGGGGGGATAAATTGACAGGGAGGGGAATTGACGGGATTAGGAGGGGGAATGAGAGTGGGGAGGGGAGAAGAGAGTGACAACGGGGGAGACGAGAGTGACAAGGGAGGGGGAGAAGAGAGGGACACGCAGGGGAGAAGAGAGTGACAAGGGAGTAGGGGGGAGAAGAGAGGGACAAGAGGGGGGAGAAGAGAGGGACATGGGGGAGAAGAGAGGGACAAGGGGGGTTGAGAAGAGAGTGACAAGGGAGGGAGAGGGGGAGAAGAGAGTGACAAGGGAGGGGGGAGAGATTGACATCCATCACACACACAAAATGCACCCCTTGCACACAGAAAAACACACAATGCATTACACACAGACACACACACACAAGCAATTCAACCCTTACACACAATGCATCCCTTACACACACAGAAACACACAATGCATTCCTTACACACACTCAATGCACCCCTTACAGACGCACACACTGCATCCCGTACATACACAGAAACACTCATTGCAGCCCTTACACATACAAACACAGATTCACACAATGCATTCCTTACACACATATCAGGACATCCCCTACTCCTGTGAACAAACTAATTGGTGGAACATGAAGGTGGACCCTGGGGCCCAGACCTTGAGCTGTGCAAAGGGCCTTAAAAAAAATGGAGCCTTCTTCCTGTTCTCCCAGAACACAAACAGCCTCCAGAGAGCCTGTTCTACACCAGACCAGTGGAGCCAGACTGCAGGTAGAGCCCATCACCATCCTCATCTGTTTGTAAGTAGGCAATCTAGTATATTATTCGTGGCACTAATCTCTAATTTACCTCACATTAAAGGGACACTTTAGTCCCCAGAACCACTGCAGCTTAATGTAGTGGTTCTGGTGTCTATAGCCTGTCCCTGCAGGCCTTTTAATGTAAACACGGTGGCACTGCAGCACTTGCGTTAGTTAACATGGGGCATTGTGATGTCATATCGGGGGGGGGATGGGGGGCGGCAAACTTTACTTTTGCCTAGGGCGGCAAAAATCCTTGCACCGGCCCTGTATCTGCAGTTAAGTCGAGGTAGTCTGCTACCTGTCGGTCGCGTCGCTCTCTGAGGGTGGATCCCAAAGGGCTGTGGCGGTGCGTAGGACTTAAAAAGGTCCGCATGTCCTCCATCAACAACACGTCTTTAAAGTGTCCTGTCCTTGCCGGCGTGGTCGTGGGAGGAGGAGGAGGAGGATGACTTCCACCTCTCCCCCTGTTAGATTCCCGTTGTGCTGTGACATCACCCTTATACGCTGTGTAAAGCATACTTTTTAATTTATTTTGCAAATGCTGCATCCTTTCCGACTTGTTGTAATTCGGTAACATTTCCGCCACTTTCTGCTTATACCGGGGGTCTAGGTGCGTTGACACCCAGTACAGGTTGTTCTCCTTCAGCCTTTTTATACGAGGGTCCCTCAACAGGCAGGACCGCATGAAAGACCCCATTTGCACAAGGTTGGATGCCGAGCTACTCATTTTCCGTTCCTCCTCCTCACTGATGTCATTGAAGGTATGTTCTTCCCCCCAGCCACGTACAACACCACGGGTACCAGATAGGTGACAATGAGCACCCTGGGATGCCTGTTGTGTTTGGTCTTGCTCCTCCTCCTCCTCAAAGCCACATTCCTCCTCTGACTCCTTTTCCTCACAATCCTCTTCCAGCATTGTCGCAGGTCCAGCAAGTGATGCTGATAAGGCTGTTTCTGGTGGTGATGGTGACCACAACTCTTCCTCTTCCTCTTCACGCTCATCTACGGCCTGATCCAGCACTCTTCGCAGGGCACGCTCCAGGAAGAATACAAATGGTATGATGTCACTGATAGTGCCTTCGGTGCGACTGACTAGGTTTGTCACCTCCTCAAAAGGACGCATGAGCCTACATGCATTGCGCATGAGCGTCCAGTAACGTGGCAAAAAAATTCCAAGCTCCCCAGAGGCTGTCCTAGCACCCCGGTCATACAAATATTCATTAACAGCTTTTTCTTGTTGGAGCAGGCGGTCAAACATTAGGAGTGTTGAATTCCAACGTGTAGGGCTGTCGCAAATCAAGCGCCTAACTGGCATGTTGTTTCGCCGCTGGATATCGGCAAAGTGAGCCATGGCCGTGTAGGAACGCCTGAAATGGCCACACACCTTCCTGGCCTGCTTCAGGATGTCCTGTAAGCCTGTGTACTTATGCAAAAAGCGTTGTACGATCAGATTACACACATGTGCCATGCACGGCACATGTGTCAACTTGCCCAACTTCAATGCCGCTATCAATTTTTTTTCCGTTGTCACACACCACTTTGCCGATATCCAGTTGCTGCGGAGTCAGCCACTTTTCCACCTGTGCGTTCAGGGCGGACAGGAGTGCTTGTCCGGTGTGGCTTTCAAGCAAGTCAAACCCAAGACGGCGTGACACTGCCGTATCCGGGATGTGGAATAGTACCTGGGGAGCTGGGGGGTGCCGTTGATGTGGAGCAAGACGCAGCAGCAAAAGAGGACTCAGCCGAGGAGGTTATGGAAGAGGATGGAGTAGGTGGAGTAGAGGAGGTGGCAGCAGGACTGCCTGCAAGTCGTGGCGGTGTCACCAACTCCTCTGCAATGCCACGCATTCCATGCTTGTCAGCCGTCAGCAGGTTTACCCAATGCGAGTGTAGGTGATATACCTGCCCTGACCATGCTTTGCAGACCAGGTATCAGTGGTCAGATGGACCCTTGCCCCAACACTGTGTGCCAGACATGCCATGACTTCCTTTTGCACAATCGAGTACAGGTTGGGGATTGCCTTTTGTGAAAAGAAATTCTGGCCGGGTACCTTCCACTGCGGTGTCCCAATAGCTACAAATTTTTTGAACGCCTCAGACTCAACCAGATTGTATGGTAAAAGCTGGTGGGCTAATAGTTCGGACAAGCCAGCTGTCAGACGCTGGGCAAGGGGGTGACTTGGTGACATTGGCTTCTTATGCTCAAACATGTCCTTGACAGACACATGAATGTGGGCAGATGAGCGGGAACTGCTCAAGGCGGGAGACGGAGTGGCAGATGGTTGAGAGGGGGCAAGGAGGACAGCAGTGGTTGACGTGGCTGAAGATGCTGGACCAGGAGGAGGATGGCGGCTTAGAGTAGGCATGCTGCTTGTACTCATGTGTTGATCCCATAGGCGTTTGTGATGTGAGATCATGTGCCTACGCAAAGCAGTTGTACCTAGGTGGGTGTTTGACCTCCCACGACTCAGTTTCCTTTGGCACAGGTTGCAAATGGCATCGCTGTTGTCAGAGGCAGACACACACAAAAAATTCCACACTGCTGAGCTCTGCAATGATGGCATTCTGGTGGTGGACACAGCATGCGTTGATTGGCATGATGTCGGGCTGACCCCGGGTGCCGATGCATGCTGTCTGACTGTGCCACTAGCTCCTTGCGACGACCCCCCCTGCTTCCAACGCGTCTCCTCCTCCTCTCTGTCTCCCCATCTGAACTTTCGCCCTGTTCTTCTTCTTGCCGAGCGGGCACCCACGTGACATCCATGGACGCATCGTCATCATCAACCGCTTCGCTTGTATCTGACCACTCAGAAAAGGAAGCAGCAGCGGGTACAACATCATCATCATCACACCGTACCTCCATGTGTTTAATGCTGCCTGCCTGAGACATATCCTTGTTATCTACATCCTCTGGCAATAATGGTTGCGCATCACTCATTTCTTCAAACGGATGTGTGAATAACTCCTCTGACATACCAAGTAAAGCGGCTGTGGTGCTAGTTTTGGTGGTGGCGGCAGGCGGGTGAGTGGTATCTTGAGAGGTGCCTGAAGCTAAGCTGGAGGAGGATGGTGTGTAAAGGTTCCGAGCGGAGGCTGTACAAGATTGGGTGTCCTGTGTTAGCCAGTCAACTATGTCCTCAGAACTTTTCAAGTTCAGGGTACGTGGCTTCTGAAAACTATTCTAGGGCAAAAGGGAATCACAGCACCACGACCATGACGGCCCATGCAGGGTGGCCTGCCTCTGCCTGTCATTTTTGTGGGATTAGTGGTACTATGTGCACTGGCACCGGTCTGCAGAGCACACACTGTAGGCCTGACAGAGCCGCTTGAAGGACACTGACTGGCTGCTATTAGCTTACACTGGAAACCTTTTTTCTTTGTAAAAGTACGCTATAGAGACACCAGATATGAGTGGCAATGTGCACTGTAACAGTTCTGCAGAGCACACACTGTAGGCATGGCACACCCGCTTGAAGACAAGTAACTGCTATTCAATCTATAACAGTGAAACAAAAAATGTTGGTTTTAAAAGCACGCTATAGAGACACCAGATATGATTGGCAATGTGCACTGTAACAGTTCTGTAGAGCACACACTGTAGGCCTGACAGAGCCGCTTGAAGGACACTGACTGGCTGCTATTAGCTTACAATGGAAACCTTTTTTCTTTGTAAAAGCACGCTATAGAGACACCAGATATGATTGGCAATGTGCACTGTAACAGTTCTGGAGAGCACACACTGTAGGCCTGACAGAGCCGCTTGAAGGACACTGACTGGCTGCTATTAGCTTACACTGGAAACCTTTTTTCTTTGCAAAAGCACGCTATAGAGACACCAGATATGATTGGCAATGTGCACTGTAACAGTTCTGGAGAGCACACGCTGAAGGAAGGACTGACAGAGCCGCTTGAAGGACACTGACTGGCTGCTATTAGCTTACAATGGAAACCTTTTTTCTTTGTAAAAGCACGCTATAGAGACACCAGATATGATTGCCAATGTGCACTGTAACAGTTCTGGAGAGCACACATTGTAGGCCTGACAGAGCCGCTTGAAGGACATTGACTGGCTGCTATTAGCTTACACTGGAAACCTTTTTTCTTTGTAAAAGCACGCTATAAAGACACCAGATATGATTGGCAATGTGCACTGTAACAGTTTTGGAGAGCACACGCTGAAGGAAGGCCTGACAGAGCCGCTTGAAGGACACTGACTGGCTGCTATTAGCTTACAATTGAAACCTTTTTTCTTTGTAAAAGCACGCTATAGAGACACCAGATATGATTGGCAATGTGCACTGTAACAGTTCTGGAGAGCACACACTGTAGGCCTGACAGAGCCGCTTGAAGGACACTGACTGGCTGCTATTAGCTTACACTGGAAACCTTTTTTCTTTGTAAAAGCACGCTATAGAGACACCAGATATGATTGGCAATGTGCACTGTAACAGTTCTGGAGAGCACACACTGTAGGCCTGAAAGAGACGCTTGAAGGACACTGACTGGCTGCTATTAGCTTACAATGGAAACCTTTTTTCTTTGTAAAAGCACGCTATAGAGACACCAGATATGATTGGCAATGTGCACTGTAACAGTTCTGGAGAGCACACACTGTAGGCCTGACAGAGCCGCTTGAAGGACACTGACTGGCTGCTATTAGCTTACACTGGAAACCTTTTTTCTTTGTAAAAGCACGCTATAGAGACACCAGATATGATTGGCAATGTGCACTGTAACAGTTCTGGAGAGCACACACTGTAGGCCTGAAAGAGACGCTTGAAGGACACTGACTGGCTGCTATTAGCTTACAATGGAAACCTTTTTTCTTTGTAAAAGCACGCTATAGAGACACCAGATATGATTGGCAATGTGGAAAATCAACAAAGGAAAGGAAGTGAGGAAAGTTCCCCGTGAAAAACGGAGCTCTAATCTCACGACCGCTACCCCCAATTTACAATGTCAAAGCAGTTAAAACTAAAAATAACAAAAACATTAATAGAACACACATAATGTCACACTAACACACCTAGTGTATTACCCCAAAATGTGAGGGTTTAAGAAAAAATAAAAAATGAAAAATGAAACAATGCGACTGCAGTAGTACAGTGGCAAGACAGTACGGCAGAAAGCCTTATGGGGTAAGGACAGCAACAACCTTCACGTAGATGCAGTTAGTTACTAGAACATCGAAACAAAATTGCAATAGTGAGGAAACATAGTTGCTGACAAAGACCTCCCACAAGACTACAGCCTATATATAACTGTTTCGTGCCAAGAAGCAAGGAAAGAGAACGTTGGATTCTCGTACTCCAAGCTGTTCTTGGTTTCCCTATACCTTCCGATAATCCTAAGGAGTATGTGCTTATTCGTTACCAGTAGAAAAGTCCCTGGTCTATCTAATGCAATCAGAGGATAATAAATCGAAAGGATAGCGAGATAAAAAATAGAGGAAAAGAAAGTATGAAAATGGCTGAGTCTAAACAGAGCTAAACAGAAGGCTAAATCGCCGTAAATGCTCCTAACCCAGAATCATGATAATCACTCTATTATATCTCGAAGACTGCAGGGTTTCCTGCAAGCTGTCAAGGCAATCGACAGAAGTTTTATCCAGATACAGGATCGTTTCAAGAAGCAGTAAATCAAGCTGCCCAACGCGCGTTTCGGCGGTCTAACCGCCTTTCTCAAGGGCAAATCGTGCATACTGAGCCTCTCCTTGCCTCCCTTAAATACCCAGAAGTCCCTACCTGTTCAGAAGGGGGCGGGGGTCCATAAGTGACCGCCAGCCGAATATGCTTAATTACGGCTTGTGGTATGCGCATGTCCGTACTTAGTTCTAGGCGCATGCGCGAGGACTTTACTTTATTTCCTTGTAAGTATTCATCCAGGCATGCGCCTGGACTTAGTCTCCGAACCACCGATTATTCCACTAAGCAGATGCATCCTTGTCCGAATGCCAGCGCATGCGCAGGGACTTAGTCTTCAGTATGCGCGTGCGCGCGGACATAGTCGTCAAGCGGAACGATCGGTCCCCTAGAGAAGGCTGATCCGCTTCTAATAGAGAGTGGGTCAGCCGCGTACGAGGGGTTACTTTTGGTAGTCTTACAAGGACTTGAGTCCTAAAGGGAATAAACTTCAGTCTATATAGAAAAGGCTGACAACATAAGTATGATTCCCCAATCAGAACCCTGTCGGCCAAATCATATCTGCTATTAGGCATCAATAGTCTCTGTCATAATAAGACAGAGACTATATATCGTGTCTTAGCCTCATCAGTCATCCCAAAAATCAATTATAAAAGGGGATGGCGGATGTGTAAGGTAGGATATTACTCCTGGTATCGTCTATTGTAGGCGCACAGATAAAGGAGGAGAGGCAAAGTTTATGATCTATTGTAAAATATGTGTCAGTAAAGAAAACAATTAAAGTAGTTCAATCAAAAGTTATGTAACGGATCACCTGGCACCCCGACTTGGTACCTCCGTTAATGGATGCTCCTAGTGCTTCCTGAGGACTCCAAGCACTCTGGCAGACACCATAATCACCGAATCCAAAAAAACCTTTAAATTCTCCCAAGCGTATGAATGCTGTAGACCATTGAATAGGAACCATACGAATAGGCTTGTACCCCTAGCAGTCAACTGGAACAGCATACAATAAATCCTTCCCCCAATAATGAGACGACACATCACTTTGAGGTTAAAACAGGAACTCTGGACTGGCTCATCCAGCCTGGCTTTTATTACACTAATCCACATACAGGCCACACCCAGGGGGAGGCATAAAATAACCAATCACATACATGGTTCAGCCCACACATCCCCTCCCCTCAGATAACATTAAACTCAATTATCCGGTACACTTTTTCAGCCAAGTTCTGGATGTACCCCAAAACCCGGGGGTACACCTTTAAATCCAGCATCGCTGGATAGCCCTTATTCAGGGGGACAACATATCCAAAATTCAAGTAATTCGGATGAATGGTTCGGGAGATATGGGGTTCCAAAGATTTGACCGACCGCATGGGTAAAGTATCCGAAAACAGTTCCATGCATTTTGGCCCTGCGGTCGGTCACAAACAAGGGAATGAAAACAGACGAATTGCCTATGTTATAGAGCCTGGAGAGGGTTTGAATGAATTCCCTTGTTTGTGGGGTTCTTTCTACCGAACGGCGGGTCATTCCGTAGTTTCCATACGAATTTCTGGAAGTATGGAGGTCTCAGCGGTGTTTGCCTAGTCAAGTGTCCGATTTTAGTTCCAGACACTCGACGGCAAAACACCGCTGTTCGGTAGTTTAAGATGGCCGCCGCCACGTGTTTGTTTCCCGAATGGCGGCCACCCAGAGGACACATAATACATTACATGGATTGCCAATTACCCGTTTGCAACATTGTTGCAAACTGTAATTGGAGGCACACTTATTCCTGGGTGGTCTGGTTGTTCGGTAGTTTCACTCAATATAATAAATGGAGTGATTCTACCAAACAATCAGATGAATGCTGCATACATATCCCAGGTTAAACTTAATACACATATAATATTACAGGCAGTACACTAGAATATGTATCACAGTCTTAAAGGGACAGTAGTCCCAAAAGTCCCAATATGTCCATAGATGCTGTTAAAAGGGCCAGTAGCAGCAATATACAGTACAATGTGCCCCAAATAACCCAGGGGCCATAGTCAGTAGGTAGGAGGCTAGCAAACAGGCTTCTCCAGGGCCCAGTGGCGAGGTTGGTTTCGCCACATTTCTCCCCTTTTCCAAACAGACTAACAGGGTACCTGACCTCTTGCCGGTCAGTGCCCTTGTTAGTCCAGCAGCCCACCCACAAAACAGAAACAGCAGTACAGTCCACCCACAATGAATGGTTACTACACCTGAGTAATGGAAAAACTTGTCCAGGTCCAGGTGCCTCACCCCGGCTGTGTGGGGGACTGGTAGGCTGTTTTGGTGGGTTGCTGAGTGGGCAGAGTGGGCAGACTGGTGCCAGCACTACTACGGGAGTAGTCTGGTTGGAGCCTTGCTGGAGACCGACTGCCTCCCCTTTAGCTGCGCAGCTCTGCTGCTGGAGACCGACTGTCTCCCCTTGAGTTACACAGCTCTGCTGCTGGAGACCGACTGTCTCCCCTTTAGTTACACAGCTCTGCTGCTGGAGACAGACTGTCTCCCCTTTGGCTAAACAGCCCTGTTGTGGGGGGGCAGGACCGACCGTCCCTACCCCCTGTGCTGGAAGTGCAGAGACCACGGTCCCATCTGCACAGGTGTGGGGCTTACAGTCTCCCCCTGGTACATTAAGCTGCCGCTGGGGAGAGGTGGTAACCAGCTCCTCTCCCATTAGAACACTCTGCCCATTGATGATCCGCCGCTGGGGAGAGATGGTAACAATCTCCTCTCCCATGCCTACTTTCAGTCTTTGTGGAGGGAGACCGACTGTCTCTCCTCCCAATTCAGTGTCCTGCTGCTGGGGAATAGAGACTGGGCTCTCTATTCCCCAAAAATCACGCTGCTGCTGGGGGGTAGGACCAACTACCTCTGCCCCCTGTAACTCAGCCTTCCGCTGGGGAGGGAGGACGCTGCTCTCCTCTCCCTGCACTTCACACTGCCTTCCCGGCATATCACTCTGCTGCTGGGGGGTAGGACCAACTACCTCTGCCCCCTGTAACTCAGCCTGCCGCTGGGGAATGGGGACTGGGCTCCCAATTCCCTGCAATTCACACTGCCGCTGGGGAGTGGAGACTGGGCTCCCAATTCCCAATAAATCACGCTGCTGCTGGGGGGTTGGACCCACTACCTCTGCCCCCTGTAACTCGGGCGCAGAGACCACGGTCCCATCTGCACTGGTGTGGGGCTTACTGTCTCCCCTTGGTGGGCTAAGCTGCCGCTGGGGAGAGGGGGTAACAAACTCCTCTCCCTTACACACTTTCAGCAGCTGGGGAGCAGGGCTGACCCTCTGTACTCCCTGTAGGCAGGGCGCAGAGACCCCGGTCCCATCTGCGCTGGTGAGGGGCTTACTGTCTCCCCTTGGTAAGCTGCGCTGCCGCTGGGGAGAGGGAATAACAAACTCCTCTCCCTTACACACCTCCAGCCACTGGGGAGAGGGGATAACAGGCTCCTCTCCCTGCACCGTAGACTGCCGCTGGGGAGCAAGAACGGCACCTTCAGCTCCCTGTAACGCACACTGCCGCTGGGGATCTGGGCCGACTGCCCAGCATCCCTGTAGGGCCGGTAGAGAGACCGCAGTCCCATCTCCACCTGCCATCTGTGGGTCTTCCCAGGACCAATCCGTGAGGCCCCTCAACATTTGTGAGTAAGGGCCACCTGCTTCCCCACCTGGCAACTTTGGCTGCTGCTGGGGATCTGGGCCGGCTGCCACGCATCCCGGTGGGCCCGGTGGAGAGACCTTGGTCCCATCTCTACCTGCCTGTTGTGGTTCCTCACAGGACCAGTCTATGAGGACCCCCACTTCGGGTTCCTCCCGCCGCCTCAGGGAAAGACGGCTAACCTCCTCGGATGCAGCCTCTACTCGGCTGCTGTAACGCTCCTGCTGCTGAGCATACTTCCTCTCTTTCGCCAACCGGAATTCTCGGTCCAGCCTTGTGTTTCGCTCGGCCATGACCTGGTTCCAGATCACCCGGCGTGTCTCCATGGGTATATCATCCCCATACTCGGCCACTCGCTGCCTCACCTCGGCCAGCCAATCATCTCCAGAGCCAGAACCTTCCATACTAGTCTGCTCCCAGGGGCGCTGCACGACTGCTAGCGTTGCCCTCAATTTGTAAATCCAAACGTACTGTGTCTCCGAGCTGCTTTACCTCGCACTAGGACGCCATCCCACCGCTGCCACCAATGTAACGGATCACCTGGCACCCCGACTTGGTACCTCCGTTAATGGATGCTCCTAGTGCTTCCTGAGGACTCCAAGCACTCTGGCAGACACCATAATCACCGAATCCAAAAAAACCTTTAAATTCTCCCAAGCGTATGAATGCTGTAGACCATTGAATAGGAACCATACGAATAGGCTTGTACCCCTAGCAGTCAACTGGAACAGCATACAATAAATCCTTCCCCCAATAATGAGACGACACATCACTTTGAGGTTAAAACAGGAACTCTGGACTGGCTCATCCAGCCTGGCTTTTATTACACTAATCCACATACAGGCCACACCCAGGGGGAGGCATAAAATAACCAATCACATACATGGTTCAGCCCACACATCCCCTCCCCTCAGATAACATTAAACTCAATTATCCGGTACACTTTTTCAGCCAAGTTCTGGATGTACCCCAAAACCCGGGGGTACACCTTTAAATCCAGCATCGCTGGATAGCCCTTATTCAGGGGGACAACATATCCAAAATTCAAGTAATTCGGATGAATGGTTCGGGAGATATGGGGTTCCAAAGATTTGACCGACCGCATGGGTAAAGTATCCGAAAACAGTTCCATGCATTTTGGCCCTGCGGTCGGTCACAAACAAGGGAATGAAAACAGACGAATTGCCTATGTTATAGAGCCTGGAGAGGGTTTGAATGAATTCCCTTGTTTGTGGGGTTCTTTCTACCGAACGGCGGGTCATTCGGTAGTTTCCATACGAATTTCTGGAAGTATGGAGGTCTCAGCGGTGTTTGCCTAGTCAAGTGTCCGATTTTAGTTCCAGACACTCGACGGCAAAACACCGCTGTTCGGTAGTTTAAGATGGCCGCCGCCACGTGTTTGTTTCCCGAATGGCGGCCACCCAGAGGACACATAATACATTACATGGATTGCCAATTACCCGTTTGCAACATTGTTGCAAACTGTAATTGGAGGCACACTTATTCCTGGGTGGTCTGGTTGTTCGGTAGTTTCACTCAATATAATAAATGGAGTGATTCTACCAAACAATCAGATGAATGCTGCATACATATCCCAGGTTAAACTTAATACACATATAATATTACAGGCAGTACACTAGAATATGTATCACAGTCTTAAAGGGACAGTAGTCCCAAAAGTCCCAATATGTCCATAGATGCTGTTAAAAGGGCCAGTAGCAGCAATATACAGTACAATGTGCCCCAAATAACCCAGGGGCCATAGTCAGTAGGTAGGAGGCTAGCAAACAGGCTTCTCCAGGGCCCAGTGGCGAGGTTGGTTTCGCCACAAGTTATACACTAGATTAATATGTACAATAAAAGAGTGGTATATGCAAAAGGAAAGGCGTGGTTCAAAAGAGGACCTGCACAATTGGTCCCTATCCGAAGATAGGTAATGAGACAAAATACTTATCAAATAAATGGGGCAAAAGAAAAGCCCTCATTAAGGCCACCAGGTTGGAGTGTCTTTAACCTATATATCCATTTGGATTCTCTCTGCCTAAGGATTCTGTCAAAATCCCCACGTCTCTGATTCCTCTTAACCAGTTCGAGGCCACAGAATCTGAGATTATTTGAGTCACCATGGTGGTGTTCCTTTAGATGTCTAGATACAGGTGTTTCTAGGCGGTTCTTTGGGGACCTTACATGCTCCAAGATTCTTTCTTTGAAGGCCCTGAAGGTCTTGCCCACATACCTCTGTCCGCAGGAACATGATAGAAGGTACACTAGTCCCTTAGTATTACAATTAAAGAAATCTTTAATCTTTATAGAGTCTTCCCCTGTACTGTCACTTATAGTTTTTGAGCCTTTGGAGATGTATCTGCAGGCGACACACCTACCGCAGCCATATGAGCCGCAGGGTGGGGTGCCTAGCCAGGTTGCTCTTGGTTGTACTGGGGTAGAAAAGTGACTTGGTACCAACATATCACGGATGTTGCGTCCCCGTCTGGCCGTAATATCAATATGGGGGCCAAGGACGTGTTTAAGATGGGCATCATTTAGCAATAGAGGCCAAAATCTGTCCAGAGACTTCCTAACTTCGGGCCAGCCTGCGTCGTATGTTGCAATCATACGTATTTTGCCAGCTTCCGTAGTTGTATCTTTGTCGGATTGGTCACAAAGAAGTGTACTTCTCTGGGTCCCTAGTGCCCTTTTGTACGCCCTCTTCAAGCAGCGGTTCGGGTAGCCCTTTGCTTTGAAATGGGCTCTGGGTTGTTGTGCTTTGAGTTTGAAATCCAAAGTATCGCTGCAGTTCCTGCGGAGGCGGAGGTATTGACCCGTGGGGATGCCTTCTTTAAGTGGTCTCGGGTGATAGCTACTCCAGTGGAGAAGCGAGTTTGTAGCCGTTGGTTTTTTATACAAAGTAGATTGAAATGTGCCTCCCTCGTCCATGGTGATGGTCACATCTAGAAAATTAATGGAGCGTCCCCCAAATTCGGATGTGAATCGCAGGTTCTCTTCATTCTGGTTAAGAAGAAACACCAGATCAGAGAATTCCTGGGGGGTACCCTGCCAGACGATTAGGACATCGTCAATATAACGACCCCACCATAGAATCTTGGGTAAATATTCTGCCAAATTCTCAGATGTAACTATCCAGTGTTCCCACCACCCCAGGTGAAGGTTCACATATGATGGAGCACACGCTGTGCCCATAGCGGTACCCCTCACCTGGTGGTAGAACTTGGAATTGAACAAGAAATAGTTATGTGACAGAATAAAACCCAGTAGGCGTAAAACAAAGGTTGTATGAGAGTCATCTTTACGTGATCTCTGATTGAGATAAAATCCTACATGTTCAATCCCCCTCTCATGAGGGATGGAGGAGTAGAGGGATTCTACATCCAGGCTACAAAGATTCGCTGTGGGTGGAAATTTGAGCTCTGATAGTCTGTTTAGGGCTTGTTTTGTGTCCCTAATATATGAAGGGAGGGCCTCCACAAAGGGTCTTAGAATCTTATCAACGTACAAGCTACCATTCTGTGTGAGATTATCCACACCTGAGACGATTGGACGTCCCGGGGGTTGCTCTTTGTTCTTATGAACCTTAGGCAGGCAGTAGAAGGTTGCTATCTTGGGGTGACGATTGAGGATAAAGTCATATTCGTCCCCCGACAGCAACCCTCTACTGCGGCCGTCGTCCAGAATTTCTTTGTATTTCTGGAGATAGTCGTTTGTGGGGTCAAATTTGATACTTTTGTAGGTCACAGAATCACCCAACACACGTTCTACCATTTCAACGTATTTGTTAACGTCCATTATCACGACATCACCCCCCTTGTCCGCTGGTTTGACAATGATATCACTATCGTCTTGGAGTGATTTCAAGGCCCGCTGTTCCTTTTTATGGAGGTTGTCATTTGATCGAATGGAGAGGGATCTAAAATTGATTTTTTCAATCTCGTTCCTTGCTGCTTCAAGAAAAAGTTCTATATTTCTGAAGCCAGCAAAACTCGGTGTGTATCTACTCTTGGGTTTTAGGTCGGTATAGAGACACCAGATATGATTGGCAATGTGCACTGTAACAGTTCTGTAGAGCGCACACTGTAGGCCTGACAGAGCCGCTTGAAGGACACTGACTGGCTGCTATTAGCTTACAATGGAAACCTTTTTTCTTTGTAAAAGCATGCTATAGAGACACCAGATATGATTGGCAATGTGCACTGTAACAGTTCTGGAGAGCACACACTGTAGGCCTGACAGAGCCGCTTGAAGGACACTGACTGACTGCTATTAGCTTAAACTGGAAATCTTTTTTCTTTGTAAAAGCACGCTATAGAGACACCAGATATGATTGGCAATGTGCACTGTAACAGTTCTGGAGAGCACACATTGTAGGCCTGACAGAGCCGCTTGAAGGACATTGACTGGCTGCTATTAGCTTACACTGGAAACCTTTTTTCTTTGTAAAAGCACGCTATAAAGACACCAGATATGATTGGCAATGTGCACTGTAACAGTTTTGGAGAGCACACGCTGAAGGAAGGCCTGACAGAGCCGCTTGAAGGACACTGACTGGCTGCTATTAGCTTACAATTGAAACCTTTTTTCTTTGTAAAAGCACGCTATAGAGACACCAGATATGATTGGCAATGTGCACTGTAACAGTTCTGGAGAGCACACATTGTAGGCCTGACAGAGCCGCTTGAAGGACACTGACTGGCTGCTATTAGCTTAAACTGGAAACCTTTTTTCTTTGTAAAAGCATGCTATAGAGACACCAGATATGATTGGCAATGTGCACTGTAACAGTTCTGGAGAGCACACACTGTAGGCCTGACAGAGCCGCTTGAAGGACACTGACTGGCTGCTATTAGCTTACACTGGAAACCTTTTTTCTTTGTAAAAGCACGCTATAGAGACACCAGATATGATTGGCAATGTGCACTGTAACAGTTCTGGAGAGCACACGCTGAAGAAAGGACTGACAGAGCCGCTTGAAGGACACTGACTGGCTGCTATTAGCTTACAATGGAAACCTTTTTTCTTTGTAAAAGCACGCTATAGACACACCAGATATGATTGGCAATGTGCACTGTAACAGTTCTGTAGAGCACACACTGTAGGCCTGACAGAGCCGCTTGAAGGACACTGACTGGCTGCTATTAGCTTAAACTGGAAACCTTTTTTCTTTGTAAAAGCACGCTATAGAGACACCAGATATGATTGGCAATGTGCACTGTAACCAGGGCCGGCCTTAGGCATTTAGACGCCCTGTGCGAAAAATCTTCACAGCGCCCCCCCCCCCCCCGTCATCCATGTATGCTGTTATGTTTGTGTTGTCTGTGTATGTAATAGTACGTGTGATGACTGTGTGTGATATGTATGCTATGTGTGATAATTGTAATGGGTATATTAACAGTGTGTGATATGCGTGTATTGGTTGTATGTGACACACACACACACAGACACACACACAGAGTCAGACGGCCATACACACACAGGAAGACATCCACACACACACAAGCAGACAGTCATACACACACACACACACACACAGACACACGCAGGCAGTCATACACACACACAGACACACACAGGCAGACAGTCAGTCATACACACAGACACACACACAGACAGTAATACACACAGACACACACAGACAGTCATACACACAGACACACACAGGCAAACAGTCATACACACAGAGGCAGTCATACACAGTCACACACACATAGGCAGACAGTCATACACACAGGCAGAGAGTTACACTCACCTGACAATCACAGTTACCTGTGGAGTTCATTGTGGAGGCAGTGCAGCTCCTGGTGACTGTTTGGTGGGGAAGCAGGGACTCCTTCCTGCTTCCCCTGCAGCCGTTTTCCGGCGCTTTTAGCTCCGCCTCCGCCGCACGGTAAGCTCCGCCCCCGCTGCAAATTTAAAAAAAAAAAAAAAAAATTTAATCGGCTGTGCGGCCGCACGGCGCCCCCTGCTCCATGGCGCCCTGTGCGGCCGCACAGCTCGCACACCCCTAAGGCCGGCCCTGACTGTAACAGTTCTGGAGAGCACACACTGTAGGCCTGACAGAGCCGCTTGAAGGACACTGACTGGCTGCTATTAGCTTACAATGGAAACCCTTTTTCTTTGTAAAAGCACGCTATAGAGACACCAGATATGATTGGCAATGTGCACTGTAACAGTTCTGTAGAACACACACTGTAGGCCTGACAGAGCCGCTTGAAGGACACTGACTGGCTGCTATTAGCTTAAACTGGAAACCTTTTTTCTTTGTAAAAGCACGCTATAGAGACACCAGATATGATTGCCAATGTGCACTGTAACAGTTCTGGAAAGCACACACTGTAGGCCTGACAGAGCCGCTTGAAGGACACTGACTGGCTGCTATTAGCTTACACTGGAAACCTTTTTTCTTTGTAAAAGCACGCTATAAAGACACCAGATATGATTGGCAATGTGCACTGTAACAGTTCTGGAGAGCACACGCTGAAGGAAGGACTGACAGAGCCGCTTGAAGGACACTGACTGGCTGCTATTATCTTACACTGGAAACCTTTTTTCTTTGTAAAAGCACGCTATAGAGACACCAGATATGATTGGCAATGTGCACTGTAACAGTTCTGGAGAGCACACACTGTAGGCCTGAAAGAGACGCTTGAAGGACACTGACTGGCTGCTATTAGCTTACAATGGAAACCTTTTTTCTTTGTAAAAGCACGCTATAGAGACACCAGATATGATTGGCAATGTGCACTGTAACAGTTCTGGAGAGCACACACTGTAGGCCTGACAGAGCCGCTTGAAGGACACTGACTGGCTGCTATTAGCTTAAACTGGAAACCTTTTTTCTTTGTAAAAGCACGCTATAGAGACACCAGATATGATTGGCAATGTGCACTGTAACAGTTCTGGAGAGCACACACTGTAGGCCTGACAGAGCCGCTTGAAGGACACTGACTGGCTGCTATTAGCTTACAATGGAAACCTTTTTTCTTTGTAAAAGCACGCTATAGAGACACCAGATATGATTGGCAATGTGCACTGTAACAGTTCTGTAGAGCGCACACTGTAGGCCTGACAGAGCCGCTTGAAGGACACTGACTGGCTGCTATTAGCTTAACCCCTTAAGGACACATGACGTGTGGGACACGTCATGATTCCCTTTTATTCCAGAAGCTTGGTCCTTAAGGGGTTAAACTGGAAACCTTTTTTCTTTGTAAAAGCATGCTATAGAGACACCAGATATGATTGGCAATGTGCACTGTAACAGTTCTGGAGAGCACACACTGTAGGCCTGACAGAGCCGCTTGAAGGACACTGACTGGCTGCTATTAGCTTACACTGGAAACCTTTTTTCTTTGTAAAAGCACGCTATAGAGACACCAGATATGATTGGCAATGTGCACTGTAACAGTTCTGGAGAGCACACACTGTAGGCCTGACAGAGCCGCTTGAAGGACACTGACTGGCTGCTATTAGCTTACAATGGAAACCTTTTTTCTTTGTAAAAGCACGCTATAGAGACACCAGATATGATTGGCAATGTGCACTGTAACAGTTCTGTAGAACACACACTGTAGGCCTGACAGAGCCGCTTGAAGGATACTGACTGGCTGCTATTAGCTTCAACTGGAAACCTTTTTTCTTTGTAAAAGCACGCTATAGAGACACCAGATATGATTGGCAATGTGCACTGTAACAGTTCTGGAGAGCACACACTGTAGGCCTGACAGAGCCGCTTGAAGGACACTGACTGGCTGCTATTAGCTTACACTGGAAACCTTTTTTCTTTGTAAAAGCACGCTATAAAGACACCAGATATGATTGGCAATGTGCACTGTAACAGTTCTGGAGAGCACACGCTGAAGGAAGGACTGACAGAGCCGCTTGAAGGACACTGACTGGCTGCTATTATCTTACACTGGAAACCTTTTTTCTTTGTAAAAGCACGCTACAGAGACACCAGATATGAGTGGCAACTGTCAAAGTACGCTGGCACAGGTCTGCAGAGCACACGCTGAAGGAGGCCTGACACCCAGACGCTTGCAGACAACTAACTGCTCTTCTATGACAGTGAAATTTTGTTTTTATTGTTTTAAATCTAAAGCTTAAGCTATTGTAAAAACAGATATGAGTGGTGGCACTGGGCAAGTGGGCACAGTATCCACTGTGAGCCTCACACAGAAGCTGGCAGGCAGGCAACTGCTCTTCTATTACAGTGAAAAAAAATATATTTTTTTAAAATCTAAAGCTTAAGCTATTGTAAAAAAAGATATGAGTGGTGGCACTGGGCAAGTGGGCACAGTATCCACTGTGAACTCCACACAGAAGCTGGCAGGCAGGCAACTGCTCTTCTATTACAGTGAAAAAAATATATATTTTTTAAATCTAAAGCTTAAGCTATTGTAAAAACAGATATGAGTGGTGGCAATGGGCAAGTGGGCACAGTATCCACTGTGAGCCTCACACAGAAGCTGACAGGCAGGCAACTGCTCTTCTATTACAGTGAAAAAAATATTTTTTTTAAATCTAAAGCTTAAGCTATTGTAAAAACAGATATGAGTGGTGGCACTGGGCAAGTGGGCACAGTATCCAATGTGAGCCTCACACAGAAGCTGGCAGGCAGGCAACTTCTCTTCTATTACAGTGAAAACAAATTATTTTTTTTAAATCTAAAGCTTAAGCTATTGCAAATACAGATATGAGTGGTGGCACTGGGCAAGTGGGCACAGTATCCACTGTGAGCCTCACACAGAAGCTGGCAGGCAGGCAGGCAACTGCTCTTCTATTACAGTGAAAAAAAATTATTTTTTTTAAATCTAAAGCTTAAGCTATTGTAAAAACAGATATGAGTGGTGGCACTGGGCAAGTGGGCACAGTATCCACTGTGAACCTCACACAGAAGCTGGCAGGCAGGCAACTGCTCTTCTATTACAGTGAAAAAAAATATATTTTTTTTAAATCTAAAGCTTAAGCTATTGCAAATACAGATATGAGTGGTGGCACTGGGCAAGTGGGCACAGTATCCACTGTGAGCCTCACACAGAAGCTGGCAGGCAGGCAGGCAACTGCTCTTCTATTACAGTGAAAACAAATATTTTTTTTAAATCTAAAGCTTAAGCTATTGTAAAAACAGATATGAGTGGTGGCACTGGGCAAGTGGGCACAGTATCCACTGTGAGCCTCACACAGAAGCTGGGAGGCAGGCACCTGCAATTACATTACACAGAAAAAAAAAAAAGCAGCCTGATGTTCTAGCCCTAAAAAGGGCTTTTTGGGGTGCTGTCCTTACAGCAGAGATCAGATGAGTCCTTCAGGATTGTAGTGGACACTGAATACCCTAGCCTAGCTATCAATTTCCCTATCTAATCAGCAGCAGCTAAACTTTTCCTCCTCTCACTAAGCATGCAGCTTCAGAATGAATCGAAAATGGATGCTGGGAGGGAGGTTGGAGGGTGTGGAAGGGAGGGAGTGCTGCTGATTGGCTGGAATGTGTCTGCTGACCGAGAGGCACAGGGTCAAAGTTTGCCCAATGATGATGAATAGGGGGCGGATCGAACCGCGCATGTGTCCACCCGCTGTGGCGAACGCGAACACGCTAAGTTCGCCGGGAACTGTTCGCCGGCGAACAGTCCGGTACATCACTAATGACCACGCTCCTCCCTGACGTCAGCCAGCGGGGGAGACCTAATGCGCACGATAGACAGCCACTATGGAGGATTTAACCCTGCAAGGTAATTATTGCAGTTTATAAAAACTGCTATAATTACACTTGCAGGGTTAAGGGTGATGGGGGTTGGCACCCAGACCACTCCAATGGGCATAAGTGGTCTGGGTGCCTGGAGTGTCCCTTTAAGTTCAGCAGGGACAATGCCAGAAGAGAGAGAGAAGTTGAAGATGTGTTAAGGAAGGCACAAGACAAGGGGAGAGAGATCTGATAAGGTAAGACGGGACAGGATCAAGCAGGTAAGTGGTGGGGTGAGAGGAAAGGAGAAGAGCAGCCACCTCTTGTTCAGTAGCAGGGTAGAAAGTCTGAAGGGTAGGAAAGGCATGATCTGTGTGTGTTTGAGAAAAAGATAGGCAGGTTGGGGAGAATTCTTTCCTTAGCTGTTCAATCTTGTCGGTAAAGTAGCATGCAAAGCTCTCAGCTATAAGGTTAGTTTGAGGGGTGGCCACAGGAGGGCAAAGAAAAGAGTTAAAGGTGTCAAAGAGACTTCTGGGATTGTGGGAGCATGAACTAATGAGAGAGGGAAAGTATTACTGCTTGGCGAGGGCAAGGGCTGCGCTGTATGAACATGATATGAATCTATAATGGAGAAAGTCCAACTGGGTGCATGACTTCCTCCAGGAGCGTTCAGCACAACAGGAGCATCTTTGCAGGTAGCATGTTGATTTAGTATGCCACGGCTGGGGGCGTGTCCTCCTTGAGGTGCATGTTTGGAGCGCAACTGCAGCATTCAAGGCAGAGGTATGGGTAGTGTTAACTATGGAGATGGCCAGTGAGGGACAGGAGAGGAAAGGGATAGATAGGAGTTGTGACTCATTATCAGTTGAAAGCTGCTGGAGGTTCATAGAACTAAGGTTCCTCCTGATAGAGGGGGGTTAGGCTTAGGTTATTGGATGAGCGGGTACTCTAGAGCAAATGATAAGAGGTGGTGGTCAGAGAGAGGAAATGGATTGTTGGAGATATTAGACACTGTACATGCATAAGAGAAAATGAGGTTGAGGGTATTGTCCCATTTTCTGTTGTGTACTGTACACCTTAAACGACTATCCAATGATTTACTTCATCCTTTTCTTGATTAATCAAAAATAAGTTGTAAAGTAAGATCACTCAAATTCCTGAACTCAAGGTGCATGTATATAGCTGAAGGAACCTGTCATATACTAAATGTAGAAATTAGTTTTTTAATTTTTTTATACTTCAATTTCCTTTTGGGAGAGTGTGTGTTACAAAAGAAGTATTTGTGGTGAAATCTGTGTATAGCAGCTCTGTACACTAATGTGCATTACCCTTTATTCCACATGCAAATAATACAGAAAAATAAATTGGTATATAATATACATATACCTTAAGTGGAGCACTATAATTGTTGAGGGGTTAACTCACGAAATCTTGATTGAATCGTGTACGTCAGGTAAAGATATAAAAGATATAAAAAATATATAAAGGTGAGCTTAATACCTATTCACATTTATCCAAGATATTTCTAAAACAACTATATTACACATTGGATGTTTCTGGTCATGTCAAACTAACCTAATTGCATTCTACAAAGAAGTAAGTGAAAGTATAGATCAGGGTGTTGCAGTGGATGTGATCTACTTGGATTTTGCCAAGGCATTTGATATGGTTCCTCACAATAAGTTAGTCTTCAAACTAAAAGAAATTGGTCTAGATGATTATTCTTGTTCTTGGGTAGAACATTGGCTTAAGGATAGAGTGCAAAGTGTTGGCATTAATGGTAAATTTTCAGGCTGGACAAAAGTGGCAAGTGGTGTCCCTCAGGGCTCTGTTTTGGGACCGCTTCTTTTTAACATATTTATAAATGATCTCGAAATGGGCATTGAAAACCATGTTTCGGTGTTTAAAGATGACACAAAACTCTTTAAAGTAATACAATGTGAGCAGGATATTGCGTTGCTGCAGAGGGATTTGGATAGATTGGGGGATTGGGCACTAAAATGGCAAATGAAATTTAACGTAGAGAAATGCAAAGTTATGCACTTCGGGGTCAAGAATGCACAAGCAACTTACACCCTAAATGGTAGTGAACTAGTTATAACCACACACGAGAAGGATTTGGGAATTGTTATAGACAACAAATTAGGCAGCAATATGCAATGTCAATCTGAAGTTGCTAAGGCCAGTAAGGTTTTGTCATGTATATATAGGGGCATAAATTCTCAGGATGAAAATATAATTTTGCCTCTTTACAAAATCGCTGGTAAGACCACACCTTGAATATGCTGTGCAATTTTGGGCACCTGCAGAGACGTGCTACAAAGTTGAAAAAAGGAATGGAGAAAGGTTAAAAAAATGTAATCTCTTTAGTTTGGAAAAACGGTGCCTCAGAGGGGATATGATGACATTATACAAATATATTTGGAGCCAGTACAAACCATTATCTGGAAATCTATTCACAAACCGGACTTTACATAGGACACGAGGCCATGCGTTTAGACTGGAAGAAAGAAGATTTCGTCTAAGGCAAAGGAAAGGTTTTTTTACTGTAAGAACAATCAGGATGTGGAATTCTCTGCCTGAAGAAGTGGTTTTATCAGAGTCCATACAGATGTTCAAACAGCTACTAGATGCATACTTGCAAAGACAGAATATTCAAGGATATAATCTTTCAATGTAGGGTAATAACTGCTTGATTCAAGGATAAATCTGACTGCCATTCTGGGGTCAAGAAGGAATTTTTTGTCCTAGCTTGTTGCAAAATTGTGCTTCAAACTGGGTTTTTTTTTTGTTTTTGTTTTTTTTTGCCTTTTGGATCAACAGCAAAAAACAGGTGTGAGGAAGGCTGAACTTGATGGACGCAAGTCTCTTTTCAGCTATCTAACTATGTAACTATGTAACTTGATGGACGCAAGTCTCTTTTCAGCTATGTAACTATGTCACTATGTAATATTGTTTTTATCTTCCCGGAGGAAAAATCCCAGCAGGAAATAGTGGTGGGATGCTGCCCTAAAAAGCATACCAGTCCTGTTTACTGAGCAAATACTATAGGCTCTTTAAAATGTGAGTGACCTATTTTTCCATTTTACCAAACTTACACAGTGTTTTGACAATTTGCACTATATTATATTTTTCATATATTTTATATCTTTACCTGACGTACACGATTCAATCAAGATTTTGTGAGGTAACCCCTTAACACTTATAGCGCTCCACTTAAGGTATATGTATATTATATACCAGTTTCTTTTACAATAACAAGTTTAGCTTAGTTAAGTGGGTTTGGTAAATAGATCATACCCCTGTAGTATCACTGTTCAAGACTGTTATCAATGTTTTGATCAATCTCCTCCAAAATTTGCTTTGACCTGAAAGCAGACAGGGATGGTAAATGCAAGTCTGCCACTACGTGTCCATTGAAAAATACTTGCAGGTAATTTGTTAAATTAGGAAGAGTTGAGGAATTACCAAGCAATTGCAAACATTAGGCCAAAACAGTTGACCTAGAAACATAACAGATTTCCTGATTTTCTTTTCAGTCTGGTTATATCTTAGCTCAGAAAAAAAAAAAAACTGTAGGTGCAAGAACCTAAGAAAGAATGCAGGGTATCCAGTTGTCATTGGTAATTAGATAAAAAATTATGTTAGCTCATTTGTAATAGACTGATTCATCTTTATATATATATATATTTTTTAAGTGAATTAGGAAGATATCAGTGCAACGTTGATGCAGTAATAATAATGTCTGAATGATATCATGTTCTTTGCATATCAATTGCTCCATTAAAATCTATTACCCAATATGAGTAGACAATAGGCAAACAATGGCTGATTTTATTTTAATTTTTATCATTATTTCCCTTTGGGTGTTAATTATCATTTTTTTGAATCTCCAAATTTCATTCAATTCTACATAAATTAGCTTTGGTGCTGGTTGCTGATTAAAATTGCATCCTATAAGCAGTGCATGATTAGAAAATCACTCAATGCCCAGTCTAAGTAGAAGAAACTGATCAAAATGAAAGATTAACTAATGAAAGGAATAATTCAAAATACATTAAGTCCATTCTCTGTTAAAATATTCACTTTCACTCTTGAAATTATGTATTCAATGTTGTTGGAATTTTTATGTTTTTTAAGATAATATAAAGTACTAATTTCATGTTAAATAAGTCTACTGTCTTATTTATTTTTTGTTTTATTATTTTAGAAATAATCCCGAACAACTAAGAAACCAAGAAAATGTGCAGTAAACCCACAAAATGGCAAAAGTAACCTTAGTGGTGCTTGTTCTTCGACAAAAAAGCAGACTATTAGAGCAGGACGATAATTAGGGTAACAAAAAGTTGGAAACAAGTTTCACAGTCTGGTATCATAAATATTTTGGAACAAGATAAAAATGAAATTGAATGGAGCAATTTGTTTTATCTGAGAAAATAAGCAAAATACTTTTACTGACAATATCACATCTTGGAGTGATACTGTTTAACACTTGAATATCTATTGTCTGATGGATTCACTTATATTCAAAGATGAATATATTCTACAGTATAAGAATATATCTTTAACAATTTTGTTTAATTATGGCATTTGAAGTCCCAGGAGTAAATTATAGGACCACTCCAGGCACCATAACAACTTAATAACATCATAATATGATGTCTTATTATCTTATGTTTCAGTTAAATCTTTAGGGAGGCTTCAGGTAGGAAGCCTCGGCCTGGGCTCCACTAGTAGGCTTAGAGCATCAAACTTTGAAGCCTCAGACCAAGAAAGGAAGTGGAGGGGCAAAGCTATTAAACCCATCTTTCAGATTTGGAAGTTAAACCATTCATTAATGGTTTAACCCCCTAAGGTAAGATGGTACCCTGGACCTCTTTGCATCATAACAACATAATGACTTCAGACAAAATTGGCTTTATCAGGGACAGAATCTCCACTTTTACAGAGAGAATGTTAGGATCCTCTATATTCATAAACTGTATTTTACTGTAAAAGTACAGATTTTTGTTATTTTAATTTAACTGGACAATTTAAAGGAACACTATAAGGGCCCAATCCACTACAGCAGTGTTGATGGAGCTAAATGACTACAACCACTTCTCAAAATGTCAGAGGCTAAATATATGTTTAAGACTGATTTGGAGAACTCTGTTGTAGCATGTTACTGAAAAAGACACTTAAAACCCTTCTAAGGAAGTTAATTGCATTTTTGCTGATTGTGTTGACACATTTTAATATATGCATCTTTATTATGATCATTCTGATTAGACTTAAAAGTGATTGTTCACATAATTATCATCCAATGATTCTCAGCATGTAGCACATATAAATATATATTTTTTCGTTATGATGTTGGTGGTGTTACGAGATAAAGTTATTTGCAGAATAAATTGATATAACTAGACAGTAGATTTTCTTTATGTTGAAAGGTGAGATCTCACTAGAGAGTATTAAATTATCAAGCATGCAGCAAAATAATACTGTATTATGTGTTAGATCTGCTTGTCTGTTTCATCATATCTCATCGGGAGCTGCTCAGAATAGGGATAATTGTGGCCATTTCAACTGATTTCGTTCAGTTTGCACATAGAAAAGTGTATTAAAGATGTCTAGCAACTCCTAAATTATGTAACAGTGCATATATTCTAATAATATTTTAAATAAATTTAAATTCAAAATTCATATCCAAAACATGTGTATGGAATAGGAGTATCATAATCTACCCATAAAGCAAGCTGTGTTGACATTGTGAGAATCTGTATGTGTTATCTAGCCACAGACGAATACATTTGTAGTAGTTTTGCAAACACCATGGGAGTCATACAAAACCTTGACTGAACAATTAAATGTTAATTCAATACATCTAAAAATGTCACATGATAGGTACATGTTTAAAGGAACACTCTAAAATTAAATTTAAAGTAAGATTACTGGTCCACCTTCTTTTATTAAAAAAAAAAAGCTATAGTCCAGCATTTGAGTGTCCTTCATGCAGCCACTCTGTCTTCTGTGAAGTCATCAGTTGTGATGATATATATCCAATCCTATGCTACTCATAGAAAAGCATTGGGAACCAAGGGCACAGTCAACCCAAAGCATTTCAAAGAGAAGCATTTAATACAATGCTTCTTTATGAGAAGCACTGGACTACGTACACATCATTATGTTGTGCAATTTACAATGGTCATAGATAATAAAAGCCTCTAGTCGATGTCGGGCTAATAGTCACTAAAGGCATAGTTCTGGACAATTGCCATTTATCAGAAAAAAGCTAACTTTTGCACTCTTTGAAAACACATGGACAGCATCTATAATGCAAAAAAAGAAACTTAATGGACACGGACGGAGCTGGACATGTGAGAGACTAGCTCCGTCAGACTGAGTACCTTAAAGCCTGTATCCACAGCATCGAACCGGACAAAAAATGGCTGCTTCAGCTGTCAAAAAACGGCGGACCGCGATGTCAAACAAACCAGCGAGAAAGCAGAGGCAAAAAGCCGCAAACCTGCAGATCTCAGCCTTCTCAACGCCGAGCAAGCTGCTTCAAGGTGGCACCAAAATGGCGAGCTCACCAGCATCTGAATCAGAGGCAAGTAATGTAACCTCAGTATCTCGCCTCCAGCACATCCCCCAAGCTGAAGGGGACATTAGGCTCCTGCTGACAGACCTTAAACAGACTATTATAGCTGACTTTCAAATATTAGCTGCTGACATTAAGAGAGATGTGCAGGTCATTGGGAACCGCATGGCCCATTTAGAAGACAAGATGGAGGAGGTCATAGAAGCACATAATACCCTGGCGGATGCCTACACCACATTCAAGACTCAAATACAACAGCTGGAGACAAAAGGGGTGGATCTAGAAGATAGGGCCTGCAGAAACAATATATGTCTGCGTGGCATATCTGAAGAGGTAAAACAACCTGACCTAAGAGACTATGTCACCCAACTCTTCCATGCACTGCTACCGGGGGCTTCGGAGCAGGATTTACAACTAGACAGAGTACACAGGCTGATGAAGCCCAGAGGCCTCCCAGCAGCAGTAACAAGAGATGCAATTATAAGGGTACATTTCTACACGGTAAAAGAGAGGCTGATTATGGCGGCACGGGATGCACAGAATCTAGGAGAGCGCTTCAAGGATATCCAGCTATATACCGACTTGTCACCAGCGACAATGGCTAAAAGAAGAGCTTTTGGCCCTATCACCAAGGCACTCAGAGAGGCATCCATACAATTGGGGCTTTCCAACATGCCTAATCGCACGGAGGAATGGAGTGGAGAAGGTGTTTCTCAGCCCGGAGGAAGGGAGGAACGGGCTAGCACAATGGAACATTCCCCTGCCACAGACGGAGTTGGCGGAAAAAGCTGCCCCTACCCACCCATCTTGAGTAGCTGGATACTGGCACAGAATTGAAGCAGCTAAGTGAATAGCACACCATAGACACTTTTGTTATCAATTTTTTCAAATGGGAGGGAAGATGTCCTAGATGCCGGTTGATATGGTTGTAAGATGAGATGGAGTTAACACTCCTATAATAATATAGTGGATTAAGGCATGGGGACACCCAGCGATACTGCCCAATGGGCTCTGATACACAATCCACTGGTTGCCGGATAACTTAGGACCGGCAAATCAGTTTTACTTTTTTTTTTGTTAGGTTAGACTGCATTTGGCTTGCAAAATAAAAGCAAATAAATAATATTAAGATAATAATAACATATACAAACACAATGTATTCAAAGAAAAAAAACGCTAAAACACCAAAATAAGGAAAAAATAAAAATAATAATAAAAAAATTATAGCAAAAAAAATTGACTAAGGTCAAAGACAAAAAAAGAACAAAAAAAACCCAATAATAATAAAGTAGTAACAAAATAAGATAAGTCTTAAAGTGAGGTCAAACAACCGGGCACGTTTAGTATATTTCTATCTTGATCTAGGGACACGACATCTATGTCTAGGGTTAGAGCTATGGATAGGGACAGTCCCCTATGACATGACATACTCAATAGATGGTACTACCCACCACTTCACCCCCCAGTGGCCCGAGCCAGGCCACTAAGATGTATGCGGTATACGTCACTCACACTAATTGCCTACCGTGTGCCCGTCACATGGTTCTTGGGCAACTCTATATAAGTTTTTTCTGTTATTTCGCTCTTAAGTTCTTCTATCTTAATGTTTTTTTCTTTGTTTTGTTCGAGGGAATCACAGTGCTTACACACAGGAGGGCCTACACCCAGAGCCCCAATGGGGTGGGAAATGTCAGGGGGACTAAAATAAAGGAAGACGGACTGATGCTTAGAAGTACTGGACAGCTCAGTAGGTTGTATGTAATAAAATGGTGCGGACTTCAAATGGGGTAAGAGACCAAAATTCAATCCCCCCCTATACCCTTTAGACGTCCACTCCTGTTTTTCTAAGAAAAAAAGGGGTGTGTCGATCCTTATCCGGAAAGATGTGGCGTTCGAACTAGTAAAAAAAATGCACAGACAAACATGGAAGGTACTTAATTATACAATGTCTACTGAATAATGCCCCATACACTTTAATTAACTTATACGGCCCTCATACAGAACAGGCAGCATTTCTCACTAATATTTTTAACGCACTGGACGAATGCAGACTAGGGGAAGTAGTGATAGGAGGAGGCACAAACTTCATTCTAGATACTCAACTTGATACATCCTCCTCCTACACAGTGAAGGCATCTACTGGGGCAGGCAGGAGAACAGCCACAGGGCACCTTAATTAACTCCTCCTAGAGCAGAATTTCATAGACCCATGGAGGGTGACACATCCGCAAGAAAAAGATTTTACGTTTCTCTCCTTGGCACATAACTCGTACTCCCAAATAGACCACTTTTTGATACCCACCTCCCTGATCAGCAACATCATCAACACAACCATAGGCCTTATAAATACCCACCTTCCTGATCAGCAACATCGTCAACACAACTATAGGCCTTACAACGTGGTCGGACCATGAATGAACAATTTCCTGCTAAGGGAAGAGGAACTTGGCGGCTTAATGAAAACTTGCTTACTGACCCCCAGGTATTGGAGGATCTCCATAAAGAACTGGAGGTCTATTTTATGACCACTTCCCGACCAGACACGCCCATAGAAAATACATGGTTAGCCCATAAGGCATACATCAGGGGAGTACTACTTAAGCACGCTAGTAGGGCCAAAGCCGCACGTATAACCAAATATATAAACATCACTAGTCGCCTCACAACACTGAGCACACTTAATAAACAAACACCCTCAGGGACGCACCTTAAAGAGATTAAAGACCTACGAACGCAATTACAAGAACTGGAAGTTGCTAAAAAAGAAACTTAATTAAGATTAAGTGGTTTTGGTGCTTTGAGTGTCTGTTTAAGAGTAATATAGAAACCTTTGTTGTATCATGTTAGTTTAAAAGATACTTCAGAATATCCCAGGAAATTAGATTTTTGCAGATTGCTCAGTTACATTGATACACTTTAATACATACACCTTTCTTATTATGATTAAGATTACACTTAGACCTTAGAAATGTTTGTTTGCACAATCATCATTCAATAATTCCCAGAATGTAACACTTACAACTAATTTCTTTGTTTTTACAATGAGAGGTGTTATGAGATGTAATAATGTGCTCAGCATATTGTTGTTATAACTAATCACTAGTCTTAATTTATGATGGAAGATGAGATCTAATTAGAAAAAGCAAAGAAAGTGCAGTATAATAAGAGGACGTTATTTATCAGTTGATAGAACTGCTGTAAAATCTAATATTAAACAAAATTAAATTACCAAAATAAAGCAATATGAGATCACAAAAGTAAAGTATCATGTTTCTTCATTTTACGGGGCTTTGTTAGAAGGTAAAGATGTAATAATCATAGCTATTTCATCTGATGTTATTGACTTTTCAAGCTACTCACATTGTTGTAAGGTCAGTTTGGGAAGTTTCACTTGGGAAAGAAATTGATAAAAAGAAATTGGTCACTTTCAGTCAAGGTCAGTTGATGTATGGATGTGTCATATTTTAGATTACCGTATATACTCGAGTATAAGCCGACCCGAATATAAGCCGAGGCCCCTAATTTTACCCAAAAAAACTGGGAAAACTTATTGACTCGAGTATAAGACTAGGGTGGGAAATGCAGCGGCTACTGGTAAATTTCTAAATAAAATTAGATCCTAAAAAAATATATTAATTGAATATTTATTTACAGTGTGTGTATATGAGTGCAGCGTGTGTGTATGAGTGCAGCGTGTGTAGTAGTGCAGTGTGTATGAATGCAGTGTGTGTATGAATGCAGTGTGTGTGTGTGTGTGTGTGTGTGTGTTGAAGAGCCTTGGTGGGGGGTGGGCAATTTTATTATTTTTAAAAAAATATATATTTTAATTTGTTTTATTTATTATTTCTTATTATTTAATTTAATTAACTTTTTTATTTTATTATTATTCATTTATTTTTTTCGTCCCCCCTCCCTGCTTGATTCATGGCAGGGAGGGGGGCTCCTTCCCTGGTGGTCCAGCATTGGCAGTTCAGTGGGGGGAGAAGGGGGCTGTCAGAGCTGTACTTACCTTTCCTGCAGCTCTTGTCAGCTCTCTTCTCCTCCTCTGCGCCGTCCGTGCAGCTCTTCTGTCAGCTCCCAGTGTAAGTCTCGCGAGAGCCGCGGCTCTCGCAAGACTTACACTGGGAGCTGACCGAGGTGCTGAACGGACGGCGCGGAGGAGGAGGGAGCTGACAGGAGCTGCAGGAAAGGTAAGTACAGCTCTGCCAGCACCCCTCTCCCCCCTGTCTGTATTATGGCAATGCAAATTGCCATAATACAGACTATGACTCGAGTATAAGCCGAGTTGGGGTTTTTCAGCACAAAAAATGTGCTGAAAAACTCGGCTTATACTCGAGTATATACGGTATATAATTCGCTATATAATTTTGCAAATTATACCTCAAATGCCTTGAGGTTTAAGGAATTAATAGCCAGTGTCTGAGGTTAGATATGGAATCTTTGTATAATCCTGTCTAACTCTTAATTGAGATGACGTGTTATCTTGTGTATCATATTTGGTGTTAAGTTTGTGTAACATATCTCCTTGAGAGATTTATAATGTTAAAGGAACATTATAAATAATGTTCAAAAGAAACTGCTATGTTTACAATAGGGTTAATCCAGCCTCTAGTGGTTGTCTCATTGACAGCCGCTAGAGGCGCTTCCGTGCTTTTCACTGTGATTTTCACAGTGAGAAAACGCTGCCGTCCATAGGAAAGCCTTGAGAAATGCTTTCCTAAGGACTGATTGAATGCACGCGCGGCTTTTGCCGAGCATGCGCATTCGGCGGATGACGTCGGAAGAGCGAGGAAAGTCCCCAACATCGAGGGAACCCGGCGCTGGAGAAAGGTAAGTGTTTAACCCCTTAGCCCCTCTTGAGCCTGGCGGGTGGAGGGCCATGAGGGTGGGGGGGACCTATTAACATTATAATGCCAGAAAAACTCGTTTGTTTTCCTGGCATTATAGTGGTCCTTTAACTGGGGCATTACCTAACAGTCGCAAGACATTTAATAAAGTATGTGGATTGACCTCCACAAGTATCATTCGGTCACACATTAAAATTCATTAAATTAAATAAAATTTAAGAATGAATTTGAATGTGGGACCGAATGATACTTGTGGAGATCAGTCCACATACTTTATTAAGCATGTATTTTGATGGTCTACCATTCAGAACTGTGACAGATTCCCTATCCCTGATTTATTGTTTTACCTTGACTGATCCGGTATACGAACACCACCGAACAGATTGGACAATTTGGTTCGTATACTGAACAATATACCGAATGGATAGACCATCCAGAACAGTCATGTGCCACTCATTAACCTGCCTGACCTCCTTTACACTTTCGCAAACCGCAATCCCCAACATTCTAAGTGGTAGACTGGGTGGCCGCCTTTCGTATGGATGAACAAGGGGCGGTGGTCATCTTGTTTTTGCGAACACACACATATGGGACTTCCAACTCCATGTATGTTCAGTTTGGTTCGACTAACTAGAGCAGTGTTCGGTAGAAACAAACTCTCAAACGAGGGGCACATGACGATCTCATATATGAATGGCTACTTTAGTTGTTTTATTGTATTTTGTACTCCTGAAAGAGACCGACCGCTCAGCCTTAATTTATGGAACTCTTTTGGGCAGGCGCCTCGTGTGCGGTCAGTCTAAACTATACCACAGTGGCGTTTCGGCTGCGTTCTTGGGATCTGGGGGCTTTCTAGATATGTTGGGCGCTCAGATCCAGGCTATCTGGGGATATAGGACTTGAGGGGGTACCTACTTGTTAAGTGTGTATTTTTGGGCTGTTTTTATTACATATGTCCTGGAGCAGAGAGTTAATGTAATTATTTGTGTGCTTTTGCTGAAGTCCCCTCTCAGGTCCAGTGGGGAATGCCCCTGGAATATGTAATCAGAAACCCCTTGCATGGGGACTTGCATATAAGGCCAGTTTTGGCTTCCATTAAACAGTGCAACTTTACCCTCAACACAGAACCTCGTCTCATGATTGTAGGAAACAGCTATACCTGCTTTTTTACCACTGGGACTACTGCTTTGGAATACTACAGCATTACTCACACTAGGGGGAAAGGTCATCTCTGGCAGCAGAAACCCCTGTTCTCTCGGAGTGGCCGATAGAGGGACTAATTTGCGGAGGCAAATTGACGTTGGACCATGGGAGTCCGCGGTGGGGAGGAAGGGGGGGCACTTGCCCCCCCCCCCTGGATTTTTCAGCTTGTTCTGCTAATTTTCGTGTGAGATTTAAAATGAACTGCAATACCGGCGCCTGTGTATAGAGAGAGACAGGGATAGGAAGCTGCATCTGATGTAGAATTATTAAAAACCTGTATTAAACCTGTGTTGAATTTTTGCACTAACTCCATTTTAACCTCATTACCTGACAGATCCTCCATTTTAATTACATTACATGACAGAATTTCCTAACAGCATTTAGTATAATGAATAGAGACTGTATTTTCTAGAAGGACATGACTAACACCGGACTTATTGAGTTCCTGTAACATGTAACAAAGTATAGCCAAGGCCATGAGAAAGCTGCACTAATGAAATGTTCTATTCATAAAAAGGACCCTGAATCTGACCACGAGTCTGACATCACTAACTACCCAAAATGACGCCCAAGCCCCCCTTCCCACCGAGTAAGCCTCGTGCTGGGTAAGATGGCGCATGAGCCGTCTATCCACACCCGTGTCCAGAATAACGCCACCTCCCGGTGGGAGGACACCTAGCTAACCACATAGTTCTTGAGCCAATTAATAATATTGATGGGTGGACATTGACATAACCACTTAACACTTAATCCAATTAATGATGTTTATTTACTGTAATCTTGATATTCAATGATGATGTAATTCTGCTCTTATAAGGGTCTGCGAGCCCGCTTTTAATCAGATGCCATTACATTTTCTCAAAGTGCTTTTAACCTGAACTCCGTGTGTCAGTGTGAACTTACTTCTGCGTATACGCAATTTAATCATCTCAGATTTGGACAGGAACAGATAGACATTTAAACATATTTGTTTATTTCTAAATTAATCTACATCACATCTATCCCTGCTTCTCTCTGCTGATTGAAACCTCAGGGGAGCAACACATGCAGCCAGCAGTGTCAGCCTAAAGATCAGGTAAGTGAGGGATGGGGTGGGGGAGTTTAAAATAGCCTATAGATTAGGGGAGTAAGGCATGGGGGGCAGCGTATATATTAGGGGAGTAAGGCATGGGGGCAGCCTATATATTAGGGGAGTAAGGCATGGGGGGCAGCCTATATATTAGGGGATTAAGGCATGGTGGGCAGCCTATATATTAGGGGAGTAAGGCAGGGGGGAGCCTATATATTAGGGGAGAAGGCAGGGGGGCAGCCTATATATTAGGGGAGTAAGGCAGGGGGGGCAGCCTATATATTAGGGGAGTAAGGCATGGGGGGCAGCCTATATATTAGGGGAGTAAGGCTTAGGGGGGGCAGCCTATATATTAGGGGAGTAAGGCTTAGGGGGGGCAGCCTTTATATTAGGGGAATAAGGCATGGGGGGCAGCCTATATACAAGGGGAGTAAGGCATGAGGTGGCAGCCTATATATTAGGGGAGAAAGGCATGGTGGGGGCAGCCTATATATTAGGGGAGTAAGGCATGGGGGGCAGCCTATATATTAGGGGAGTAAGGCATGAGGGGCAGCCTATATATTAGGGGAGTAAGGCATGGTGGGCAGCCTATATATTAGGGGAGTAAGGCATGGGGGGCAGCCTATATATAAGGGGAGTAAGGCATGGGGGGCAGCCTATATATTAGGGGAGTAAGGCATGGGGGGCAGCCTATATATTAGGGGAGTAAGGCATGAGGGGCAGCCTATATATTAGGGGAGTAAGGCATGGTGGGCAGCCTATATATTAGGGGAGTAAGGCATGGGGGGCAGCCTATATATAAGGGGAGTAAGGCATGGGGGGCAGCCTATATATTAGGGGAGTAAGGCATGGGGGGCAGCCTATATATTAGGGGAGTAAGGTTTAGGCGGGGCAGCCTATATATTAGTGGAGTAAGGCATGGGGGGCAGCCTATATATTAGGGGAGTAAGGCATGGGGGGGCAGCCTATATATTAGGGGAGTAAGGCATGGGTCAGCCTATATATAAGGGGAGTAAGGCATGGTGGGGGGCAGCCTATATATTAGAGGAGTAAGGCATGGGGGGCACCCTTTATATTAGGGGAGTAAGGCATGAGGTGGCAGCCTATATATTAGGGGAGTAAGGCATGGTGGGGGGCAGCCTATATATTAAGGGAGTAAGGCATGGGGGGCAGCCTATATATTAGAGGAGTAAGGCATGGGGGGCAGCCTATATATTAGGGGAGTAAGGCATGGGGACAGCCTATATATTAGTGGAGTAAGGCATGGGGGGCAGCCTATATATTAGGGGAGTAAGGCATAGGGGAAAAGCCTATATATTAAGGGAGTAAGGCATGGGGGGCAGCCTATATATTAGGGGAGTAAGGCATGGGGGCAGCCTATACATTAGGGGAGTAAGGCATGGGGGGCAGCCTATATATTAGGGGAGTAAGGCATGGGGGCAGCCTATATATTAGGGGAGTAAGGCATGGGGGGCAGCCTATATATTACGGGAGTAAGGCATGGGGCAGCCTATATATTAGGGGAGTAAGGCATGGGGGGCAGCCTATATATTAAGGGAGTAAGGCATGGGGGCAGCCTATATATTAAGGGAGTAAGACATGGGGGGCAGCCTATATATTAGGGGAGTAAGGCATGGGGCAGCCTATACATTAGGGGAGTAAGGCATGGGGGGGCAGCCTATATATTAGGGGAGTAAGGCATGGGCACAGCCTATATATTAGGGGAGTAAGGCATGGGGGGCAGCCTATATATTAGGGGAGTAAGGCATGGTGGCAGCCTATATATTAGGGGAGTAAGGCATGGGGTGGCAGCCTATATATTAGGGGAGTAAGGCATGGGGGCAGCCTATATATTAGGGGAGTAAGACATGGGGGGCAGCCTATATATTAGGGGAGTAAGGCATGGGGGGCAGCCTATATATTAGGGGAGTAAGGCATAGGGGGGCAGCCTATATATTAGGGGAGTAAGGCATGGGGGGGCGCAAAATAAGCAGAAAGGAGCAGAAAGGTAAAGGAGCAGAAGGAGCCAAGGAGGAGAGAAGACAGTGTCAGAAGAAAAAGAAGACTGTCAAATGAAGGAGAAGAAAATGAGATTGGAGCAGGAAGGACAAATGAAGTGAACCCTCCACTTTATTCTGGACACCACATCATAAGGCTTTGGTACCTGGGCCTGGCAGGGAAACTCTGGACCTTCTCATCTCCCAGGTAAAAAAAAATATCAGTGTTAATGTGTTCACTTTTATTTACTGAGTGTCAGGAAGCAAAGAGTGCCGCTGGGTAGGGGTGTTGCTGATTGGCTAGAGCGGTCAGCTGGCAGTCTAAGCCAATCAGTAGCTCCCCAGTCATAAAAAAGTTTTAAAACAATTATGAAGCGGGAACTAGCGATTGGCTTAGAGCGTCAACTGTCAACTCTAGCTGTTACAAATCGCTATTTGTAACTGGCCCTTTAAATGAGAAATTGCCCTGCTTCCCTGGATTGTGGAGAAGCATGTTTGCCAGCCTCCTGCCTCATGACTATGGCCCCTGGAAGATTGTGCCCCTGAAAACTTATTAACATTTATTGGGTGTGTATGGCCCTTTAAGAACCGTCTGGGGACATATTGTGACTTTGCTGAACAATGCCCCTTTAAGACTATGTCCCCAGACCGGTAAAATAACTTGTTCCTGGCTTTCCCCCACTTGGTTCAGTAAATAGGGCTTACTGAACCAAGTACCACACAGGCAGACCACCCAGAAGCTAAAGTGTGCAGGCAATTTACCTCCCAGGCTGTGAGGTTACTGCCGGTCAATTGCACGTGGCGGCGGCCATCTTGGTTTCCTCGAATGCGGTCAGCGGTGTATGCTAAAGATTCTGTGGAACTAAAATCGGCTACACATTCTGCCGAACACCGCTGACCCTTACCTTCTCCCATACTGAACTTGCAGCTCCAGAGACTAAGTCCCGTTCGAAATGGGACTTAGTCGTTTTTTCGCATGAAATTGACCGACCGCACAGCCCAAATCTATGGAACTGTTTTGGGCAGGAAATTGTGCTTGCGGTCGGTCATAAAGGACTTCCAGCTAACTTTTGATCCACTGGAGGGATTTGGCTGATTTTTGGAAGGGTTTATGTTTGATGTATGCTGAGTCTGAATATGCAACTTTTATTGAAATTGAATATATGGTTTTAAAGTTACAGTGTGTGTGTAAAAACTGTATTTTTATTGTATGTAATAATTGGTTTAACTGTTTATCTGAGGGGAGGGAACCTGTGGGCTGTACTATGCTGTTATTGGTTAATTTCATCCTCCCCCTGGGAGTGTCCTGTGTGTACCTTATCCTAATAAAAAGCAGGCTGGGTGTTCCAGTCCTCAGACCTCTTCTGACCCTCAATACGTAGCCGTGTCTCGTTATTGGAGGGAACTGCTATATCTCACTGGGGACTGCTATGCGCTGCATATTCCCCTGAGCTCTTAATCACTTAGCTCTTGTAAGAGCTTGTTCCGGATACGCTCTCCTGGAGGAGAGGTCTTCCCCACACGGTCCTGGAGGACAGAAGCCGATCCAGGGTGGAAGGAAGACGGCGCGGCTCCAGTTAAGCTACGGCGGTTGTGGAGCCTGCGGTGGTTGTGGTGTCGTCTGCAGTGCTTGGAGTCCTCTGAGAGCGCTAGGAGCATCCATCAACGGAGGGTACTCGGTCGGAGTACACGGAGTTCCGTTACATTGGTGGCAGCGGTGGGATGGCGTCCTAGTGCGAGGAGAAGCAGCTCAGAGACACTGGTAACGTTTGGAGTTACAATTGAGGGCAACGCTAGCCATTGGGCAGCGCCCCTGGCTACAACAGGATGGAATCAGCTGGTTTGCGGACAGCGTTCCATGATGAGGAGGAGAAGGAGGCCGCAGATTACAGGGATGCAGCCAGAAAGGAACTCTGGTATGATGCCCTGGAAGACGCCCAGTGGCGGCGAGGTGAGAGTCTCCCCAGTGATGAGCAGCGGCTACAGAAGCGTGTGGCAATGCGAATGTGTCTATTGGGAGAGCAGCCCCTGGATGAATGGGTGGCAAGACTAGAGACCCTGGTATGGCGAGAGATCGGGTTAGACAACGCATACCAGGCCCTCTGGTGGCATACCATTCGACTTACTCCCTGGACAGCCGAGCATGACTTACCGGAGGGGGATGATTATGATGGTCCTGGTCTACTTCTGGACGCCATGGAGGAGGAGCCTGATTTCGGCAGCACGGAGGAGTCTAGGTTCTGGGACATCTACGACTACCGGATGGGCATGTATGTCTGGGCTGACGAACGAGAGGTGAGAAAAGACATGACCCACCTGGCAACAAGGGAGTGGGAGCTGGAGCAGGACTACCTACACCTGCTCAGCTTCGTGCAGCCCCAACCTACCCGACAAGCAGAACCAGACCTCCCTGACTGGTCCGGCGAGGCCCTCCAGATGGCAGGTAGAGATGGGACCGAGGTCTCTCTACCGGCCCTACAGGGATGCTGGGCAACCAACCCAGATCTCCAGCGGCAGTGGGAGTTACAGGGGGACGAAGGTGCCGTCCTTCCCCCCCAGCAGCAGTGTGTCCTACAGAGAGCAGAGACAGTTGGTCCCTCTCTACAGCAACAGGACAATGGTAAGGGAGTGGAGACAGGCGGTCTCCCTCTCCAGCGGCAGTGTGTACCCCAGGGGGCCGAAGGTGCCGTCCTTCCCCCCCAGCAGCAGTGTGTCCTACAGAGAGCAGAGACAGTTGGTCCCTCTCTACAGCAACAGGACAATGGTAAGGGAGTGGAGACAGGCGGTCTCCCTCTCCAGCGGCAGTGTGTACCCCAGGGGGCCGAAGGTGCCGACCTTCCCCCCCAGCAGCAGTGTGTCCTACAGAGAGCAGAGACAGTTGGTCCCTCTCTACAGCAACAGGACAATGTTACGGGAGTGGAGACAGGCGGTCTCCCTCTCCAGCGGCAGCCTGTGTTTCCGGGAAAGGAGCACAGCACCCCCTCTCCCCAGCGGCAGCTTACCCTAACAAGGGGAGACACCAATCCCCCAGACGGCGCAGATGGGACCGTGGTCTCTGTGCCTGACCTACAGGGATGCTGGACAGCCTTTCCAGATCCCCAACTACCCTCACCGGGACACCCAGAGGAGGGGGTAAGTACAAATTCCCCTCCCCAGGTAACTCCTAGCGTGGCACCAGAGTTAACAGAGGCAATGTTAACCCCTACTGACGTCCATGTTCCCTTGGCTACTGAGCCGGACTATGTCCCAAGCATCCCAGCAGACGAGCTGGCAGCTGGGCAGAGTGCAGTCGGCCTCTGCCCTACCTTTGTCCCTGGTCCAGAGCCTGATGTCCTGCAGGCTACCCCAGCAGAAGAGCTGGCAGCTGGGCAGAGTGCAGTCGGCCTCTGCCCTACCTTTTTCCCTGGTCCAGAGCCTGATGTCCTGCAGGCTACCCCAGCAGAAGAGCTGGCATCTGGGCAGAGTGCAGTTGGCCTCTGCCCTTCAAGTACCCTCGGCATGTGGCCTCATTACCACAGCCAAATACCCAGGTGCAGTGACTGTGTGTTGTGGGTGGGCTGTTCCTGTACTTTGATGTTGTGGGGGGGCTACTCGGACATCTGTTTATTGTGGGTTGGTGGATCGACTAACGGAGGCACTGACCGACAGAAGGTCAGTTGCCTGGTTAGTCTTCCCCCCAAAGGGGAGATGTGTTACAAATCGCTATTTGTAACTGGCCCTTTAAATGAGAAATTGCCCTGCTTCCCTGGATTGTGGAGAAGCATGTTTGCCAGCCTCCTGCCTCATGACTATGGCCCCTGGAAGATTGTGCCCCTGAAAACTTATTAACATTTATTGGGTGTGTATGGCCCTTTAAGAACCGTCTGGGGACATATTGTGACTTTGCTGAACAATGCCCCTTTAAGACTATGTCCCCAGACCGGTAAAATAACTTGTTCCTGGCTTTCCCCCACTTGGTTCAGTAAATAGGGCTTACTGAACCAAGTACCACACAGGCAGACCACCCAGAAGCTAAAGTGTGCAGGCAATTTACCTCCCAGGCTGTGAGGTTACTGCCGGTCAATTGCACGTGGCGGCGGCCATCTTGGTTTCCTCGAATGCGGTCAGCGGTGTATGCTAAAGATTCTGTGGAACTAAAATCGGCTACACATTCTGCCGAACACCGCTGACCCTTACCTTCTCCCATACTGAACTTGCAGCTCCAGAGACTAAGTCCCGTTCGAAATGGGACTTAGTCGTTTTTTCGCATGAAATTGACCGACCGCACAGCCCAAATCTATGGAACTGTTTTGGGCAGGAAATTGTGCTTGCGGTCGGTCATAAAGGACTTCCAGCTAACTTTTGATCCACTGGAGGGATTTGGCTGATTTTTGGAAGGGTTTATGTTTGATGTATGCTGAGTCTGAATATGCAACTTTTATTGAAATTGAATATATGGTTTTAAAGTTACAGTGTGTGTGTAAAAACTGTATTTTTATTGTATGTAATAATTGGTTTAACTGTTTATCTGAGGGGAGGGAACCTGTGGGCTGTACTATGCTGTTATTGGTTAATTTCATCCTCCCCCTGGGAGTGTCCTGTGTGTACCTTATCCTAATAAAAAGCAGGCTGGGTGTTCCAGTCCTCAGACCTCTTCTGACCCTCAATACGTAGCCGTGTCTCGTTATTGGAGGGAACTGCTATATCTCACTGGGGACTGCTATGCGCTGCATATTCCCCTGAGCTCTTAATCACTTAGCTCTTGTAAGAGCTTGTTCCGGATACGCTCTCCTGGAGGAGAGGTCTTCCCCACACGGTCCTGGAGGACAGAAGCCGATCCAGGGTGGAAGGAAGACGGCGCGGCTCCAGTTAAGCTACGGCGGTTGTGGAGCCTGCGGTGGTTGTGGTGTCGTCTGCAGTGCTTGGAGTCCTCTGAGAGCGCTAGGAGCATCCATCAACGGAGGGTACTCGGTCGGAGTACACGGAGTTCCGTTACACTAGCCAATCAGCGGCACCCATGCCTGACGTCAATCTGCACTTCCTGACACTCCGTTTCAGATGCCGAATACCACTGAGGGACTTTGAGCTGGAGGAAGCCTTTGGGGTTAAACTATTTGAGAGCGGTTTAACCCCTTAAAGGAAAGAGCACCCAGGGGCTTCATGGCATCATAGCATTTTAATTTAACCAATTATAGTTTTTATTAGTTCCAAAAAGAGTATTAACACGCAGTACATCACAGTTGTATAGCACATTTTCCCCATTACATTATAACATTACCTTTATATCATTCATTAATATTGTAATCATTACATTATAACATTGCCTTTATATCGTTCATTAACATTGTAATCATTTATATTCATATTATATTCATATTATATAAAAAAAATGAATGCCTTCCATTCTGGTTTATCTTTTTCTCATCTATCTTACAATTGTAATATACTCCATTTAATTTGTTGCAGTATCAATTCATTTAATTTAAATTTTGAATTTCCTTAACCAAACAACAACAAAGAAAACAAAAAACAAAAAACAAAAAAGGCATTTTAATTTAGATGAAGTTGTTATATTGACCAGAATGTTCCTTTAATTTGCTTAGGAATACAAACGCTATTCACCCTGGCTTTATGTGATAATGACTATGCTCCTCCCCTTCATGACACTGTCAAAAACGGGCCAAGCATAGATGTCATTACAATTATGCCCCCCCCCCCCATGGAAAAATTCCTGTGGACACCCATGCGTTGGACTGTACCAGAGAGTCGAGCATCTTCCAGGTTCACAGCAGTCAAAAGCCATCTTTTGGAGAGAGATCTTGATCCATTTTTGAAGATCAGAAGATGGGTTGGTAAAAAGCCCAGCAACACTGGATTTGATGAGCTTGGAGTGCCTCAGCCAAGTGAAGAACACAATCATAGGACTTCAAAATCAACAAGATAGCATCATTTGTTTTTTTACAGCTGTGCAAAAACATATATTCACCATTTCAGTCTTGTTACCAAACATTTCTTAATATGTCAAGGTCATTGGACTGAAAGAGTGGTTATGTGCAAATGCACGTCTCCTTCAAATAAATTCGCTCTTATGTTTACTTTGAAACCCTATGAGCATGAGGACATCCAGTGTCCGTTAGGCAACTATTTTTTTCTGAATAAACCTATGTTTCTCTGAAAACTGAAGTTTTTGTTTTTTTGCGGCCCACATCAACTTAAACCTTTTTTATTTGGCCCATGCTAGCCTTTGAGTTTGACAAGCTTGATGCAAAATATTTCTGCCCATCAGCAGAGCACTTATTAATGAGGTAATGAAGTGGTAGTTGCCACAGGGTGAAAAATATTCTATACATGAATATTTCAGCCCTCCCCCCTCACTACTGACATTAACTGATTCCTTAAATTTTATAAATAGTCATGTGAATGTGTCCGACATACTTTAGTTCTGTTCAAATAAAGCACTCGCTACTTAAAGGTAGGTAAAATTAGTTTAGCTTAATGAAATGTTTTGGTGTATAGAGCATGCCCCATGCAGTCTTAATGCTTAATTCTCTGCCAGTTAGGACTTAAACCTATTTGTTTATATAGACATAGCCATATCCCTTATTGCACAGCATGTTTAATTTATATGTTTTTACCTCCTGCTCTGAGTAATTAGAGTTTAATTATCATGGCAAGACATACATACTTCTATAGAAAACACACTGTGCTGTATGACTGGTTTCAAATGGAAACTACATTTTATGAAGGCAGTGTGAGTGTCATGATTAGGAGTCATATCTGTGGGCTAGCCTTGTTGCCCGCCTCTTGCCTCTGGACTATGGCCCATGTTAAAAAGCCTTCTTTTCCCCTGCAAGAAAAGGCTTGTTCGTGTCTTTCTGCCCGGCGGTCGGTAAACTCAATGTACCGAACAAACGCACGAATGACTGGACCACCTGGGAGCTGGAGTGTGCCATCAATTGACCTCCCAGAAGCTGCGGTTAACTTAATTGACGAATGCTGGGTGGCCTTTGTTCGTTTGCCGAACACGTGGCGGCGGCCATTTTAAAGTCCCAAACGGCCAGCGGTGTTCAGCGCCCAAACTATGGAACTGGAAACGGACACTTATTTGCGCGAACACCGCTGAGCCGTCAGCCTCCTTGCTTCTATTTGTGGTGGTTTAGCCGAACGCTGGATTGATCGGGACTTTTTCTATGTGAATGTTTTAACCCAGATAGCTATGCCATGGAGCCTATTCGTGTAATTAAAAACTTTGGCTCCATGGCAATCGAACTGTGTGTATAGGATCTGAGCGCTATTCGGTAGTTATGTGCGCTCAGATCCCAGCTATCTGGGGACATGTAACATGTCTGTATTTTATGTATAAAATGTAACTTTGCATATTTTAAAGTATTTTGCTGTCTTTGTGTCCCCACCTGTATAATGGAGTTTTGCCTCTGTCCTGGGAGATAATTGGATTACTTCCCAATTATCTCCAGGATAGAGGGAGGGAAATTAGGATGCATTGTGGGGATGTTTTACTTCTGTGTGTCTGAATGTGATACATGTCTGTCTGTGTTACAGTCTTCCATCTGGTCCCCTAGGGGAGTATCCACCAGGTGGGAGATCTGCATAAATACTGGGCAGGTAGCCCTAAATAAACCAGACCACTGCTTGGCCCTGAACACAGAGCTCTGTCTCGTCTTTGGGGGGATTTACTATATGCTGTTAGAGACTGATTGCCAGGAGTGTAAGCCGCTTGGGTGCTTTTCCTGTTCGTCTGCTAGCAGCTATTTGTGAGGTTCCGGTTCAGGAGTTTGGATTGCTATTTTGTATGCAGTTCGGGAGTTTGGAACATTCCCTTGTATCCATTTCGGGAGTTTGGTGTTCTGCAGTAGCTGTGCCTGTATCTCTGGAAGGGGAAGATCTACTAAACGGCGGTTTAACCCTTTTATGCCTGGGGTTGCCGTTACAACACCGCCTTGTAAATTTCATGACTGTCCTGTACACTGTGCTGTGAATTTCATGACTATACTGTACTGTTGGTACAGTTGTACTTGTACTTTTGACACCTCTGCTAACCTGAAAATGTCAATGAGCTTGCTCGATCGCCTTTTAACAAGAGATCAGGGAATATTTTTCCCAGTGTTTCCCAAATTGGCCCAAATGGGTTAACTGTTTTTTGATTCCCTTTGAAAAATATGTCATTAAACTATTTGTTTTAGTTTGTTCATTTAAAAATGTGGTCAATCAGTTGGTTAGTGTAATGTTCACTATCTTTACTCACTCCAAACAATCCACACAGTTACTCTGCCCACTCCATAAAGTTACTCTGCCCAGTCCAACCTTTCCTCAGTTACTCCAGCCACTCCAACCACACAACAGTTACTCAAGCCACTCCACCCAGTTACTCTGCCCACTCCAGTTGTAGACTACTGGTGGAGGCAAGAACACTTCACACAATTTCCCCAGAAATTTTAGCTTTTCTAGTTCTTATTATTTTTATTATTATAGCCAAATTTACCACCCTTACTCCTCCCACAGTTTTTACACTACATAGACAGTAATATACCGAAACATGCTATTACTTTGTGGAACATTTCGCCGAATGGTTCATGAAATATTGTCGTTTTTGTGGCGAAATTGGTCCTATAGGAATGAATGGCGGAATGTTCAAAACTAGAGTAGGAGCTGACCAAAGCTAGAGTGTGAGCGGAAAAATCATGACATGATTTCTATACTGCCACCAGTCCCTCATGTTCAAGCCCACCTACACAAATCTTATACCAAAACGTATAGCTATCCTTGCTGCCACTAAAAAATGTCCACGGCAAAGCCAAAGTCCTGATAGTTTTCACAATAAGGCCATTTGTTTGCAACTCACGTCGTCCATTAACATTCATTGAAACTCCATTCTAGCCACCTCAAATTTGAAGGGCAATTTCTAAACTGTGACTGTGCCTTCATTTGTAATATTTCAGAGATATACTATGCATCAAAATGTAGGCCTGGGTCTTGTGATTCTTACAATATAAAGCTCTTTGCTGTAGGATTTATAGTTTTTAAAACTACGACCGTTTGAAGATGGCAACTATTATCTCACATAATACTGATCGAGGCAAGAAAACCACACAATTTCCCCAGAAATTGTAGCTTTTCTAGTTTTCTATGGAATTTTAAAGGTGACAGATCCACTTTAATTTGAGATTATGTACTAACACGTCTTCGTTTTAATTTACTTTATCACTCATGATATTTCTTATTTCACTATGTTATATTGCTCTTCCACAATGTTTAAACCAATGTTCTTTTGATGTAGAAGATTTGGTACACTACAGGGAAATAAAATCACAAAACTGTGTTATTATTGTTTGTTTTGTTTTCCATGCTTTGCTGGATTTGTAGCTCTAAGATTTTCAAAAATAAAAATCTGAAAAGAGAGTATTATACACATGCAAGTTTTGTTTGATGCATATCTATAAAATGTCATGTCACACTTTGCTTGTTATTTTGAATCATTTTTTTCTTTAAAGAACTCATTGAATATATTTGAGCTTTTTTTTAATACATACTGCATTTGAGTTTATGTGATAACATTTGGCATTCTATTAATCCTTGTCCTTAGTACATCACAGTGCTGGGGTGTTTTTTAAATACTTCAGAGACAGTCTGTGGCTCTGAAGTATTAAATTGTTAAATTTAAAAAATAAAATTCCGTAAGCCATGAGATATTTCAAATCTTCTTAAGAAACATTTTGCTAGCTGTTCAATCCAAAAATCTGAACTCATCCCTTAGTAGTTCAGATTGAGAACTTCCCCTTTAGACTCTCGCTTCAATAAGTTTAGACTGATGTCAAAATCCTTTGACATAGAAGAGTTCTTCATTAATCATTTACAATGATTATAAGGAACATTCTTCAATCTTGCTTCATGGTGTCATGGTGCTTTAATCTGCAGGTTTAAAAATATTTTAGAAATCATTATCTTATTTAAATACAACATTTATAATGCCAAGATAATTTTAGTCTTCTGAATAATACTAGTATATTTGAATTGGATGATTTTTCAAGGAAACAATGTTTTGCAACTATTTACATTAGCAGAAATGTCAAATTTATTCATAAATGAGTGTATTCTTAGATCTGTTTTTATTATTATTATCTTGAACAGAAGGGTTTTGTTCAGAGTTAAATCCCTAGGTTAACTGGGAGAGAGGGGACTGGGAATCGCCAGGAAACTGTCATGGGGACACCCACATTACCAACTTACGTGAAAAGAATATATATCCTGTCTGCCTTGGGGTGATTCCCTACCATTTAAGTGATATTTCGGGTATTAATATATAGGCAATATGGGTAAAGCATTACACCCTGAATTTAGGGATAGGCAGAATTGCACCTGTATTTTACCCTTTCTGGTCTAGAGACATAGGTTTTCTGACCTTATTGTTTTACATGTTAAAATATTTGGCCGATCTTCCTGCGGATGTTCAATATCTTTTGTTGCATTTTACTCTACCTCTGATAGATTTGGCATCTGCACATCTTACACTGCACTATCTATCTGGAGATCTGCAAATTTCACATATAACGATAATACTTAATTTTTTTCTCTACATGTTTTGAAACACTTTTTTTCTGAAACTTTGATGATTGTTATTCTTTACAAGACACATTTCTGTCAATATTTTTTTATTTTTTTTTATTTTTTTACAAAATAGTGCATGCAAAAGTACATGGATGAATTGCATGTGTTTAAATAATACGACCACCCTCTTCTCCTTTCTATTTTTTTGCTTCTAACAGCTGGAGATGTCTCACAAAACTCCCTTCTCCACTCACCTACCTTATGCTAAATCCAGAAACCCCACCAATCATATACCCATCCCATGCAAATCTTTCTCTATGTCCTCTTTTCACAGTGCCCTCTGGAATCACAAAAAATAACTGTCCATGACTTATCCATCTCACAATAATTCCTAAACTTACTGGCATCATAAAATCATACTGCCTTTCTACAATCCTTAATAAATGCTGCTTATTTTATTCTCCCATCGCTCCTCTCAAACATCACCCCTCTGACAATCATCACTTTTTTCAGTACATTTTTTCACCAATTCACAGGTCCATCATGTATACAGGACTTCACGCAGGCAGCTCAATTCCTACGACCTGCTGACCTTCTCCCATCAAACTCTCCTCTAGTCTTCATACCTTTAGAAAATCCATCTCTTCAGAATAGCCAAGGGCCTCCCAGGGTAACTGACATCTCTTACTCTCTTTAAACCCTGAGTGACCAGAGCGCTTTTCCATTTTCTTACCGTTTGGGACCAGGGCTGTTTTTACATTTCTGTGGTGTTTGTGTTTAGCTGTAATTTTCCTCTTACTCATTTACTGTACCCAAACATATTATATACCGTTTTTCTCGCAATTAAATGGTCTTTCTAAAAGTCTCATTATTTTCATCATATTGTATAATTTACTATAAAAACAAGTATAAAATATGAATAAAAATGTAAAAAAATAACTTTTTCTAACTTTTACCCCCAAAATCTGTTACGAATCTACAAACGCCAAAAAAACACCCATGCTAAATAATTTCACATTTTATTCCTGAGTTTCAAAATACCCAAAGTTAACATGTTCTTAGCTTTTTTTTTTGCAAGTTATAGGGTAATAAGTACAAGTAGCACTTTGCTATTTCCAAGCCATTTTTTTTTCAAAATTAACGCAAATTTAATCTGTCAGGAACCCCTGAATAACCCTTCACATGTATATATTTGTTTTTAAAAGAAGACAACTTAAGGTGTTAAACTTGGGGTATTTTGACTCTTTTCATGCTATTTTCATGCAACCATGAAATGCCAAATTAAAAAAAAAAATGGTGATTTTCTTGACACACATAGCAATTTAAGAATACATGTACTGAGAACATTAAGGGTTACTGCCAAAACACCCCAATATGTGTTCAGCAACATCTCCTGAGTACAGTGATACCACCCATGTATAGGTGTGTTGGGTTCCCTGGGGTTTTCCAACTTGGAATTCCATTTTTCCAACTTGGAATTTTCACAGCTGGTCATCATGCACCCATATCCTATTTGGGACATTTTTAAGCCGGCCAATGTAATTTATCCCAATCAAACCATATATTTTTGAAAAAAGGAGACACCCTAGGGTATTTCAAATGGTGGTATTGTAACACTTTCCATGCACTAATTCTACCACCAGTCTTTGTCAAACTTTTGGGTAGTCATTTTTTGTTTTATTTTTCTCTCACATTGTACTTTAGGCATTGATTCACAGTTCCTGTTATGTGTTACTGACAAAGAAGACCCCAATACGTGTTAAGCAACAACTCCTGAGTACAACAGTGCCCCCAATGTACAGGTTTTATGGGTTTTTGCAAACTTACAGGGGTCAAATATAGGACTTTCCCCTTTTCCATGTTTGCGCATTGAAATTTGGCAGATTGGTTTGCTGGGTATGTGTTGCCTTTGAGACCGTATAGCAGCCCAGGAATGAAAATTAACCCCATCATGGCATATCATATGTAAAAGTAGACAACCCACGGTATTCAAAATGGGGTATGTCCTGTCTTTTTTAAGTAGCCACTTATTCACAAACCGTGGCCAAAATTAGCATTTATATTAGTTTTTTGCATTTTTCACATATAAACTGGCAATACATCTTACTGCTCTAAAACACTTGTATTTATGTAGAGCAATGTTTCATGAGTACAACAGTACATCTCAAGTACAGGTTTTGTGGTGGCCAAAGTTAGTGTTTTTTGCATACCTAGTACGTCCATGGTCGTTAAGGGGATAAATGTATTTATAATGTCATGCTAAATGTGTTTTGATTTAAATATATATGTATATTAATATCAAAATACAGTTAGAACAAATTTAAACCTCTTCATATTTTTTTTTAAATGTAATTTCATTCTTTTTATTATATATATATATATATATATATATATATATATATATACACATGTGTGTATACACATGTGTGTGTCCAATTCAGAATGGCTGCTCACTGGTCTTTTAAAATGTAAATTCTTTATTTAAAGGACCACTATAGGCACCCAGGCCACTTCAGCTTAGTTAAGTGGTCTGGGTGCCTGGTCCAGCTAGGATTAACCCTTTTTTCTGTAAACATAGCAGTTTCAGAGAAACTGGTATGTTTACATATGGGTTAATCCAGCCTCTAGTGGCTGTCTCATTGACAGCCGCTAGAGGCGCTTCTCACTGTGATTTTCACAGTTAGACGACGCCAGCGTCCATAGGAAAGTATTGAGAATGATTTCCTATGATACTGGCTGAATGCGCGCGTGGCTCTTGCCATGAATGCGCATTCAGCCGATGACGGAAGAAGAGGGAGGAGAGGAGGAGGAGAGCCCCCTGCCTGGCTCTGGAGAAAGAGGTAAGTTTAACCCCTTCCTCCCCCTGGAGCCCGGCGGGAGGGGGACCCTGAGGGTGGGGGCTCCCTCAGGGCAATATAGTGCTAGGAAAATGAGTATGTTTTCCTGGCACTATAGTCGTCCTTTAATCAAGTTTAAAATGAACATTAAACTTGATTAAGTAAAGAATTTACATTTTAAAAGACCGGTGAGCAGCCATTCTGAATTGGACTTGTATCTCTGGAGCCCAGGCTTAGGCACCCGGCATTGAAGGAGTAAAAGCATGAGTGCAGGGGATTTTTTCACATATATAAATATATATAGCAGGAAGTAGATGGCTGCACTCGGTTGGACGGTTTTCCAAGTAAAAATTTACCTTTATTTTAACATTTTAAAATCAGGATCAAGGTTTCAAGGTTTCAGTCCTCTCCAAGGACTTTCATCAGGATCAGGATGAAGACCGTGAGTGCAGCCATCTACTTTCTGCTATCTATTTTGGAGCCCTGGTAGTGCACCCGGCAAAGAATATTTTTTGCAGCTTGAGTGCAAGGTATTGTAGCCTTTATATATATATATATATATATATATATATATATATATATATATATATATATATACACAGTTGCAAGAAAAAGTATGTGAACCCTTTGGAATGATATGGATTTCTGCACAAATTGGTCATAAAATGTGATCTGATCATCATCTAAGTCACAACAATAGACAATCACAGTATGCTTAAACTAATAACACACAAAGAATGAAATGTTGCCATGTTTACAGTGCAGGTGGAAAAAGTATTTGAACCCTTGGATTTAATAACTGGTTGAACCAGTTTGGCAGCAATAACTTCAACCAAACGTTTCCTGTAGTTGCAGATCAGACGTGCACAACGGTCAGGAGTAATTATTGACCATTCCTCTTTACAGAACTGTTTCAGTTCAGCAATATTCTTGGGATGTCTGGTGTAAATCGCTTTCTTGAGGTGATGCCACAGCATCTCAATCGGGTTGAGGTCAGGACTCTGACTGGGCCACTTTAGAAGGCGTATTTTCTTCTGTTTAAGCCATTCTGTTGTTGATTTACTTCTATTCTTTGGGTCATTGTCCTGTTGCAACACCCATCTTCTGTTGAGCTTCAGCTGGTAGACAGATGACCTTAAGTTCTCCTGCAAAATGTCTTGATAAACTTGGGAATTCATTTTTCCTTCGATGATAGCAATTTGTCCATGCCCTGATGCAGCAAAGCAGCCCCAAACCATGATGCCCCCACCACCATACTTCACAGTTGGGATGAGGTTTTGATGTTGGTGTGCTGTGCCTCTTTTTCGCCACACATAGTGTTGTGTGTTTCTTCCAAAAAACTCAACTTTGGTTTCATCTGTTCACAGAATATTTTGCCAGTACTGCTGTGGAACATCCAGGTGCTCTTGTGCAAACTGTAAACATGCAGCAATGTTTTGTTTGGACAGCAGTGGCTTCCTCTGTGGTATCCTCCCATGAAATCCATTCTTGTTTAGTGTTTTACGTATTGTAGATTCGTTAACATGGATGTTAGCATTTGCCAGTGACTTTTGTAAGTCTTTAGCTGACACTCTAGGATTCTTCTTCACCTCATTGAGCAGTCTGCGCTGTGCTCTTGCAGTCACCTTTACAGGACGGCCACTCCTAGGGAGAGTAGCAGCTGTGCTGAATTTTCTCCATTTATAGACAATTTGACTGATGAACAGCAAGGCTTTTGGAGATACTTTTATAACCCTTTCCAGCTTCATACAAGTCAACAATTCTTAATTGTAGGTCTTCTGAGAGCTCTTTTGTGCAAGGCATCATTCACATCAGGCAATGCTTCTGGTGAAAAGCAAACCCAGAACTGGTGTGTGTTTTTTATAGGGCAGCTGTAACCAACACCTCCAATCTCATCTCATTGATTGGACTCCAGTTGGCTGACATCTCACTCCAATTAGCTCTTTGAGATGTCATTAGTCTAGGGGTTCACATACTTTTTCCACCTGCACTGTGAATGTTTACATGGTGTGTTTAATAAAAACATGGCAACATTTCATTCTTTGTGTGTTATTAGTTTACGCAGACTGTGATTGTCTATTGTTGTGACTTAGATGATGATCAGATCACATTTTATGACCAATTTGTGCAGAAATCCATATCATTCCAAAGGGTTCACATACTTTTTCTTGCAACTGTATATATATATATATATATATATATATATATATATATATATATATAAAATTATATATTTAGATATATATAATTATAATTAACGTAATTCTAAGTGTATTTTAATATTAATTTATATATATATATAGAGAGAGAGATATATATACATATATAAAATTAATATTAAAATGCACTTTTAATAACGGTGTATATGTGTTTATGTGCATGTAAAAGTACTTAGATTATATATATATATATATTGCAACAGATATTAGCTGCACTCACGGTCTGTAATAAAACTTCAATTCTTTATTGGATTCTTTTAAAATTAGATCGACGTTTCAGTCCTCCTTGCGGACTTTCCTCAGGATCAAACATAAATGGTTATGTTTGATCCTGAGGAAAGTCCGCAAGCAGGACTGAAACATCGAATTTTAAAAGAATCCAATAAAGAATTGAAGTTTTATTAAGGACTGTAAGTGCAGCTAATATCTGTTGCTATTTGAATACTCTTGAGCCCTGGCTGGCACCCAGCAATTTATAATATTTTCAGCTTGTGTGCAGGGGCGAAAATTGATTTTATATATATATGTGTGTGTGTGAAAAAAATCTTCAATACATCCGTGAACAAAATCAACGTTTAGACCCCTAAGGGTCTTTTTCAAGGGGTTGAAACGTCGATTTTGTTCACGGATATATTGAAGATTTTTTCACTTGAATAAATCAGTTTCCACCTTATCCAAGACCTGTGAGTGCACCCTTGACATTATGTAGCTGTATTTTGAACGCGGGTAGCACCTAGGCAAGATACTTTTTTTGCAACAGTAAGGAGAGTGCCAAGCTATTATATATATATATATATATATATATATATATATATATATATATATATATATATGTGATCTAAGTACTTTTTATGTACTGTATAAACTTTTATTTAACTTTTCTTAACTTTGTGAAACTTTTTTTCAGGCACTAGGGGGCCCGGATCGGGCAATGGGGGTCTGCCTGAGCTTCCAGGCAGTCCCCAGGATTGCAATCACCATTGGGGGATCGCCAGCGTTCAGGTAAATGGTGATTTAGTAAATGACGTACCAGGTACACCCGTGGTCGTTACCAACCTTTTTTGGCGAACGTACCTGGTACATCATTGGTCGGGAATGGGTTAGCTTAATTAGGTGCGGACACATTCAACTTAACTGTCACCAATTCTGCTACTTTCCCACCGTGTCACTATGTTGCTATCCTCCATGCAGCCCTTCCTGTTTTTTTCTTGTGCTTCTTTTTTTTTCCAATTCTTTATTTTTGCAGTGCAGGTGATAAAAAGCAAGTTTGTTGTGCCACAACAGCATCAACAATCAAGAGTAATTTGCCATATTGGTACATAGGTATGGCAGGTTATTGCTGTGCACTATATTTTATTTAAAATAACGTGGTAACATGCTGAATAAGCAACTTATCAAATCCGAGGAAGAGATAATAACATAGTAAAACATACGTTGCATATTTATGCTAGGCCTGTATGTCATGAGTTAAGAGTTAGGCTAGTATATTTAAGTAAAATAGGCATGTAGCAGGTGAGGACTATTTTCTTAAAGCGTGGTGTTAGCTTGCATCTTGATTATAGCAGATGTGTGAGAGTTGGACACCTGCATTGAAGTGCAGGAACAATGTTATGCCCGTCACTCCTGTGTGGCATAAGTGTGTGTAGTATCATGTGTAGTATTAAGCATATAAAACAATTTTAAATGATACGTTTGGTCCGCTGGGTATCGGACAGTAGCAAGGGATAGAGGCTACTGCAAACCTTCAACCTATGCCACTAGTAAGCTGGTCGGTCGGTCAGTCTCGCTCTCGCTCTGTGGTTGGTTTCAGCCCCTGCTGATCGGTCGTTATGGCTTGTGCTTCCCGATGCTGTGCATAGGTAGGGCTCCGTTGGGCATGTTGAGCTTGCGGTTTCGTGGACTGGGTCCACCGTGTAGGAGTAGGCTTGTTTCTTGCATGCTTCTCTGCAAGCTGTGGACGTGTGCTGGTCTGTGAGTTCGGCGACGACTTGCGGCGGGGGTAGGCTTTTTTCCCGTTCTTGTGCCCAGTGACCTTGTGTGTCGTTGGGGGAAGCCATTTTCGTCGGCGCCATCTTGTGGCATGTTTCCTTTGCGGGGCTGTGGGTTTACGGCTTTGTTGCTCGGGCGGCATTGTACTTGTGTACTCATCTGGAGGCTGGGTGGACGCCTGCTGTCTGCTTGCCAGTTTTGCCCAGAAGGCTTCAAGTATAGCTTCTTGTTGTCCCAGGATGTCGGGCCCTTTAGCTTTGGGGAGTGCACATGGCGTCCGCAATGTTACCGGCCTCCGCTGCTTCAGCCGCTTCAGCCTGCTCACTTGGTCTCACCGTCCGTGGCCTGTGGACCGGGATCACCCCCGCCGGTCCAGTGGGGGGGGACAGGATAGTTGTCTCATCACCTTGCCGATGTTAGTGCGGGGAGAGCGCCCGCCTCTCCCCGGCTCCATCACCTGTAGGCCGCGGCTTCCCTGTTCCCGCTCTCGTCTGTGGGGACCTCTCATTTGGGATGTTCACAAGGGCGCCCCCAGATCGGGTAGCGCACTCCGGTATATCTTGAGGCATGGGTTTGGCGAGTATCCCCCTTTTTTCAGCTTGAGCGGTGGGAGCCCAGCCAACATGCGACTGCTCAGCTAGCTGGTCATGCTCCGCCCCCTTTTTTGTGCTTTTAAACCCCACCTCCTCTAGATTGTAAGTTCTTACTACCTATTGTTCCTATCTAATGTATAATAGTCTTATTTGTTGTTAAATCTCCCGTTATAATATTGCAAAGCTCTGAAAAATAAGTTGGTGCTATATACAGGTAAATGCCAATAATAATAATAATGAGAATATAATAGTCAAATAATACATAAATAGCTACAGAGCCAAATAAATACGCACACTTAAATAATAAATCTACCAAGTCATCAAGACACAAAAAAAAACCTAGTGCATTCAAGACCTTTCCTACCTTGAATGCTCAGTCAGAGAACTAAAATTGGTTGACTTGAAAGTTTTTCTGTCCTGTAATGTATAAAGATAGAAAACTGTTAATCAATCTGTGTGAGGGAGCAAAATTGCTCACTGTGGGGTTTATTGTGGAGTTTGCCTTTGTTATCTGGATTTTGCAGAGACCAGTTTTAAATTTGAGGAGATATTGAGCAGTTAGTATACTCAATGGGAGCCATTAAAAAGGTTGTGAGACAAGAATTCAGAACTGATAATGGTAACATGTTGTACTATGGTAATAGCAGCACCACTAAAATTTACAACAGCCACTGCTAAAAGCATCACCTGCACAGTAAAACACAACATTGGAAACAAGCTAAAAGTATATTATGTTGTATGGAGAAGTTAAAGGTGTATTTCAGACTTTTTACATGGACATGAAATTGTATTTTGCTAAAGCATTCGCAGTTCCAAATAATAGTTTGCTTACCATTAAACGTGTGCATTTGTTTTACGACAACTGCAGTTTCATCCAAGTTTAGTGCAGTTTGTTTATTCATCAGAATCACAAATGAATTAACTGAATTATTAAATAAAAAGCAAATAGCTCATTGGATGTAATTAGTCTATGCAAATAATTTTTTTAATTTGGTTTGGTTTGTCTAATTACAAGCCAGTAGCTCCCTCCTTGTAATTATTTGTTTTAAAAATGGAAGAGGCTTCCTTCCCTTAATTAACTGGCCTGTGGGATTGGTTGTGCTTAATTTAATAGGCGGGGGCTTGCACAGGATCTTATTCATGTCGCTCACCTATTGTCGGCAAGTGAATTTAATTGTATACATTAAACTAATTTAAGCACCTTCTGCAAATATACAATTAATTTTGCTGCATGACAATTATTTATTCAGTTAAAAATTGTGGCATTTACTAATATGGATCAGGATAAGTCAAATGCAGACACAATGTCCAGACCTAAGGAATGGGCCCATGTAACAGGAACACAATTCTCTAAATATTCTAGAGGCCATTAATCATTCCCTGGGGACATGAATATTGTTACTGAGACTGTTTTGCTGGAAACCCAAAGGACAATCATCAGTTACTGAGTTGCATCATCTTTGCTATGATTAATAATAAGACATCACAGTAGCCGTGGTAATTCATGTAAAAGATGTGCTAGATATCTAAGAAGGTGCCACTACACTCTGTGATAAGTGACCACATATATATATATATATACAAAAATAAATCTTGGCACTCACCCTTTAGATGTTTTAATTGATAAATCTTGCCTTGGTGCTACCTTAGCGTAAACATATAAACCAAATAGGATCACATCAAAAAATGTCCAATCAACGTTTCGACCAGTATAAGGGTCTTTTTCAAGATCAAATTATGTGATGAAAAAGTGTAAATATATAGAAAATATCTAATATTGACTTACCAATGTGAAGTGCGAAACCATCACACCGCCGTCTGAACCCGGACGTGCACAGGAGGGACACATGACCCCACGTGATGCCGTCAAACTAGCGTAAGCGTTGCTAAGCAACGGTTGTATACAATGGATAAAGTGCTTCCCATGCTGTGTACAAGAAAGTGCCGAACAGTGAATGAATGAAGTGCCAGGAAAATAAATCATTTTACATATATGGAGGATGAAATATAAGTTACTAACTTATTTATAATATGCCCCAAATTATTTGAGACATGCACTGATCCAAAAGTGAAAATATGAACTCTGTCTATGCACACACGTAAAACGTGATGTAAAAAAATGTGACAAAGTGAAAAAAACATACTAATACAAAGATCACTATATCCAACAAGGACCAATAACCAGTCCAATAATACTTGAAAATTGCATTATGATAATAAACAACAGTAATAATAATAAAAATAATTACTCCATTCTTTTTTGTATAACAAAGCCTATTGCCAGGAATCAAAAACAACTATTCATCACATCATTTGATCTTGAAAAAGACCCTTATACGGGTCGAAACGTTGATTGGACATTTTTTGATGTGATACACAAATAAAAAAAGTTTAAAGGAACGGAGACATTTTGAGTGCACCTTACTCCCATTTGGTTTATATATATATATATAATATTTCTTTTCTATAATAGCTATGTATGGTAATAGTAACATGATTCAAAGGATTACAGGTGAAAAGAAAATGTATATGAAACGGAATAGCAAACTGCTTAAATTAGAATCAAATAGTCATAGGAAACACAAGGCAAACTATAGTTTATTCTATATTATCTATATAAGACTTGTGGACAGCAAAATACATTTGTCAAAGTGGTGTTTAGTCACTAAGAAAGGCCCCATCTCATGGTGATGAGTACATGATTCCCAAACCCTTGGGTATTCGGTGGGGGCTTAAAAATAAATGATGTGGTGGTTTGACAGGTGACTGTTCACCCCTAGCTCTACCTGTGGCCTGTGGGTGGGATCTACTTCCGGTCACCACTTATAGTGAGGAGTATTATGTAATATATGGGGGGGGAATCATCCCAGTATCCCTTGGTGATGGTGCAATATTCCAATGTTCCCAGACTGTGGGTGAGAGCTCTAAATATAAATGAAATTGACCCCTCCTACTTTCACCAATAGGCAATTGGTGGGGCATTGTCCCCCTAGCCCCCTATCATGGACAACAGATGGGGGGGCTACTTAATAATCATTGGGGTGGACATGCTTTGGGTGGGGGTATTAAAACAAACAGGGGTTGAACATGCTACTATATAGCATGTCCCCCCTATGAATATTAAATAAACCACACCCGCTGCCCGTGAGTAACGACTGCAGGACAATGGCATGTCCCCAATTAATTATTATTATTAATAGTTTTAGCAATAGCATGCTGTAACGGATCACCTGGCATCCCGACTGGGTACCTCCGTTGAAGGATGCTCCTAGTGCTTCCTGAGGGCTCCAAGCACTCCAGCCGACACCATAACCACCGTAAACTCCTTCAGAGAGCAAGACAGGAACCAACTCTTAAAAGACCTCAGAAGTGATTATCCAAGGGAGCATGCAAAGCATAGCAATACCTTGTAGTGATATAGTGATTTCCCCAATAAGAGGCAGGACTCTCGATTGAGGGTGAAGAAGAACTGTCTAAAACTTTATTTTCCTTGGGACTAGCCCATATGGTCATTACATTAACATTGCTGTGAAAACTCAATAAAATTACAAACAGTCAAATCATAGCAGGCAACATACAGTGACTTATTATAACACAATGGCATATTTTTAAAGAGGTGGGGGAGACAATAATTAACAGAAAATATCTCTTGTGCCTGCAGAATTAGCAATATGCAAATCTACCCGAATATGCAAATGAACCAGTCTTGCTATTCAGGTAGTGCATATTGCTGTTGATACCAACAGAGGGCACTAGACAAGCTCCATAGCCAAATACACCTAGTTGGTAGCAAACCTCAGCAGTACAGGAGAGCAGGCAATACATTCCAGGGGCCATAGTCACATGGCAGGAGGCTGGCAATCAGTCTTCTCCAATGCCCAGTGGCGAGGCTGGTTCCGCCACACATGCCTCCAATAATATATATAGATATGCCCCACCTGCTTGAGGGCAAATAGTTTATTTTTTTTTCAAAATATTAAAACAAATAAAGTGGCTCATCCATTTAGTCAACAACAAAAAAACTGTTTCGGACAAATCTCTGAATCACCTAACATTCAGCCGAATAGTGAAGCCTAATCTCTCTCTTTGAAATTAAGGTCAAAATAATGAAACTGGAACCATTCTCTAAGCCAGCTATGCTTTGAGTTCAGCTACATTGGTCTTAAATCTGAAATTCACTTTTAATTCTCACTTTAAGAACCGTGTAAGTTTATGCAATATACAAGTGCAATCAAATCAAATTTGAGGCTAAAATGTTACAATTGTAATTGTATATGTGTTTATTCATAGGTAGAAGTAGAGTCGAAAAGGTATCAAACACCATACGATTGATACAAATACTGTTAAATACAGTTAAAATGCTTGCTGCATAGTTACATTTATTTGAACTTCCTTAGAACCCATTATTGCAAGTGATAATAGAAGCAGCAACAAAAAGACCATTGACCTTCACAGGAAGTCTGCCAAGGTTTTTCTTTTATTCCCAGCTGACAAAGTAAAGCTCTTTCCATACAGCTTGCTAATGTATCACTGTTGCTAATGTAAATTGTTAAAACTCTGACGCTAAAATAGCAGCTTTCGCAGTAACGTTCTCAATGCAACAACCATTACTGGTTTATAGCTTGCAAAATTGCATAAAATGTCAATCCCATAAGCTTTAAATCAGCGAATGCTGACTATACCAACAGCTGCCTGACGGACTACTCTTATTGACAAAAGAAGCAAATGAAAGGGCCAGATCTGCAGCAAGACATTGATTACCAATGTATGAATTAGCCTTGTATGAAAGCTGAAAGTTAATCTATCTAAAGGAATCTGTATCTCTGTGTCCCTGGTAAGCAAAGAATAATGATACATCAGTGCAAGTGGAAGTACACTCATTAAAGGCATCTGTTGCTGCAAGATAAATTGTGAAGAAAAACAATGTTTTGCTAAAATAATTAGGATGCCAAATGACAAAGTGGTTGGACAACCTATTGTTTTTGCTAAGATGATGATTATTACTATTGTTAATAATACAAATATTACACTACATTTTTGGTAAAAAAAAAAAAAAAACCCTAGTTAATATGATGATGAAGTGTGGCACAACAGTAGAGACCTACAGTACCCTGTATCCTCTATTCTTGGTCCTCTTCTGTTTCAGCAAAATGTGACGCCTCCTGCCATGTAATACCATTGTAGAATATGCTAGCTTTAATGCACTTATAATCTTAATTTTATTAATGACAGGAGGTGAATATTTTCAAACCCAGTTGGACCCTTCTGTGGTTTTTCATAGGTACCACTTCTAGCCTTGATGATTATCTATGACTTTGTATCTATAGTTTTCCTGTTTATTATGGTACTTTCACATTATTGTTAATTTGGCATGTTTGTCAATTATATTACATTATATTATTATATTTGGGCCAGTCAAGTTTGCATGCCTTTAGAAGTTTGTTTCCTCCTGTTCTTTTGTTTCAGTTTAAAGTTTTTTCCAGATGCTATGCTTAAAGTTAGTTTTCTACCGGCTCTGGATTCATTTCAACATTATCGTGAGTCCTATTTCATTCAAACTGTTAGCCTTTGGTTTTCATCTCGTTTCATTATCGTTGTTGTTTTTCTCTGATTGGTTGATTCTGTTACTATGTTGTGCAAACTTGTGCTGCTGTGGAACTTAAGAGAGACTTAAGCAAAATAATTGCTTCCTGTCATTAATAAAATTTAGATTATAAGTACACTAAAGCTGGCATAACCTACAATTTGAACTCTGTCCCCTTCTCTTGCTCTTCCTCTCATTAAAATCTCTCCCTCTCTTGTGTATTTTCTGCTCATTTAAGGAATGCAACCATAATCATGATCCTAAAAAAAGTCCAAAAGCAAACCAAACTTGTAACGGACCGTTTTGCACACAAGAGGTTAAAAACAGTTTAGGCGATATTCCCCTTTCCAGATGCACAGGCAGCTACTGTAAGCACCAATCTCCCGAACCGCAAACTACACGAATCCCCCAACTCCCGAACAGGAAACACACGAACTCTGGAAACAGCCGAACAGGAAAAGCATACAATCCGCTTACACTCCTGGCAATCGGCATACAATCCAAATCCCCCAATAACGAGACGACACTTCGTTTTGAGGGTCAAGCAGAATCTGACTGTACTGGCACATACATCCTCTTTTATTCCCAATCCACAAACATAGTACTGCCCACAGGGTTTTACAGAACAACCAATCAATCCGTACAATACACACAGACACTCCCACACAAAATCATCCCCTCTGCCTGTGATATGATTACTGAACACAATGGGTAATATAATTATCACAGGCAGAGGAATACAGTTTTTACAAAATATTAATAACTTCTAAAATATACATGCCATTCACATAAAACATACATTTTCATAATCAGCATGCTGGAAATAAACACATACTCAAAAATCAGGGCAATCGGTTACGGGGTTAAAAAGTTAAGGGAAAGTTTTATTTGACCGACCGCAAGCACATTTTCATGCCCAAAAGAGTTCCATAGTTTGGGGCTGTGCGGTCGGTCAATTCCACACAGAAAAATGTCTAAGTCCCATTCGAATTCACGAACTGGACCGTTCGTGTAAATAGCCCAGTCTAACAGTGCGTTCGAATTGTCGAAAGCACTTCGATTCCAGTCGAAGCGTCGAAGTTCCTGAAGGTAACGGTCAGCGGTGTTCGTGCAAAGGTGTTACCGATTTTAGTTCCATAGATTCAAGGGCTCGCACCGCTGACCGCGTTTGACTAAATTAAAATGGCCACCGCCACGTGTTCAATTTTCGAATGGCGGCCACTTCGACTACTTCGGCACTTCGACGGCATTCGAAGTGCCAATATAAAAGTTCAAATCCTTTCTCTGGGAGTTAAAGGGCCAGCAGCAGCACAACAAAAATTCATTATGCCCAAATCTGTTATTTCAAGGGCCAAACCTCCCAGGGACCATAATCACATGCCAAGAGGCTGGCAAGCAGTCCTCTCCATTCACAAGTGGCAGGGCTGGTTCCGCCACATTTCTCCCCTTTACCAATCATACTAACAGGGTATCGGACCTCCTGTCGGTCAGTGCCCTGGTTAGTCCAGCAACCCACCCACAGAACACAATCAGCTGTACAGCCCCCCCCACAATAAAGAGTTACTACACCTGGGGTAGTGGGTTGTTTGTCCATGTCCAGGAGCTCCGTCTCGGCTCTGGGGGGTACTAGTGCTCCGGGTTGCTGAGTGGGCAGAGACCAGCGGTACTCTGCCCTGCTGCCAGCGCTACCATGGGAGTAGCCTGTTTGGAGCCCAGTTGAGGGAATGGCGTAGTAGGCTCCTCACTATGGACCTGGTACTGCTGCTGGAGGGAAAGACAGGCTGCCTCCCCTTTAGATGAACATCCCTGCTGCCGGGGGACAGGACCGACCATCCCTAGCCCCTGTGAAGCATATGCGGAGACCACGGTCCCATCTGCACTGGTGTGGGGCTTATCATCTCCCCTTGGTGGGCTAGGCTGCCGCTGGGGAGAGGGGGAAACAAGTTTCTTTCCCTTACCCACTTTCTGTCGCTGGGGAGAGGGGGTGACAAGCGTCTCTCCCTGACTCTCTCTCTGCTGGTGGAGGGGGGGACCGACTATCTCCCCTTTCTATATATTGTCCTGCTGCTGTGGGGCGAGACCGACTGCCCCATCTGACACATCTGGGAGAATAGGGTCTCCCCTTTGTGAACTAAGCTGCCGCTGGGGAGAGATGGTCACCGACTCCTTTCCCTGGAACACTTTCAGCCGCTGGGGAGACGGGGTAGCAGGTTCCTCTCCCTGACACTCTCTCTGCTGGTGGAGGGAGGGACCGACTGTCTTCCCTTTCAATATTTTGTCCTGCTGCTGGGATGCCAGACCGACGGTCTCTTCTCCCTGCAGGACACTCTGCCGCTGGGGAGGAAGGACGGCACCTTCCGCTCCCTGGAACTCACACTGCCACTGGGGAGGAAGGACGGCCCTTTCAGCTCCCTGTAACTCCCTCGGCCGCTGGGGAGGAAGGACAACACCTTTGTCTCCCTGTAACACACACTGACGCTGGGGAGGAAGGACGGCACCTTTTGCTCCCTGGGACTCACACTGTTGCTGGGGAGGAAGGACGGCACCTTTGGCTCCCTGTAACTCACTCTGCCGCTGGGGAGGAAGGACGGCACCTTTGTCTCCCTGGAACTCACACTGCCGCTGGGGAGGAAGGACGGCCCCTTCAGCTCCCTGTAACTCACTTGGCCATTGGGGAGGAAGGACGACACCTTTGTCTCCCTGTAACACAAACTGCCGCTGGGGAGAAAGGACGACACCTTTGGCTCCCTGCAACACACACTGACGCTGGGGAGGAAGGACGACACCTTTGGCTCCCTGTAACACACACTGCCGCTGGGGAGGAAGGACGGCACCTTCAGCTCCTTGTAACACACTCTGCTGCTGGGGTTGACGGACGGCCCACCCCCTTGCCCGCTCTGATTTCAACGGCAAGTACTCTCCCACTCCCTTCCTCATGAACTGCACGGTTTTCTCAGAGGGGTTGGGTCCATAGAGCGACAGCACTGCATTAACCTCTCTGTCAATTGCCTCTTGAGTGTAGTTTGGTGCCATGCTTGCTCTGCTGAAGTTGCTTCTTTTGTAGATAGGGTCGCTGTACGGGTACTAGCGTTGCCCTCAATTTGTAATCCAGGAACTGGTGTTGTCTTGTAGCTGTCCTTCTGGGCTGCGGAAATGATCCCACTGCTGCCACAAATTGTAACGGACCATTTTGCACACAAGAGGTTAAAAACAGCTTAGGCGATATTCCCCTTTCCAGATGCACAGGCAGCTACTGTAAGCACCAATCTCCCGAACTGCAAACTACACAAATCCCCCAACTCCCGAACAGGAAACACACGAACTCTGGAAACAGCCGAACAGGAAAAGCATACGATCCGCTTATACTCCTGGCAATCGGCATACAATGCAAATCCCCCAATAACGAGACGACACTTCGTTTTGAGGGTCAAGCAGAATTGGACTGTACTGGCACATACAGCCTCTTTTATTCCCAATCCACAAACATAGTACTGCCCACAGGGTTTTACAGAACAACCAATCAAGGCGTACAATACACACAGACACTTCCACACAAAATCCTCCCCTCTGCCTGTGATATGATGACTGAACACAATGGGTAATATAATTATCACAGGCAGAGGAATACAGTTTTTACAAATTATTAATAACTTCTAAAATATAAATGCCATTCACATAAAACATACATTTTCATAATCAGCATGCTGGAAATAAACACATACTCAAAAATCAGGGCAATCGGTTCAGGGGTTAAAAATTTAAGGGAAAGTCTTATTTGATCGACCGCAAGCACATTTTCATGCACAAAAGAGTTCCATAGATTTGGGCTGTGCGGTTGGTCAATTCCACACAGAAAAATGTCTAAGTCCCATTCGAATGCACGGACCTGTTATTTCAAGGGCCAAACCTCCCAGGGACCACAATCACATGCCAAGAGGCTGGCAAGCAGTCCTCTCCAGGCACAAGTGGCGGGGCTGGTTCCACCACAAAACTCTCCAGCCAACTACTGCCCTGTCTTACTATTATCATTCGACTCCAAGATCATTGAGAGAGTTGTGTACACAAAACTGAAACATTTCCTTAATTCCAACTTTCTGCTTGACCCTGTTGAGCCTGGATTCGGCTATCGTCACTCTGTTGAGACACCCTTTGTAACGGATCACCTGGCACCCGGACTGGGTACCTCCATTGAAGGATGCTCCTAGCACTTCCTGAGGGCTCCAAGCACTCCAGCAGACACCACAACCACCGAACCGGAGAAGCATACGAATGCTCTAAAGCATATGAATGCTGTAAACAGCTGAACAGGAAAGCATACAATCAGCTTACACTCCTGGCAATCAGCATAGAATCCAATTCTCCCAATAACGAGACGACACTTCGTTTTGAGGGTCAAGCAGAACTGACTGTACTGGCACATATGTATGGTATAGGGCTATTCCAAGCTAGGGAAATAAGAAATATATGGCATAGTGCAATACTGTATATATTATAATTGGATATATGGGCAAGTGACAAATGCTCACTCACACTTTGACATCCCAAGAAGTGCCTTCAGAAATATACTTGATGTGTCTTCTTTGCTTCAAATACTTGGTAAATGTGAATCTCACACAAAAGACAAAGTGCAAAAAAACTTTGTCTTTTATGTGAGATTCACATTTACCAAGTATTTGAAGCAAAGAAGACACCCCAAGTATATTTCTGAAGGCACTTCTTGGGATGTCAAAGTGTGAGTGAGCATTTGTCACTTGCCCATATATCCAATTATAATATATACAGTATTGCACTATGCCATATATTTCTTATTTCCCTAGCTTGGAATAGCCCTATACCATACACATGTTGAATTGAAGATAGGAGGAAATCTTCGGGCATATCCTATATTGCTAAGGGAAGTTATTTCACTTTTTATCACAATCACTTTTTGAATTGAGATTTATACAGCACTGTATGTGGACACTATCCATGAGTGTGTGAGAAATTCTATATATCTTTTATACTTTTTTATTTGCACATACAGCCTCTTTTATTCACATTCTACAAACATAGTACTGCCCACAGGGATTTGAAATACAACCAATCAATCCGTGCAATACACACAGACACTCCCACACAAAATCCTCCCCTCTGCCTATGATATGATTACTGAACACAATGGTTAATATAATTATCACAGGCAGAGAAATACAGTATTATAAAACATATCACAGGGACCCCCAAATATGCAATAACCCCATAAACCGTGTAGAAGAGTCAAAACAGTGTCTGTGAGTTAAAATGGCCGCCATCCATTGTTCTCACCATGTGCATCATCCATTGTTCTCACCATGTGCCTCTGATACATGAAATGGTGACCACCCAGTAACTCCACAGTATGTCCCCAGATGGTTCTTAAAGGGCCAGCAGCAGCATAATCAAATACAATATACCCAAATCAGTTCCTAGAAGGCAATACATCACCAGGGCCATAGTCACAGGGCAGGAGGCTGGCAAACAGGCCCCTCCAAAAACCAGTTGCGTGGTCACTTTCGCCACACCCTTGACCATAGTATCTAATTACTTTATTTCTGCAAAATCCAACAGTCACTACTCCCATCTAAATTTCCTTCACTCATCGATTGGTTTCAACACTATTGATCATCAATTTATAATTCTCATCCTTCACAAGCTTGATCTAAAAGACAATATATTTCTTGGGTTTTCTCCTACCTACCCCAGGATTCCTTCAGTGTCTCCATTTTCTGGTTCTTTCTCTCCTCCACAAACATTATTTCTGTGTTCTGTTCTTGATCCTCTATTGTTTTTAATATATACTACCTCTCTTGGTAATCTAATGTCACAGCACAGCCTGAGCCCTGTAGACAGCAAGGTTTGTCTGCCCCTTTAAGAGACCTGGCTGGGTTTGAACTCACAGCTCCAGCATCCCAGTCAGGTTCTCTGCCATGATATCCACGAGGGGGCTCCTGTATCTGTCTGCCTTATTCTGCTTCCTGTCCCCCTTGCCTGGATTAAGCAGTGCTGATCCACCTGTAGCCCTTTACCAATAAGGGTCAGCTGCATCTAATTAGCAGGCTGTAAAAGCCAGCCCTGCCTGAAACCTAGCATCTGGTCATTTTTCCTGTTTGGAGTTTCCTCACGGATCTTTGTGACGCTACTGACTGATTTCCTGAACTCTGACCTCTGCCTGCTTTACAGACTACATTACTCCGCTGCCAGCCCTGACTTCTGCTTCTCATCTGACCCTGCCTTTGGATTCCCCCTTTATCTGTACTACGCTTTTCGTTTCTGCCTCCTTCCTGTGCCATCTCCTGCAACTGGGCTCCAACTACTGTTAAACTGTTACATCTAATCAGTTGCTTTTACTAACAACATAATTTCAATGCACTGGGGTTTTGTCCATGGAGCAGCAAACCACCAGTTTTTATGCCAAAAAAAATATTTGTAACAGTTTGGAACCAGTCTTGAAAAAAGGGAAAAAATGTAGATTAACAAACTTAAGCCGTTGCCCATGTGTGTCCAATAAACACAATTCTGTCTCTATATTTTGTTTTAAATCGTTTTCAGTTCTGCAAGGTCCATCTCCCCTCGTTGGTGGCTGTGTGGAAAAGCTTTCTTGAGAACTAGGCATGTAAAAAAATTGGACATATTTTAAAAAAGTACTGACTAATTGTTTTTGTACATGTCTAGCCTCCTTTTAAGAAGGAATTTCCAGGGGAAATTTTGGAAATAGCAGCTTAGGAGGTGACCACAGGTATATATCTGATGAGGTTTTGGACAGTAAAATCACTTTGTCTCCCATATTGGAAAGGACCCACTGATATCGGGGTGCTGTGAAGTAGTGATGGGCTTAACACAATGTGACCACATGGTGGAACTGAATCATCATATTTCTTTGCTGAGATAGCATCCCTCCTGTTCAGATGTCCCTTTAGAGATGACCACATGTATATATTTGAGGAGATTTTGGATAATAAAATCACTTTAATTATAATCTTTGTAGAGCAAATATATGTTATGAGTTGGAAGTATATACATCAAAGCACTATCACTTTCATTACTTAGTATTGACACTGTAATTTTTTGAATTGCGTCTATCACATTAATTTAGCATTATATACTGAACAAAATTATAAACTTAATATAATATATGAATACCAATCAAAGGTTGCCTCTTTTTACAGAGGAGTGTGTATAACAAAAGTGCTCAAAAGAGTCAAAAAGTGATTTACAGGCAGCTCAATACACTAGTGTGGAAATATCCTCTATTCCACTTAATAAATTTAGTAGATATTGGTGCGGTGTAAGTGACAAGGACCTACACCTATAAGTGGAGCGCTCAAACACAGATAAATCTTACCAATTGTGTTTGAGCGCTCCACTTATAGGTGTAGGTCCTTGTCACTTACACCGCACCAATATCTACTTAATATAATATATAATCATGAGCTGAACTCAAAGATCTAAAACTTTTTCTATCTACACAAAAGGCGTATTTCTCTCAAATATTGTGCACAAATCTGTCTAAATCTGTGTTAGTGAGCACTTCTTTGCCGAGATAATCCATTCACATTACAGGTGTGGCATATCAAGATAATGATTAGACAGCATGCTTATGGCACAATAAAATGCCACTCTAAAAAGTTCTGAAGACCATAATGACTGCATATCAGATACTCAAAAAACTCTATTACCTACCCATTACTCTTCAGACGATTCCCTATCATCTAACCTTATAGATAAAAATTATGTAGAGATGGATACTTACGATGAATTACCTTCTGACAAGGAAGAGACTGGAGAAGAACCGTTCATGGAAGAACCGATGGTGACTACTACTCCCATCATGCAATCCTCATCAAAAAAGAATACGGCAAAACCTCCATATGGTGCTCCTGGTCTTGTAAAAGCCAGTGATGATACTATCCTGACAAGAAAAGAACTGAGGGATTATGAAACCCTTCTTAAAACGATGGGGATTGTGGATGGAAAGCCTCACAAGAACTCCTCCAATCAACGGTTAACCATCTCTTCCTCACAACCAATAACTATAGGTACAATGATACCTACCCTAAAAAATCCTTCTGTACCTTCTTTGAGGAGTTGCTGAAAAACAAAGAGAAGAAGAAACCCGAGAGAAAGAAATAATGCTTTCCTGTTTTCATTTTGGTTGTTGTTTGGTCTGTATGCTCCTTTAACGGACATCCTTTTCAGTTGCTTCACAGACCTCCACGTCCGGAGTCCGCTCTTGAAGGAGGGGATTGTATCAGGATCCTATCCTGACAAACAAGACTTTTGTTCCATTTATTCTGTTTCTTTAAAATCAAGGTCCTGCACTGATTATATTTTACCACTAGTGGCCTACCTTGCCTCTAGTTCTGGAAACTCACATGCCTAGGTTTGATTACTTCAGCTACAAAAGGCTACACCCAACTTACCACATCGCCTTTACATTGAAGTTGATGCTCATCCTGAAACAGTTCATATCCTGGCTCCTGTGAACCAACCTGTGGATTTGCCTACTTTGCTTCAATCCTGCTTACTTCCAAACCTGCACAATACCAGCCTAAACTACTCCTCAATCCTGCTTGCTTCCAACCCTGTTCAATACCAGCCTGAACTGCGCTTTATCTTACCCACCTGATTTCTGCCAGCCTGATCCACACAACTTGTCTGTCCCATACATACCTACCTTCATAACACCAATCTGGACTCTGTCTCAAAGTAATATTATATGGTGTTATTTTCCTGCTTGATCAATACTCTTCTAATTGGGGGCTGATTAACTAAATATCTCTGTTTCCTGTAATCTTGCAACCTATTTGTTCTGTTTTATTTGTTCTTCTGTTTTAACCTATACTTTTATCAATAGGTTTTCTTATTTACTTTCATTCCTGTTTACAATCTATTTAGGACATATTGCCCAAGCCCCTTTATTTGTTTTCTCTCTCTCTCTTTCCCATAGTTTCTATTATAGGATATCCTGTTCATACTATGTCTAAGAGCACAGATACCTGAAGTCAACCCTGACTTCCATAAGATCATAAGTCTCCTCTCTGACTTGCTCAGGATTATGACACTAGCTGACTTCAGCCATATGGCCTCTACTTTTTAATTGATGAGTTGATTTCTTTGATATGTTAATGATCATTAGCTTTCAAAAAAAGAGAAAAAACAAGCCTTGTGTTCTGGTATCATACCTAAAAGAAAAACATTAATATTTACCCACAGAATAATAATTAAGCCTCATTTTTGTTATATTTGAAATGTGACCAGCACAATCTTCTAATCAAGCCCAAACATGATTTGCGTAACTTAACCATAGGGGAAGGGATTGTGATACAAGTAAGGAGTGTGACATATCTATGGATTGGGAAAATGGTAACACATTCATAGATGCAATTATTATTTCTGTGGCAAGTACATAAGAGGAGATAGAACCTAATGTTTCCATTTGCATTGATGTTGGTCTGGAACACAAGGGGGTGGTCACTTATAGGTACACCTTATCTCCACCTCTGGGTGAAGCTTGGTAATACACAGGGTGTATCTCTAATGATACTGAAGTGTTCATTGGAACTTGCTTGAGGGGCATTAATCAAATTCTAAGTGAGTCACCATCTTTCTTACCAAAGACCCCCCGGGACAGAGGTTTTACTTTGAAAACCTAAGTAAGTGATTAGGACTTCTGTTATTTTATCCCTTTAAAAAAAAAAATCTGTTATTGGTGTAAATAATTTGTTTGTCATCTATATTTTTGTATGCATTGTGACAATTTTTTTGCTCATGTTAAATATTCCTTAATTAAGTTCTGCCTTTGTCTGGTAAAGAATAACGTTACCTGAAGAGACTAATTCATATTTTTGCAATTCCTTAATTATTATGATAAGTTATATTTGGTGGGTTTTTACTATTAAGTGATCTGGGGGACCAAGGCACCCCATTTATAAATTGTCTTGGTGGTGGCAGTTTTATATTAGTAATATTTATATTATTATGCTTGTGTGGGTGGTGTTAAGCGGGATTTTATAATTATTTCTGGTCTAGTGCAGACAAATAATGAACTTTAACCCTTTCACCACCACAACTACGTCACGCACACTCTTGAAGTAGGGTACGTTCGAGACAGCTTGCACTTCGGTAAGTCCCTGATCAGGTCTGAAAGTTTTTGCTCACATGTACCATTGCAGAGAAAACCTATCCTTATTGCATATCATACTATCCTAAACAAAACGATAACAATTGTGCATGAATATCAACTACACATAGGCATATAAAGGAACATAGAAAGTAAATATATTTAAATTATGTAATAATTTTGTTATGGAGTATACAAAGATGTAAGATTCTAACAATCTGGTGCTTAAACCTATGTGAACTAATTTCTGTAAACCTCTTTATCTGAAAAGAACAGCCTGCAGTTATAAGTAAACTGTACACATGTGCAGAAAAACTATAATGCTAGCTTATATAAAATAATATGGGTTTTATAGATCCACCATCAATACACATTACTATAAACCAAAGCAACTTTACACTGGAGTATTTGAAGAATAATAACTTTAAGAATATAAAATCAGTATATAAAATCATGATTCAATACTACAATTTACCAGAAAGAAAGTGGAGGAAAAGTTGCAAATAAAAAAAATTAAAATGTACAGCACAAACCTTGACGTCCACAGATCATTTATTACGGCGTCTAAGAAAAATGCTGATGTTTCCGCCACACACAGCCCTTCTCAAACCAAGTGTTTTTTTAAATTGACCTCAAAACTATTGCATAATATATTGTTAACTACGCAAACTGTTACACAAATGCTCAAACAAAATCAGAGTGTATTTTCCTTGTAAATTTACTCTAGCCAAAAAGGGGTTCCAAGAGTAAGCCGTAATTTCCAGGCTCCGTTGTGTCCAATCTGTAAAGATAAACAAAGGACAAAGATCAATTAAATTAATCCCTATTCATGCCAGATGGTTATAAAGAGTTAAAAGCCCTCATCCAAAATCATTCCCTTATCTTCAACATTTTAATTCTATCACTTCCTCTTCTAGGTATGGAAACCTGCTCTATAACTTGAAACCAAAACTTCAGGAAAATATTTACTGGCAAATCTTCCTTGGTGGTTTTAATTGTGGATTTGTGACTGGAGATTTGGTCTCTAGTATTTTTGTACTGTTTTCCCCCATATATACTGTAACGAAATCCCTGTTTAACCAGCCTCAAACAGCATTTTGTTTGACCATACGTATTATGCTCAATTCGTATAATACTAAGAACCGAATCAAACTACCGAAGCACCCGACCTCCCACTGAGGTTGTGTGCCCCTCATTTACCTCCCAGGTCTTGCGGTTAACCGCAAGTTAATTGACAAAAAGCACGGTGGCCTTTTTGAAACCATCGAACGCTCAGCGGTGGAAAGGCAACAATCCTATGGAACTATTCTCGGACACTTATTCCGCCACCCACCGCTGATACGTACGAAGTCTTCATCTATACGGGTAATATCTCCTGAACATATTAATCTCTTTGCCGTTCGGGACTGTCTTTCACCAAAGACCTACCGACCCCAGGTAGCTACAGTTATGGAACTCTCTTCGGATTGAATTGCACGAACAACTGGTGAACTTGGACTTTGTTCGACGTTTTTGAGAACTGTGTTCGTGGGATCTGAGCGCTATTCACCTATAATATGCGCTCCGATCCACGCTATCTGGGGGTATGTGGAATATGGGGATTATGTTCGGGGAAATATAAGTTATATATTTTAATACTGTTTTGTTACAAAATAAAAAGAACATGTTTCTCTCTGCCCGGAGATAATTAGGTTCTCTTCAACCACTTAAGTTAATTATCTCTAGGATAGAGAGGAGGGGTTACACTCTTCCTGTGGGTGTATGTATTATTTGTAAAGTACAGTGATTGGTTCTGTATATTTTGTTACAGTCTTCCACAAGGTCCCGACTCATGTTTGGGGAATTGGGAGCTATAATCACTACTTCACTCTTTTCAGCTTGGATTTCGGGAGACGCTACAAGGATCAGCGCTGCACGGATAGCAGGATCCTTTACATATACTGTTACACAAGGGCATATAACTACAAAAAAAGATTCACATGTGAAAAAACCTCTGACCGTATAAATCTTGCCACTTTTTGGGTTTACACTTGTTGTCCTATTTATCACATTATTGCAAATGTGCACCCTAAGCATGGAAATGTTCCCACTTGTGGTTTGCCAAAAAAGACTTGTCTGGATTTTTTTATTTGTTCTACAATCTCGCTAACAGGTTGCCCAAGGAAGTGCATCTCCTGAAGGCTACTCTTGGAGGGGTGTGAAATTATTCCTCCTCAGGATTATTCCTACTAAGGATGGACCAATACTACCACAAAACATTCATAACTACAGACAGTGGCATACACACGATCCATGGGGCCCCAGTGTGAAAATTGACCCATGCCCCTCCCCCCCAAGGCTTACTCTGGATGTGCCAGGGCTGCAACACATGGCGGCGGGCACCTGGTCGCAAGGGTCACAGGGCTACGACCCCTGCAACCGCGGTATGTACGCCAGTGCATGCAGATACACATACACTTAAAGGACCACTATAAGCACTCAGATAACTTCAGCTCAATGAAGTGCGGAACAGAGCGGAACCACTCCGGCTCTCCTGGTTTCCACAGACGCAGAGAAGGCGTTCAACAGGGTTGGAAAGATAGCAAGAAATAAACAGCATATGTGTACCAGGCATCCAACAATAACATCATATATAACAAAATATCATGTATAACAAATAGTTGCATTTTCATGCCATTTGGTTCACAGATCAAGTGAGAAGTAAACAATAGACGGGGAGAAAAAAGGAATAATAAAAAAAAATCTATATTCACATAAATATATTTTTTTACTGCTCCTCCTTTATTTTCTTTTTTGGTCTGTGAATAAAATCAACATTTAGTGGCTGTTTCCTAGCCATCAATCATCTTATTATTTTAGCCCCAGTGGCGTACTAAAGGGGCAGCTGGGGGCGCAGTCTGCCCCGGGTGCCACCAGGTAGAGGGGTGTCATGACCAGGGCCAGGCATGTGTGAGCTGTGTGGCCGCACAGGTTGTCATGGCAGCTGCGGCGCCAGGTGGCCGAGACAGCTTACACAAGCAGAGACCAGCAATGCAGTCACTTCAAAACTGGCCGCACGGAAGAAAGAAAACTGGCCACAAACAGGATCCACCCCCGGGTGCCAAATGCTGAAGGTACACCCCTTTTGGGTCCCATGGGTGGGACACCAGAACATAATTTTGTTTTGTCCCTGGTCCATTTAATTTGTTTCATTATTATTATTATTGTTATTATTTATAAAGCGGCGAGTTCCGTAGTGCTGTACAATGGGTGGACTAACAGACAAGTATTTGTAACCAGATGAGTTGGACTCACAGGAACAAAGGGATTGAGGGCCCTGCTCAATGAGTTTACGTGCTAGAGGGAGTGGGGGATTTTGAAACAAAAGGTATTCATCCACATACAGTTTCAGAGTTTGCAATTTCATGATTCGTCCACATAATGTTTCAGAGTTCGCAATTTCTGATGAATCGCTGATCGCCCAAAATTTTGAAGAATCAAAATTAATTTGAAACCAAATGTTCTATTCGATATGAAACTGAAGTCTATAATCCGATATGTTTTAGAATCGCTATGTATGGAAGAAGAATGCTTATTGGCAGGATCCTCTGTTTATTATAAGCATTTTACTGACAGGTTGTTCACTAAAGTGTACTTCAAAGTGAATTCAAAGTGAATTTAACATTTAAGGCCAGAATACCTGAACTGGAAGCACAGCTTGACTTCTCACTGAATAACCCTGTATAAACATAATCTAACTTCAATAAGAAAATATTTACTAAACACACATTTTTCACTTATGGAAATTATTTTAACATAGTTTAGATGTAAAAGTTTCCATTTCTCATCAAAAGGATATCTAAAATTACATACTCTTTCGCCAGGTGACTGAAAGAAGCAATTATCTGTTGCACCTACTCACTTCAGCAGTCCTCGATTAATTTCTTAGCAGGAGGCAGTTGTACAACACAGCAGGAAATGACTAGTGTAGGAAAATTGCTTTTACCTCCTGCTAAAAGCCAACACATGCAATTTGAAATATAGTTTGTTCTGTCATGGTATAGAACGCTAAATATATATTGTTATCAAATGTTGTTACTGATAAAAAAAAAAATAACTTTGGGTCAACTCTTTTTAAAAAATAATACATTTTTTTTCTACCTTGAAAACCACTTAAAACCAAACTAGTCAGTCACTTCTAGCTCTGAAATTACAAGTGAAATGTAAATTGAATTTATAAACTAATTTTAAAAATGTTATATCTTTATAGACAGTTGAGCGCTTTATGTTATGTCTTGTAGCTAAAAACCTATATACTTAAAGATGGTTGCAACCTGGCATGAGATGTGAACGGATGCTTGACCACTGAGCTCCCACTGTATTGTAGACCAAAAAAAATAAATGTTTCTTACATATGATGGCTTTATTTAGCACAATGTGCACATGCAACCTGGATAATTTCCAGTATCGAGCACTGGAAACTACAAGAGTAAATTGCCAACACAGAGATTTCAAAGAAAAACTTCCAAGATGTGGGTGTTATAGAATAATTAAAACTCTTATTAAAACTTCTCATTAACTTCATTAACTTCATATATGACAGATTTTCCTAACAGTATTTAGAATATTAGAAAGAGAATGTATTTTCTAGAAGGATATGAGCAACACCGGAATTGTCAAGTTCCTGTAGTATGAAACATTGTATGCCATAGTTAGATCATGAGAACTGTACTAATGAAATGTCCATTCACTAAAAAGCCTTGAACCTGACCTCGAATCTAACAGCACTAACTACTCAAAATGGCGCCTGAAGCCCCCCTCCCATCGAGTGAAGCCTCGTGCTAGCAAGATGCCGTCTGAGCCATCGTGTCCACTCCCGTGTCCAAGATGACGCCACCTCTCGGTGGGAGGACATTTAGCCGGCCACTTAGTACTTAAGCCAATTAATAATATTGATGGGTGGGTATTGATATAGCCACTTAACACCTAACCCAATTAATGATGTTTATTTGTTGTTATCTTGATATTCTATGATGATGTAATATTGCTTTTATAAGGGTCTGCGAGCCCGCTTTTTAACCAGATGCCATTAAATTTTCTCGAAGTTCTTTTAACCTGAACTCCGTGTGTCAGTGTGAATTTACTTCTGCGTATACGCAATTTAATCATCTCAAATTTGGACAGGAACAGATAGTCATTCAAACTTATTTGTTTGCTTAAAAGAATCTATATCATGGGTGACTTACATTGCTTGTCTTTGACCTCTCCAAAATAGCTTATCAATTAAAGGAATTTTTATATATATATATATATATATAAATATATCATTAACAATTCTAGCAAGCTATCAAACATCTCTGTGTGACTTAGCAGTTAACAGTACTGTTTGCCAATCTTCGACCCAAAACTGTGACTTTAGAACAAGTTATTTTTTTCATAGTGAAAAGTTATTTTTTTTTTGCCTGCCTTGGCCTGCGCTCCCTGTGCCCACAGGCAGCATGCAGCCCACAAGGAACTTCCTTGCGGCCCAGCCTCCCCCCCCCCTCTCTGCGTAGGAGCGCTGAGTGTCACGTGACTACTCAGCGATCAATCTGTCAGTGAGCCACCGGAGAGTGAGAGGCTCCCATGTCAGGTAAAACAGAAGAGCAGAGCCAGTGCCCAAGGTGAAGGTCTGAGGGTACAGTTGCCTGAAAATAGGGAAGGAGAGAGGCAGTACAAATGGAAGGGATAGGAAGGAAGTCATGAGGGAGGGGAAATGTGGATGGGGAGACACATGGATGGAATGTTTATGGAGGGAGATATGGGGGAGAAATTTGAATTGGATGGGGGCAAGTGAGATATGAATGGAAAGGGGAGAGGGAGATATGAATTGAAGAGGGGAGATAAGGGCATGGATGGGAGAGAAATATGGATGGAAGGGTAGAGAGACATGGATGGGGAAGAGACATAGAATGGAGGGGAACAGATACATGGATGGAAGGGGGGTAAAAGCTAGTGAACTAGTGTGCAACCACACCTAACTCTGCCTGGGGATTGCAGAGGGACTAGAACGCAAACGTAGTGGACTGAGAGTGCAGTTTACAGAGGGACTGAGGGAGCAAGTGGAACAGACACTCCAACCAGTGGCATTACTACTGAGACAGTAAATAACTTGAGGTGAAGCTTTCAAATAAATTATTTATATGTACCCAGGATTACATATTGTTTGCATGAGAATGACACAAGTAATTTTAGTTTGTGCTTCTCTAGGTCGAACTTTTTTTTTTGTGGCCCACATAAACTTAAACCTTGTTTATTTGGCCTTTGCTAGCTTTTGAGTTTGGCATGTATGCTTTAGAAGCTAATTTCACAGAGCAGACAGTAGACCTGTTATCAGGGTGGGAAAAATTCCAGGGGATTCTGCCTAAACATAACTTTTATTGCCCCATTGGCAGCCCTCTCTTAAAACCAGCCCTATAGCACACCCTATGTCCAACCCTAAACCCTAATGTAGTCTGCAAATCACACTACAATACCCAATATTTGATTGAATTTGGTGTATTACATGAACCTGTTTGTATACATTCTCCACCAGCTGTATTGCCCCTTAAGTCATACTTTATTAATACTTCACCCACTACAATACCCCTACACAATATAGTATAATAAACTCTAAATATGGTTCTTTAAAGTGTTATTGTCACAACGTATGTAACTGCAAGTGTTATTTATCTCTCTGTATTACAGGGGACCAAGGATTAACAATGTAATGGTACCAAAATCAGATTTTCAGGACCTTACTATGGGCTCCAACCTCAATCAGCAAAACCTGATAGCATGGGATCACTAACCTCAACTACTACCACTATACTTATAGTGATATAATTGTCCCAAACCTCACATCCTTTTTTAACCATATTAAAACCTTAGGTTCCACAATCCCGAAGAAGTTTGAGGCTAATATAATAACCTTAAAATCAAGTTGTGAAAATCTCCTCACATCCAGTGCCAACTGTCACTCTCCTTATGAAACTCAGATATTAATCTTTGTGACAATGCCTCAACAAAATCCTTCCCTTCCTTGTTCACTAAGATCATATCATAAAGACAGGCTGTTTAAGGATACCGAGCATCCCAGCCGATCACATGACATATCATCTTCTTTACAATACAGCAGGGATTGATAGAGTAGCTCAAAAGAATAAAAGGAGATGCATGTGAACGAAATGTCCAGTACATGTCCAGTACAGAGGACACAAGTTAATGGGCTGGTTCTCACGAGGATAAGGATCCTTAACAAACTAAAATAGAATGCGAGAAAATACTGAAGAACATGCAACAAACCAACCAGTTTGTCCTTAAGTGAGTTTCCAACTTATGTTAATGTTATGTCACTTGTGCCGTTACAGACAGAACATAACCTACTGCCATGAGACCTGAGCGTGACCCACAAAAGATAAGCTATTTGAGTTGTTTTTCATTCTCAGAATTATCGTATGTCTGTTCTGGTCTGTTTGCAACTTCTTAAAGTCTCCCCAATATAAAAGGGAAATGTAGATATGGAATTCCTTGTATAATATGCAAAGAGGGGTATCAACCCACCTCACTAATGAGGAAGAGTAGGACTTTCAATTTAAGTAAATTCATTTCAATAAGCAAATGATGTAGAATCTCTCTATGATGTCTCAAGTGAGCTAAAGCTAGATTGAGACCTAAGCAGGGCCTAGCCGAAGGACACACTGTTTGAGTTCTAGACAATTCTCAGTATTTTCTTCAGTTCTGTCTATTTTGGTAAGGGTCCCTGTGGTGCAAGTGGTGCTCACTCGGGGTACTATAACCCTATGAAATTCGATAAAGAAAATATAAATGTGTCCCCTAGCAAGACTCCATTGCAGATCTGTGAAAGATCAGGCCCCTTACAAAACTGGCCAAACAGCTCCAATTCAGTTCATGGATAGCAACACAGGAAAGATGTAATGTCATGTTATTTCACAAGCTAAGACTTACGCATGGGAGTGAAGGCATCACTACATAAGCTCTACACTACACTAGAAGTTAAGCAAACAGGATTGTGGATAAAGCCATGTATAATTTTTTTATATGTTTCTGGCTAGATTTCTGTCAGTATGTGCCTGTGTGGGTCTGGAAGCATTTATCTATGTGTGTAGAGTATATCTGCGTGCAAAATGTGTTTTTGTCCATGCTTGTACGTTTGTAGCTATATGTGTCAGGAATGTATATCTGCATGTGTATGTCTGTGAGTATGCATCTTTGTGTGCCTGAGAGCAATGTGTGTGTTTCTATGTTACCCTGCAGTGCCCCCCTCCCTCCTGCCCCCATCCCATGTTGCTGAAGGCTTTAAAACCCCTTCAGTGACTTACCTGAATCCAGCGGCGATATCCTTCGGCTCTGGGTCAGGCTCTGCCACTGCTTTCCTATGGGGATTCCGGTGATGCTGGAGGTCCTCATGCATAGCTTGCGGACATCCAGTGTCATTTAAAACACTTTTCGTGTTTTAAGAAGCCGTAAGTCTCTCTAGTGGCTGTCTAAAACTGCAATAATTACACTTGCAGAGTTAAGAGTGATGGAGTTGGCACCCAGACCACTCCAATGGGCAGAAGTGGTCTGGGTGCCTGGAGTGTCCCTTTAACAAATGACTGTATTGTAATTAGTTAAAAACAGACTTGAAAATGTGTACACTAGATAAGATGTTTTATGACTGACTTTAACTTTATCCAACTTTTTTTAATTTGTTTTAATTGGCAAATTAGATCACCTTCTATGTAGTGAATAGGCACTTCTACTCACATTTAGCAGAATGTATCATATGGATATAAATTTGTTTCCTCAACAACTAATTCTATTATTCCATGGAAGCAGAAAAGTGATTATGAAAATAATTTTGGTAATTCCCATAAGAACAGATTTTACTAATGGCATTAATATGCCCCTGGGATGTTAACTGTAAGCCAGGCTAGCATAACTAGAAAAACAATACTTCATCAGTTGATTTTTTGATTAAAAAACTCTTTGGCTATTGCATTATTAGAAAGGATTAACAAAGAGCTTGTCTGTGTTTCTTGGTCACACTGTTTCTCTGCAGAAGTAAATACTTTTTATGCTTGATTACTCCAAGCATTGTGTCTAAATTAGCTTTGGGGAATGAAACTATTTACAATGGTCTTTTCCAGACAGTCTTAAAAGTAACTAGAATAAATGAAGCTATACGGATTGCTCTCAAAGTAGTTTTTTTATTATTTAAATTCAGTTTGAGATGCCAGGCATGCTTCGTTTATGTGATTACATTTAACAAATCTTGTCTGCAATGAATTTTAAAGTTATATAGTGTCTGGGTAAGATTTGAAAGTACATAACCTTTTTATCACTTTTGCCACACTGTAATGTATTTGACCAAAGTTATATCCACTGTGAGTGCAATAAATCAATCAGAAGTTAAATCAAGCTATATTGAATTGACAGAGCTGTAAAATATTTTCTCAATCTGAATAGTGTTTAATGTAACGACTGCAAAAAAATTGTATGGTTTTGTGCATTCATTAGTCTCAAGTGGAATGGACTGCACTTGTTCAAATCTGATATTTCTTTATAAAATATCCTAAAAATATGTCACTAAGAAATTGGGATGTTAGTGGAGAGCTGCTCCATGTGTATCAAATAATTGTGTATTCTCTAATAAAAATCTAGGTACTACACTAGAGTGTCACTTATTTGTGCTAACGGTCTATGCCATCATGTAGTGCAGGGCTTTAACGCCCATTGACTGTACAGACCACTATGCGTTAAAAGTGTTGAATCCCTGTACTTTGAGTTCATTTTCTTTAGTTGTCTTGTTATATAGAAATGATTAAATGTAAAACTGAGGAAAAAAAGTGTTTTGTTTTGTTTTTGCATTTTTTCCCGTAAATATTGTATTAATATTTAATAGTGTGTATTTCTACCGCTGCTTGGCTCTTCAAGTTTGTAGATATCGCAAATCTTTCAAAGTATAATATAGACCATTGAAATTGGATGTTTGTTTATATATATTGTTCACTTATTAGTATAGGCTTTACAATTTTTTCTTTAAATTATAATGCTGGAATAACACCAGACAATATCCTACAAAATGTACTTCAACACAGAATACAACAGTGGTTGATGTAAATGTTTTCCTGTGAGAGTAGTTTTAACAAATAATTGAGTAAAACATTTAAATTAAAATGTTGCTTGGCAAACTTTGATACTAGTCAATTGTAGTTTTTTGTTAGGTGACTATTGTTGACTCATATCATTGTTGGTTTTTTTTTTTTTTTAAAGCTTTCTACCAAAATGGCCATCACTCTGTTGGTGCTCGCAATAGCACTTTGATTATTAATCCATTCCAAACAATAGAGAATCCTTTTGTTAACTAGACTTTCTTTAGTTTGTTTATTGTGTTTTGTTAACCTTTTTGCTACTGTGAACTATTGGCTCACTTTTTTTTAACCGTAAATGGGTTATATGCATACACATATTGTTATGGGGAAGAAGTACAAATCCTTGAACTGAACCACAATTATCTATAGCGGTATGCGGGGACAGCTACTTTTGAATATAGATTAACTTGTAAATATTCTGCAAGGATAGTAGAAAACAGCATATAAATACAGATATGCTAGGCAATCAATGGTAAATAGACAAAGCAGCAAAATGCATATTACAGGGGAACTCCATTTAACCCCTATATAACAAGTACCAACAAAACTGAAAAAGGAAACATGGGTTGCGCCAAGGGAAAACTATGAAAAATAATCCTACCAGATAATGTTCACAATTTTCAATGTCCAGTATTCTTTCTTCCAAGGTTTCAAAAACAGGGGTTCCCAACCCAGTCCTCAAGTACCCCTACCAGTCCAGGATTTATGGATTACCCTGTTTAGTTTAAAGTGTTGTTTTTTTGTTTGTTTGTTTTTTCTAAAAACACCTTAGACACATCTGGGTAATCCCTAAATCCTAGACTGTTAGGGGGTACTTGATGATTGGGTTGGGAATCACTGGTGTAGATAGCAACAACAAATGGGCATGCAAATAGAATTGTATAAATGTCCACTCACATTTAGCAGAGCTTCAAATCAGCTCTGGTCTTAGTAGCGTGCAGTATTTTCAATCCAGTGATGGATATATATCCATAATAGGTGGCAGCCAGTTGTGACCAATAGTGCACAAAAAAGAATAAAAACAATAGTGTAATACTGTAACAATGTGCTCAAGTATAGAAGTAATATGTATTAAACTAACAATGAAGGAACTTTCCTCATGAACTCAGTGAACCAGGCAAATGGAGGAATAACGTGTTATAGAGGAGGCTGGCCTATTCACATATGGGGTTGGCCTATTCACATATGACAGTACTAATGTGAGCATGACAGGATCGTGCTTGAGCACAAGGAATCCACCCAGCTGGGGCGGCGGTCTATTCTTTTTGGGCAGAAAATAAAGATGATTATGATTAAGGAAAGTAAATATAACCCTAATAAGGAGAAACAGAAGAAAAGGGCTGTCTAAAAATACAGATGCAAACACTGAAAAACATACAGATACACAGACACTCAGGAACATACATGCAGAGACACATACATGGACACATATAGAGATAAACAGATACAAACACACATACAGATACACAGATACAAACATTGACACACGGATACACCCACATATACACAATCACATATTCAGATACACAGACACACATACACAGACTGACGCACAATGACACAAACACAGGTCATGCTGAGACTGTTGGGAGTTAGATGCTTGATCTCGTAATCTGACCCCTCTCCTCTGTGCTTTCTCCTCCCCTTTCATGGTTTGTTATTAGCTGGGAGGAAATTACAGGCTTTCACTTCCTCCCAGCTATGCCATTATATTATTACAGGGGCCTGGTTGCGCAATTAAAGGACTGCAGTGCATGAACAGGACCTTAAAGACACATGCCGATTGGGTGGCCTTAACTGCATAGGTTACCCAATGGGCCCCCTCAGTATGCGGGCCCCAGGGTCCAACTGTAAAGGACTTCTTGTATTATTCACACATGCATAAAATATATACTAGTCATATTGATTATTTAACAAAATAAGGAGGTAAACTAGCAGGCGACCTTTGTTGAGACACGCAACCCGCAGATGAGACCCCTAGATGCACAGGCCCAAGATAGTGCCAGATCTGATACGGAAGGCGAACTCACAGGCAGCCAGCAAACCGTCAGCACGTATCACATCACACCTGGGGCTATGCAAGAAATGCTGGACACACTTGCTAATAAGATGCAGGCATCAATACATGCAGCAATAGTGTCACAGCCCCCGGCTCGCCGCGAGGTGCGGTAGCACCCGACTGGTGCGGCCCGCCAACTAAATGAGCCACCTGCTCAGTGGCAAGTCAGGAACCACTCCGCCAGGTCCTACTGGATGCCTGCTTTTAACCAATATGACGCTGACCACGCGCTCGCGGCCGTATATAGCCCCGCTATATACGGGGACTACAATAGCTGTCAAGACAAATAGCTGACATCAGGAAAGACTTGACAGACCTGGGAAACTGCATCTAACATTTGGAAGGGAAAATAGAGGAGTACTCCACTGCCCACAACACCATGGCAGATAAAATGGAGGAACTTGAAGAGAGACTCCTAACGTATGAATCTAAAATGATGGACCTGGAAAACTGTTCACGAAGGAACAACCTCCATTTACACGGGGTGCCAGAGAAAGTGGCCCCTCTGATCTCAACTGAATTTTTCCACTCTCTGGCCCCAGACTTGCCAGCGGACATGCTCCTCATATACCATATACATCGCACAGCTAGGCCCAAACACCTGCCGCCATCGACACCCCGAGATGTTCTAACAAGGGTACACTTCTACCATGTAAAAGAGGTGATCCTGCAGTAACAAGACCAATATACCTTCAAAAGTACAAGAAACCCAAATCTTCATGGATCTATCGACTGAAACACTCCGCCGGAGACGCATGTTCCGCGAAGTGACAGAAGTTCTACGCCACTACAAAATCCTATTTAGAAAGGGGTTTCCAGCAAAAGTGCTGATATGTAAAGGAGGTAAACTGGTCCCAGTCCTCTCCAATGCCAAAGGGACTGACCTACTGCGCACATGGGGAATGGCCCTGAAGCCCTCCGCTGACAGTCCGAAACGATGCCCAAGGCTGAGAACGGAATGGAGGACCCCTAGGAAGAGGAGGACATCGCCCAGAGATTAATGATAACACCATGTTCAGATAATCACTCACACATACTTTACACTCTTTTCCTCACACCATTGGTTCTTATGCAAATAGGATTAAAATAGATAGTTAGACAGCTTACATTAACAGTTTACGATGACCTAGCCAACCATTACTATCTATGCCATATCTCTACGCACAAATTCATGGGCACTATCCACAGCAACATTGAGGGGAATTACTACGGAATTTATTTTATCCCAGTTTATTGCTCCCCATATCCGAAACTCCGTATATATTTATAATATCTCTACGACTAGAGTAATGTTTTTTTATACATACAAGAAATAGCGGGATTGTATTGACTCCACCAGGCGAGAGGTAATCCAGAATGCCCCAGTAGCCTTAGCAACTTCCGGGGGGGGGGGGGGGGGGGGAGGGTAGCATTACAATCCACACAGCAGCCACTGGTCTGAAGCCTACTTTACTCCAGAGAGGCAAGCAACCCATAAGGCAATAGAACAAAGATAGGGAGCCATAGAATCCAGAGCATGTGGGGTTGCTTGAACATGACATACATGCAAAAGCAGGGGATATATTTAAGGGTGAGATAAAGGGCTGAGGGGTCACAGTGGAAAAGGGTTCAGATGTGAATTCTACCTACTGCTATAACTCAAAATGTTTCATATTTCTATCTGTTTGATCTGTTTAAAAGTACACAATTTAATAAGGGAAGGACACCAACTTTGCAGACTGCCAGGCCCCTACCAACTTAATAATTCAGAAGCCTAGACTGATAAGATGGTAGAGATGGGAATGATTTCCTTGTGACTGACTACCTGTGCGCCACTGCATCCCGGGGAGAGTTACCCACTGCTAAAGAGTTATGGCAATTCGACACATGGACCCACACCTGCTTGACTTTAGGTACCTTACATTCCCCTTGACCCACTCTCTTTGTATGGGAAAAGTGCCTAATATACCACAAAGTGTACAACACCAAAGCAGTGCTGTTACTAATAGGAGCCGACACACGGCACACCAAACCATCTGCACCACAGACTCGCTCCGCCCACGAAACCCCCACTTAGAAGGTAATCTTAGAAACACAAAGTTCACAAAGCTTACAAAGTTTTTGGCCGCTTCTATTACAGGATCCAATTTTGGGTGCATCTTTACCGGATCGTCCGACGGTCATATATAAGAAAAATAAGAACTTAAAAAATATGTTGGCACCTAGCTATGCCATTAAACCAACCATCAATAATGTTCAAACACATTCTGGCTCCTTTAGGGGATGTGGCTCTTGCAAAGCTTGTACCACAGCATTTATTAAGAAAACCTATTCCTTTTCTAGTTTTGTTACAGGGGAAACATTTAGACTCAAAACTGAGATTAACTGCCACAAGGACTTTGTGGTATATCTACTACAATGTCCATGTGGCAAACAATATGTGGGGCGCACCAAGAGAATTTTAAAGGTTCGCCTACTTGAACATCTTAATAATATCAGAAAGGGACTTACTACTCAGTCCCGGCTCATTGTATAACATGTCCATCCTTTTCTTTTGAGGAATTTAAGTGTCTAGGGATTGAAAAGGTCTTGCCTTTCTGGCAGGGGGGCAATAGAGTTCAGAGATTGGCCCAGAGGGAGACCTTCTGGATCCATAGACTCCAGAACCTAATGCCTACAGTTGCAAATATCGATATTGATTTAGTTTGTTTTCTGGATTGATTAATTATTGTTTCCTTTTTTCTTTGGTATTTGTTCATCTATTAGGCCTGTGGGGTGGTTAACTGTTGGGATTTTTTTCCCCATAAACCCCTGTTTCTAGTATCTATACATATGATGTTTCTCCACCCAGTGGGTGGAACCAGTAATTTTGATTTTGATTCAGTTTTATTTTTTTGCTTTCATATTTTTATTTTTATTTTTATTTTTTTCTTACTTGAAGAATCTCTGATGTTTATTGAACATCAAGAGACAGAATTTTATTTCATATTTATTCATATTTTATTTTTTTATGTTTATTCTTATGTTAATTTTGTATTTTTTATTTTTTATTGGGTCTATATTGATACTATTTACAAATAACTCTCTAACCTTTAAGACATAGGTATGTGTGCTTCACCAAATATGGAGTTTTTTCTACTTAGGGATAATAATTTACATTTATGGATGTATTAATTTTATTTTATGTAGCCTGTCACTTTAAAGATCGTTTATGGGGACGGAGCCGAACTGCCGAGGAAAGCGGTCGCAGGAACTTAGAGCTCCGGACATCAAACAACGGAAAACTGATTAAACTATACAAAACAATAACCACTGACCCCCAAACAACTGTGGAGACCCCCCAAAGCAATATGGGGAAGAAAAAAAAAAAACGGGGTTAGACAAGCCTACCTCTGAGCTGACGATTGGTGATATGTGGAGGCAAGCACGAGGCACGACGGAGTCCAACATGGCGGCCCTCCACGGCGGCTGTTCTGATTTTTTAGATTATCTCTCTGGAGACAACGAGGACGACTACCTAACAGCCGCAGCCATGACACAGAAAGCCAAGCTCCACAAGACGGGAACCGACGCTGAATTGGTAACCACAGGAGTTTGACAACACGAGACCCACAGACAGACTCATTCCCAAGAGACGGCGGTATAGTAGTTTTACATAGAGTGCTACCCCCTAAAACCCTCCAGCGGTGGCAAAATTTACCCCACACACACACACACACTCATCAAACAAACAAACAACCTGACAAGGACACACAACATTCGGGTAGCTGCAGGGGAACACAAATATAGACATGACCACACACACATACCAGATCAATACACCTCTAGACACACGCCCGCCTTGCAGCAATGGGGCACTGGCCAACAGAGGACCTGCCGCACACAAAAGTCTCAGGCTAGCGTAAGCCAAGTTAAGGATGGTCCTCCCCACATACCCTCACAACCTTAACCCTGTCTGGCGCAGCGGCTACCACTGAGAAACCCATCACAGACCTTACACGACAGCAGGAGGGTGTGCAAGCCAAGCTAATTTAACCTAACCTCCTACACTGTATAGCACAACACAACTAAGTTGTATGTTCAATTTTTGAGATATGCGACTGACTTGCCTACACATGTAACCGTAGGAAAGCCTTGCGAAGCTATCTGTAACTGTTAGATTTGTATATGCTTATGTATTTTTAAAAAAAAATCCACTTTGTTAACTATCACTTTAACTCCTTAAGGACCAAACTTCTGGAATAAAGTGGAATCATGACATGTCACACATGTCATGTATCCTTAACCCCTTAAGGACCGCTGACGGTTCAGGACCGTCAGCGGTAAAACGTGCGTTTGGACCGCTGACGGTCCTGAACCGTCATAACGGTCTTGGGCAACTTACCTGATCGCCGTCGGTCCCACGGCGGCGATCAGCTCTCCTCCCGGTCCAGGGGGGTTGCCTGTCTGCCCGGGCAGTCCCCCCTCGGCAGATCAGGACCCCACGGCCATGTGATCACTCGATCACATGACCGCAATAGGTGTCTGTGTATCTGTGTATCTGCCTGCAGGGGGACTGTCTGTGTCAGTCTCCCTGCAAGTGAAAAATCCAAAATAAAGTTTAAAAAAAAAAACAATCAGTGTAAAAAAAATATATAATATGTATATATATATGATATATATACATGTATTATATCTATATATACCTATATATAATATATGTATATATATCATATATATGTAATGTCATACTAAGTGTATTTTTATATTTATATATATACGTATATTAATATAAAAATACACTTATATTTAAATTACACACGAATATATACAATATATATATATAATAACTATATATATGGTATATATATATTATTATAAAATACAAATAATATGTTAATAAAAATAAATAACAAAAAATAAAAATAATTTTTAATAATTAAAAAAAATTATATATATATATGCAATTTTATTCTAACAGTATTTTGATATTGATATATATATATATTTATATCAAAATACACTTAGAATGTAATGATATATATATCTATGTAGAAATAAATAGTAGAAATAAATAAATAAAAATAAAACGAAATATACATATGTCCACATACATAATTACATAAATAATTTCATAAATATACACGTAGACGTCAAATATATAAATATGTATATATATTAAAATTATACGTGCATATTTATGTAATATTTTTACCTAATTAAGTAATTTTAATGATTGCAATTCGAGGGACCTGCCTGCCAACCCAGGCCGAAAGTCCAGATAATTTAATTTGCTAGCACTGTGTTTAACCCTGTAACTTTCTATGACACCCTAAATCCTGTACATGGAGGTACTGTTTTACTCGGGAGACTTTGCTGAACACAAATATTAGTGTTTCAAAACAGTAAAACATATCACAGCGATGATATTGTCAGTGAAAGTGAAGTTTTTTGCATTTTTCACACACAAACAGCTCTTTCACTGAGGATATTATTGCTGTGATATATTTTACTGTTCTGATACACTAATATTTGTGTTCAGCGAAGTCTCCTGAGTATAACAGTACCCCACATGTAGATGTTTTATAGTGTTTGTGAAAGTTACAGGGTCAAATATAAGGCTTGATTTTACTTTTTTTTTTTAATTGAAATTTGAGATTGGTTAGGTTGCCTTTGAGAGCGTATGGTAGCCAAGGAATGAGAATTAGCATTACCATGATGGCATACCATTTGCAAAAGAAGACAACCCAAGGTATTGCAAATGGGGTATGTTCAGCCTTTTTTAGTAGCCACCTAGTCACAAACACTGGCCAAAGTTAGCGTTTTTTGCATTTTTAACACACAAACAAATATAAATGCTAACTTTGGCCAGTGTTTGTGACTAGGTGGCTACTAAAAAAGACTGGACATACCCCATTTTGAATACCCTGGGTTGTCTACTTTAAAAAAATATGTACATGTTAGGTGTGTTTTGGGCATTTATGACAGATAATGGTGTTACAATGTCACTATTAAAACATTTAAAATATATATATATTGAAACAGCAATTTCCTACTTGTATTTATAGGCCTATAACTTGCAAAAAAAAGCAATAAAGCATGTAAACACTGGGTGTTTTTAAACTCGGGACAAAATTTTGAATCTATTTAGCAGTTTTTTTCATTAGCTTTTGTAGATAAGTAAAAGATTTTTCAAGTAAAAGTCCAAAAACATGTTTTTTTTTTAATTTTTCACCATATTTTTTTTAATACAATATATGACATAATACAAATAATGGTATGTAAAGAAAGCCCTTCACCATATTTTTTTTTTAATACAATATATGACATAATACAAATAATGGTATGTAAAGAAAGCCCTTCTCGTCGTGAAAAAAACAATATATAACTTGTATGGGAACCGTAAATGAGAGAGCGGAAAATTACAGCTAAACACAAACACCACAAAAGTGTTAAAACTGCTCTGGTCCTTAACGTACAAACATCGCAAAAACAGGCCGGTCCTTAAGGGGTTAAGGGGTTAAGGAATGCGCAGATAGGGCCCCCCCCCCCTTTATCACTCCCCTGATCTCTTCCAATACATTGTACAAACCACACTGAACTACAATTTAAAACAATGACATGGTGGCACTTAACTCCAGAGAGGCTTAGTCAAATATGCTCAGGAACATCTGATCTGTGTTGGAGTATATGTGGACTAAAACGCACATTACTACACATGTGGTGGAATAGCACTAAGATTGCAAATAATATGGCAAACATTGTACTTTTACATCACAGAGAAATTAAAGACTGACCTGCCCTTTATGGAAGAATGTGCTGTTTTGGATGAATACTCTCAAAATTTAAACTATTAGCAAATAAGAAAAGTGTGTATCGTATTTCTAGAGTTTAAAGCCCTTGCAGACAAAACGTTTGAATCTATAGAGATTCCTAATCTTACCCAAATTAACAACTTCATGCTAGAACGTAGAGCCATATTTTCTACAACTAATTCCCTTAAAAAGTTTGACAAAACCTGTGATTTTCTTGATTCTAAACATTGAATGACAGTGTTCTTTTACAACTAACAATTAGGTTTATTTGTTTATTAGATTTACTGGTTATTTTGTAACTCTTAACAGCTAAATGTACTAATGGAACCAGGAAGGATCAATCGCATTGTGCTTACAAGACACTATTACAATAATTAAAGTATTTTTTTTTTTTTTTTAATGACAATAATATTGTGTTTTGTATAAATTGAGGGAATCACAATAAAGCCATATTTCTCCTTTAAAAACAATATATCATATGTATAGGTGCACTTAAACAAAAAGGTTCAAATTGTGGTAGACTGAACGCATGGCTGAAGTGACAAAAAGACCGTGGTCACATTCATGTCACATGTTCAAGAGTCTTGATCCTTAGGGGGTTCTGCTAACTAAACAAAAGGCAGAAGCTAAGTTTGAAATATTACTCACTTTGAAGCAAAATAATTTTTAAAGCTCACCAAAACAGTATGGGAGATTTCCTCTTTGAGTTCAGCTCAGAGTCAAGCTTACATCGTTATTGAGATTCATCTCTGCAAACCTATGAGATACTTGATATGTTACTAATATTAGTTAACAAAATCAGAAGTCAAGAAATGGACTTAACAGTTGTACTGCCATTTGTTTTTGTAAAGACTGCAAAGTGCTAAAAGACATGAACATGCTTATTCAGAGACATTAAATGCCACAAATGTATTTTTACAACTGTTAAACCGTGTGCCCTTCTGTAAGCAGTGTGCTATACATCAAACTGTGGCTTATGGTATTCAGTACAATACCCACAAAGGGTGTGATTGTAGGATATTTCTTCTCTGTAACCAATTCCACAACTTGAAAGGAAGCTGAGTCAAACAGTGTACAAATCAATAAAACCCATTACAATGTATAAATGACAACAATACTATCACTCACTTTTAAGAAAGTGCAGAAGCCTAGAAAATAAACAGAACCAAAAAAGTGTAAAGTCCATATGTGATTAAATTATTTTTTCACCAATCAAATGTTTATGGATCATTGCACCCTTATTCTGTCTGCTTAATGAAAAACCAAAGCCGCAAAGCCAATATCACCCAATCAAAAGGAAAAAGCAACAATATTATTTGTAGTGAATGCAGACATAGATAACATAGTAACAAAAACAGGCAGTGACTAATGGCCTCCATGCAGGTAAAGTATTACTGTTTATTTTAGATAAATTTACTTTACTTTAATAGGGAAATATATATTTATCTAACTATAAAGCAATGACTTAACTTGTCTTTTTGGTCACAAAATAAAAAACGGGAAAATCTCCTCTTTAATATCACCCTCACTTTTCTTTTGTGTTAAAAGGTGCACACACCTAGAGCACTTTAACAGGCGCTTTACCAGTGAAGAATGTGTCCTCTTTTTATTTTATTTTACAAAAAGTGCACATTTCAAAAGAAATGTGTATTTTTATATTGTAAACTGCTACTTTAGCAATTGTAAAGACTTATCTGTGGGTTTCATTGGGAAGTCTGTGATTGGACAACCACAGAAAGTCTGGGTGGGTTTAGACAAGAGATGTGCGACCCATTTTTAGATATACTCCCATATTTTAATTGGTGGTATACCTACTAAATAGTATTTTTTTTTATTATGTGGGCAGTGGAATACATGTTACTTTTCTAAAATAAACAAATCTGCATAAAAGATTGCAATTATGCCTGTTTTAAAAAAACATTTTAATGCATTTTTCAGCCTAATGCAACAAAAAATGGTTTGGTTTACTAGCCAACCAATCAAAGTTTTGGTTTACTAGTGCAGTAAACTGCAGCATACTTTATAAAACTGTGATTTCCAAAGCAAAGCATAAGCAGTGGCACAGACAGGGGTGTATCTATCACGAGGCAAACAAGGCATTTGCCTTGGGCGGCACTTGTCAATGGGGCGGCAAAATGCCTTGTTTGCCTCGTGAGAGATACATATTTCAGCTTTAGATAAAAGCTGTAAGAAGAAAAAAAAAAAAACGATCACTCCGACGCCCCCTCGCACTTGCCACTCTCTCTCTGCTCTGCTCTGTCCCTGCTTCCTGATTAATGTCTGTTGCCATGGAGAGCAGAGAGCAAGCCAACCTCCCACGAGAAGCAGCATGCACCCCTTCAGAGCCTCCTTCTATTCTAGCCAGGCAGCACATGCGGTCCGTGGAGGAGGAGTGCAGACATGCTGTCAGAATAGTTAAGCTCCGCTGAGCTGTGACAGGGAGAAACCGGGAAAAGCTGCAGTCTGTGGGGTTTTTTTTTTACTCTGCAGTGTGGGTGAGTAATTTAAATTTAACATGTGAATGTCTTTTTTTATTTTAACAGCACTAAATCCCCCATATGTATGGCACTGTTTAAAGAACAAACCCCTTATTCCAAAAACATGTATTTTATAAGTATTTTGTAGTAATGCAATTTTTTTCCCCTATTATTATTAATTGTATTATTATAGAATTATAATAAAATGTAATTTATAATTATTATATATTATTTTTTTTATTATTATTATTACTACTTTTTTTTTTTTTAAAGGTAAATTGACTGTCCTCAAAAGTCACAATAGGTTCTCGCCTGATTGTCCCCATAAGCACCCCCTGGCCTGCACAAATTTAGTCAGGACATCCAGACATGCTATGTCTGTTGAATTTTCACTCTCGCTATATCTGTTGATTTTCACTGACGCTACGCCTGTTGGCCGATTTTCACTGACGCTACGCCTGTTGGCCGATTTTCACTGACGCTACGCCTGTTGGCTTTCACTGACGCTACGCCTGTTGATTTTCACTGACGCTACGCCTGTTGATTTTCACTGACGCTACGCCTGTTGATTTTCACTGACGCTACGCCTGTTGATTTTCACTGACGCTACGCCTGTTGGTTTTCACTGACGCTACGCCTGTTGATTTTTACTGACGCTACGCCTGTTGATTTTCACTGACGCTATGCCTGTTGATTTTTACTGACGCTACGCCTGTTGATTTTCACTGACGCTACGCCTGTTGATTTTCACTGACGGTACGCCTGTTGATTTTCACTGACGGTACGCCTGTCGATTTTCACTGACGGTACGCCTGTTGATTTTCACTGACGGTACGTCTGTTGATTTGAACTGATTAAGGGGGTGCCCGAGTTTAGTCTCGCCTAGGGCAGCAAAAAACCAAGATACACCACTGGGCACAGAAGAACACTGCAAATCAAAGAACCAGTCACTTACGAGAAGTTAAATAAAACTAAATATCACAAACTAGTAAAATCACTTATTCAAAGTGACATGGGAACTTTTTTCTCTTTGTTTATTTTTTAATTCAACCGGATGATGTGGATCTGTCTGACTGTTCCTATTTATCCTCACGATCCCTCTGCTCTTCCTAAGGATGATGGCAGTAGTGGAGAAGGTAGCGTTGGTGGTAAGTTTTTTGACAAATGCACAGAATCAGATACAGCACTAGTAGATTTGACCTAGTTTGTTCTGGTTCTGCCTCTTCCCCCCTCAGTAATACAGGCAGTCAGTGTGTTTGCAGAAGTTTTTTCATTTCCCCTAGTCAGTTCCTTGCCACACCATTTTCACTTTGGAAGTCACCCTTCTCTTTGTCATTGGTGCTGTACAGCACCCTAAATCCACTGCCTTGCTGGATGCTGTCGCAACATTGACATTAACACTGGTTGGTTAATACTAATGGAAATGTTGATGGTTGTGATACTGGTGACGTTATGATGAATTGGGGAACAGAACCCCTTCCCTTGGCCCTTCCTTCCCTAAATTTTATCTTCAGATTAGTGCATGACAAAGACATTGGTGATGGTGGGTTTGTTTTTCTTTTCACAAAATATTTGAGATACGAATGATTGTGTATTATGCAAACTAACACATTTGCATTCAAATGCAAGTCGATTTCCCCAGGATTTTGGCATGTGGTGGTTTTGAAACTGGAATTTAGGCCACATAGAGGGCAAGGTTAATCTCCAAGTCCACCGTATCTGTATACCGCATAGGCAAATGTCTAGACCTGTTCACTAACACTCTCTTTTCCTTTATGATCTTAAAATACTCATATCCTCAACTGCTCATTCCTTTTTACTCTTATCTTTGTTTTTGTTTTTACCATTCCATTAAACCCTGTCTTACGGATTTGAATCGAACACTTCACTATACAATTGTATAACAATCACAAAAATTAATACTCATTAAGCACACTTTACTCACATATCTAACCACATGTAGACTATATATATCCTGCCTCCTGTCCTGCCTCTGGAGGTGGACTGTTCACTTCCCTGAACTTGACACTGATACTCTTGTTTGCATCTGGCTTGTTTTTCTTAACTTGTCACCAGCATCTAAATACAAATAACTCAATTTAAACATCTACCATCAAGCATTTTTAGCCCAATTCCGACAACATTATTTGAGAATATCTGAAGCACATCCAGGCAGGAGTGGAAATGTACAACAGATTCTGGTTTTGTGAGCATAATTTGGAATTTTGGAAATTGCTTTTTATCTATGCCAGATAATCTCTATATTTATCCTTTCCCGTCTCCCCGAGTTGATTATTTTGGGTTTCAGGGCTACCATAGCCCTACAGTTTATTATACATTGCAAACTGATTTATTATTGCAGCAGTTGCCAGTAAAACCATATCACAAAACTGGATCCAACGTGACCCACCAAGCCCTGTTTCATTCTAACCTCTAATACACTTTCACATGAATTGATTGGAAACATATAACCATAAAGAAAGAATAACCAAAATAATATTTCATACCTGGCAACCCTTTATTCATTCTTTAGATCAATCTATGAAACAGAAAATGAAAATAAAAATATAAACATTTTCAAAACACTAATTGGTACTTACATTAAACATTACTGAACAAAGCCGCTATTGTTTTACAACTTCTCCCAAGTCCTGGGTCCACCATCCGAAACCTTTCTTCTATTTTTTAGATTACCTATTACCTGTATTTTATTTTTTTACTTCCAATTTAGATATTATCAACCATTGCAACTTTTTTTAAACTCTTTATTTATATTCATAAAGAGCATAATTATAAAAACAGTAACACTGTGTAAAGTTAGTAATCAAGGGAAAAAAGAAAAAGAAAAAAGAGAAAATAAACTGTCTGCCTATTTATGAATATCAAATTTTAATTGATGAGCATATTCCCCTATGCATGGTAAGACTTGTCCTCCATAGGATGACTTTGTGTAGCTGTAGCAATTACCCAAATTGTATAATATATTTATAGGCATTGTAGAGGAAGCCAAAAAAAAAAAAAAAAACAAGAGGAAAGAATAAACTGCTACTTTTAATCTTCTGCTCAGTTTGCTTGAGGCTACAGACTAAGTTGTCACTAAACCTAGAGTAAATCTGGATTTACTCTAGGTTTAGTGACAACTTAGTCACAGTTAGTAACAATATCCAGATGCTAGAATATAAACTGGATATAATGATAAACTCGAAATAAGAATATTGGATGCTTGGAAAATAAAACGATAATGACAGTATAACGTTTCTACCCATTCCTAGCAGTGACTAAGTTGTCACTAAACCTAGAGTAAATTTAAATTTACTCTAGGTTTAGTGACAACTTAGTCACAGTTAGTTTATTTAGATATACAGCTAGTATTGGGCTCTTGACCAGTCCCCTAGAGATATTTTTTCATATTTTTGTTTTCTTTATTTTTCTGGGATATGACGATTCAATCCCTAGTTTACAGACTTTGACCCTGTGAGAGTAATTAAAGTCTACAGTCTGTAATACTATTTTTTGATTGGGGAATTTGGAGGTGAGCCATTAGGCAAAGATGGTTTTGTACTCCGACTGCTAGGAATGGGTAGAAACGCTATACTGTCATTATCGTTTTATTTTCCAAGCATCCAATATTCTTATTTCGAGTTTAGCATTATTTCCAGTTTATATTCTAGCATCTAGATATTGTTTCTAGGAGCAAGAATATTTCATTTTGTGTCTCTACGCACAAGGGTTAGGCCCCAGGGCACTTCTGGAGGGTCCAACAGGTGTTTTTTTCCCACGAGTGTGGGTGGACCACCACCACTTGGTGATTTTCTCACTTAGAATACTTGTATTTTCTTATTTTGTTATTGTCAAAACTAAAGACTCAATAAAACAGTTTGTTAAAAAAAATATTAAAATTAAAGGGCTACTCTAAGCACCAAAACTAATTTAGCTTATTAAAGCAGTTTTTGTGTATAGCTCATACACCCTCAATTATCTGCCATTTAGGAGTTAAATCATTTTTGTTTTCTGTTTATTTAGCCATAGCCACACATCCACTGGTTGTGACAACCAATATAAAACAATGTTTTCATATTTGATCAGTATAAAAGATAAAGGGTTGGAGGTGGCTACAGAGTCACCCACCTTCTAAATGGGGTACCAGAAGAGAGGACAGGCAGCAGGGCTAAATAAACATACCTCAAGGAATGAGGACTAAGCCAACACTGCCTTTAACATAACATGCTATCATGTCTATCGCATTAGATTAGTGGTATAAAGCAACTAATCATGCCCTCTGCAAAATCGTCTACATTAGTGATAAACCAGTGTCTAATGTACCTTGAGGAGTGAGGAATATGTCCTCTCTTCCATACCAAACTTAGGACCCAGAAGAAAATAAAATGACACACATGTGAACACACTATACAAATAAAATCAAAGAAAAGCAAAAACCTGATGTGTGTTTCAGTGCATAACATGCACCAGAAGACCTGTTTCCAAATTGTCAACAGACCAATCCACATTGACCCTCATAAAAGAAGGGTGAAGACAGGCACATTGCTTGCCCATTCAAGTGTGGAAGTTCCTAATGTCCTTCCACCAATCTCACTCTGTGGGCTATCCTGAAAGGTAAGACAAGAGGATACCTGTCATAGGCAAGTGAAAGAAGAGAAGGGAGGAAAAAAAGGAGGAGAAAGTTAAGATTAAGTGCCAAGAAAAAACAGTGAAATTGATTATATAAATGTCCTCATCTTCACCAAGAAAGCATTGTGTGTTGTTTTCTTTGAATAATGACACAGTACTGCATCTGACTGACTTCAGTCTAGCTAGATTAGTGTAGCTTACTATTGTCAGGATATTCTGGAACCTGAACACAGAGACAAAATCACTACAAGATAATCCATATTCTGGTCCTTAGAATGGCCATGTAATGAACAGACAGAGTAAGCATAACAAGTTGAGGATAAATGGAGTACAGAAGTCAGGATAATTGTTATAACAAGCTGAGGTCAATGGAGTTCAGAAGATAGCAGAAGACAGGATAAACATATATACAAGAGCCAGAAAATATCACCAAACAATATCACAATAGGAATGTGCTATTTGGATACCAAGAGCCACAACAGGGCAACAAGGAATGGGAGAGGTAAGTATATATAAGAATTACTTAAATCTGATTTGTCCAATTCCACTTGGAATTGACCACTATTCATGGAAGGTTCTTGACCTTCCTAATCTGACCTCTGAATTCTGTGTCCGGTTTGGCGAACGTGTCAGCATCAGACAGAATGCCGGAGCCAACCGCGGTACCTGGAGTCGAGCTGGCAGGTAAGCAGACAGAAAGCCTGACACCTATATAGTGTCAGGGACTAATTCCCTTAGGGTAGGGGTAGACAGCCTTCGTCACTCTAGATGTTTTACATTATATATCCCCTGAAGCTTTGCCAGTATTACGCTCAGTTTCCCCTGATACCTACTCGGATTATTGCTTTTATTTACTCATTATGGCTCTTCCACAGAGATGTAGGTTATATTTCCTCTCAGGGATGTGAGCTTACTTTAAAAGTCATAAAGAAACCTGTGCACTGCATCTAATTTGTATTAATTGCATATCATTGACAGTACTATTGACTGGCTGTAGGATCATTATTGGAGATGTAGTCTAATAACTGTGTCCACAACATCTGGAGTGCTGAATGTTTTCTGTAACTGTCCTAAGGGATCTCAATGTGTCTGTATATAATATTGGCAAGTGTTCATAAGCTAATTGTTGGTCACAATTGACGTTCCTGGCATAATGTTGCCAGTTTTGCCACTGATAGCAAATTGCTCATTTGTATTTCCATGCAAGAGTAATTGCTAGAATTGTGGCACTAAGGACAAACCTTAATCAAGCTAATGGGGAACCCAATATATATGCAACTCAAAAGCATTGTGTGGTACACCGATGATTTTTCTTTTGTGTGTATTGTAATTAAATATGTGGAGTGTGCAATCACCCACTATAAAAATAACACTCACCACTATATATATTTGAACAACCTAACATCCCTCTTTAACCTACCTAAGTTTACAAAGGTATGGTCTATAAAGTTCTCTTAAAATGTCACCATTAATGAAATGAAAGCCATCTTCTACAGAGTAAGGGACATGTTTCCACAAATTATAGCTTTGTCTGGTTCTCTGCACTTGCATGAAACCTATTATTGACCATATTGACCAAAGCTATTTTTATTTTATTAATCCCACAAACCTCAAAAAAAAAATATTAAACAGAAGAAAAGAAATGGGAAAAAGAACTTTGATTAAATATTTATTACCACACTTATGTAACTTTGTACTTAAAGGGAGTAGCCAGTAAATGGGAATAGACTCCACCCACTTTCTAAGGGGCGGATTTTCTTTTTCCCATTTCTTTTCTTCTGTTTAATTTTTCTACCCGGGGTTAAGCCCCCACTACTCCCTGTAACCTCCTTTTGAGGTTTGGAGGTGATTTATTTCACACCCATAACCTCTCTCCCCTTTCTATCTAAAAAAAAAAAATATATTTGCACATTCTGGAGTTCCACTTATATAATGTTGCAAATATGTTTATAACTAAATATTGGCAATGGACAAATCCTCCATCTGTTTTAGAATGGATCTCCAAAGTAGAGCACATAAGAGTCATGAAGGAAATGAGAAATTCAGTGGCGGCTCATTACACTGATTACTTACCAAGAGTGTGGAGTCCATGGTTTGGGTTTTAAAAAGCTATGCTCAGTCCCCCCTGACACTTCCTAGGGTTATTGCTTTTATTAACTCAGTATGATTCTTCCACAGAGATGTAGGTTATATGTCCCCTCTTGGGGATGTGAGCTTACTCATGTTATAAAGAAACCTGCATCTAATTTGTATTCATTGCATATTATTGACTGTACTATTGACTGCTGGCTAATTACTGATTATTTGCTTATATTATTTTGATTTTATTTCTTTTTCAAGCTCCAGCATAATTAGTATTGTGTTATTAATTTTGAGCTTGTCCACAGACAGAATTAAAAATCAGGAATCAAAATGAACATGCTCTTCCATTGCACGATTCATTTAGTTTGTTACTGGGCTACATTTTGACTCGGGGTTTGGGTATTTGTACGATCATCCTATCAGCCTAAATTTATACAGACTGCAGTTTGGAATTAAACAGATCTCCAAGTCTATTTATAGCACGCTACATCCTGCACTATTAAAGGAATATTCCCATCCCAAAACAACTTCACCTCAATTAAGTTTTTATGGTGTCAGGAATGCTTGGGTACAGGTTTACCATGGGGGGTATGACTGTTTTTAAGTGGTTTAACCTCAAATTCTCTGGTGCCTCTTCTGTCACTCCTTCAGTCACTATGCAATTCAGGAAGGTTTGACATACTGGTAATAGGCTGAGAGGGTGAGCTGATGCTAACTGTCTATTATTGGACACCATGGCAAACCTTCCTGTACTGTACGATGGTCAGAGGAGGAATAGAAATGAGAATTTGCTGTTGGGCATATGGAGGGGCAACTTTAGGGTTAAACTATAAGTACCCAGTGAGTGCAGACCCATAACAACTTCATTAATAAGAATTTCTTTAGAAGCAAGTGACCATGCTTTCATTTCATGGCCTTATGGTGGAATTAAATCCCCATATTTGTTTGCTGAGATGGGTGATTTTAAGTAGCCTTAAAGAATTTAGAAATGTATTTTATGAGTGCGCTGTTCCTTAATCTGTATTGTACATAAATGTTGTTCGCTACAGCAGCACCATTCCTGCATGTTCCCGGTGTGCCCCCAATTCCCTTTTGTTTTCATTACCATTTTGGCTTATCCTTTTGTAATATAAAAAAAAGTGACACTGTTGAAGATTATTGCAGTACTTCTATGCTGATATGAGAAAATCCCAGAATCTATGGACTATATTCTATGTATTCCTATATTATATCCTACTAACCCTGCAGTATACCATACAGTATCCCCTTTCCATTCATTTTTTGCTGCTTCCCTTTCCATTTATATTTTATAATAGTAGTTTTACATGTACAGCTAGGAAAACGTTCAAAATGATTTACCTATAGAAGTTACTATTAAAGTCTATGGGGATTTTTGTAGATAAATCATTTGAACAGTTTTTTCTAACAGTATTGAGTCACTTAGAAAGCTCATTAAATCAAGGACTAAGTAAGAAAAACAGACAATTTGTGTGCTAATCAATACCTGCAGAAATATAAATAAATATTCTATTCACTAAAATTCTTATTAAGTTAATAGAATCTGAAACAAGCAACTCATTCCCATTTGTTACATGCGATTTCATCATAAAATTAATAGTTCTGCACACTGAGTTGAACTGACTGCATAATTCAATTAAAGATTTAATTTCTATAATGCATTACTGAATATCACAGAAAATAAGCATTTGTCTTAATTCAATTTGCCGCAGTCATTCCATCTTCAGAAGTATTAAGTATTTCAATACTTGTAGTCACAAACAAATTTACTAAATCAAAATAACTATCTGGGATTTCTGCCAGAGGCCAGTCTTATGGGAACACAGTCGAATAGCCAGATGTATGCAAAGCTTAATGTCGGAGATCAAGAATTAAAGGTCAGGGAACAATGTCTGTCTCTCTATTGTTTAGTTTGCTTTGGTAGAAATGTGATTCATCTACCAAAGGTATTAAGAGAGAGATAGAAACCACTATCGTCTATGCTATCCTATTTTAGGAGTATTTCAAGGGAACAAAGCCATTGAAATTACAGCTCCACAGTTGCTTGAAAAACAGATCAAGAAGTGATGCAAGCTCTTGATTTCTACCCTTCCTCCGTAAACCTTTCTTTTCATGATACACAAGCTGTGAAAAAGCTGAAATTGATGGGTTTCTATGTCCCATGTTCCGACATTCTGTGTTCACCTTCAAATGACAAACAGTGAGGGAATACATATAGAAAGTAATTTGTAATGGAAGAGAAGGTAATTTTTAGAGTTCCACACAGCATAGCAAAGGTTTTTTGTGTGTGTGTGTGTGTGTGTTTTACACTGAATGACCAATTATACATAAAGATGGTAATGATGGGCTCATTGCAGATTATGCCTACATACCTTATGCCCCTTTCTCACAATCTTTTTTTCCCCATGATCTATATGCTGTTATGCACTTTGATACCATGAGTTGTATCAATATTCTCAACAGATGGAAATCAATCCAAGAGGCAATTACTCAAAATTCACAAGACCGGTTGCACATGCGTTTGGTATTTTAACATTTGAGGAGTACTCGCCTTTCTTTGAATTGCTAAAAACAGCTAACATATCCAGTGTTTCGAGTTACTACAATTAACAATGTTATATTTATTGTTTTTGTGCCATACTTATTAGATTCTTCTTGCTATTCTACATGTTAACATTATTTTAGAGTTACTATTGTGGTGAATAAATATTTCAAATTAATCGGTCATCCACAACTCATGTCATGGACAAGTTGACAGTCAAGACAGTATGGATTTAATCTAGATACTTTGTGGACTATTCGCCAGCAAGTGCATAGATTAAAAGTTATACATATCTGAAGACTTCCTCCACATACATCATGCCCTGGACTAGATAGAGAGGCCACACAATCAACTGCTCCACAATGCCAAATAACACAAACGTCATCTCATGAGTCTTACATGGTTATTTGCTAGTGTGAAAATTCGAAGTCAACTAAAATAGCTGTGACCTTAGATGAGCTGGAGATTTTTCCCATTCAGCTATTTTCACCTATTAAAAATCAAATTTCAGTTCACTACAACTCATTGTTTAGTGAATAAACCTATATTAAGTATATTGCATATGCAGTGAATTCCAACAAAAAATGTAGATCAAACTGACAAACTTGCAGCTATTTTGGCCTAATATTTACAATTTCCTATATACAAATATATAAATGTATGTATATTTTTGAGTGCTGTGAATTTGTGAGTGTGTACCCCCAAAGGTCATAGGATAACCCTAGGCCACCCAGATGGCTTATGGGGGTATACTGCTCATGGGACCAGGTTGGAAAACATTTTTGTAAAGCATTTGTCAGGGCTCCGCGGGCAGCGGTGAGGGGAGGCTGCAATCCTCTCGCAGCACTCACCCTCGGTCCGTCGCTGCCCGCGGTCCCCCCTCCTCTTACTGGTCGGCGAGCGGCGTCCTCTCCCCTTGACACGCCGCTCGCGTCCTCTTCTCCTCCTCCCAGCGGCAGCATGTCTAACGCTGCACGCTGGGAGCCGGCACTGATATCAGTACACCGGGGTCGCTCACGTGACCCGGCATTAAAGCAACAGTGCAACAATCACAGTGGGGGGTATAGATATCCCCCACGTGTGTTTGTTAATTCTGATTGGAAGTTATGCAATCAGAATTAAGGCAAGGATATATATACTTACCTTCCCTGTCTCTCAGTGCCCTGTTGTGGTCTTTGCTTTATAGTATTGATACTGAACGTGTGCTTTCTGGTTACGTACTCTCTGGCTTGTTATACTGACTTTGTGACTTTTTCCTACCCTTTGACCTTGGCTTATTTCTCGTTATTCTGTTTTCTGGTTCCCCTTACTCGGCTTGTCTCCTGACTATTCTGTGTGTGCTTAGCCCGGCCATTCTAAGGTCCGGTACTGCACACTTTCTGTGTGTGTGTCTGTGTGTGTGTTAGCGTGTTGGGTTCCCCAAATCGTGACATTACAACAGGGCCATAATGGAACCTGCTGACATACCACAGCTCCTAGTTAATCAGGAGGCTAGAATGGATGGCTTGGACCACTGTATGGATCAGTTTGCTCAAGCTTTGCAGACCATACTGGCTCGTACTGCACACTTGCAGCCTGCCGTCCAGGAGGCGGCTACTGCTGTGCCCGAACCCATTGCCACTCCAGTACCCGTTCCTGCTCATGTAGTCCATATGACACCGCCACAGCACTATAGTGGTGACCCAGCATTGTGTCGTGATTTCCTCAATCCTATCCCACCGACAGATCCAAAATTGCCTTTTTGATAAACCACCTGTTCGGGAGAGCTTTAGCATGGGCAAACCCCATGTGGGAAAATATGTCTCCTATGTCCTTTGCAGATTTTTTGTCAGCATTCAAACGCACGTTTGATCAACCCGGTAGGGTTGCCTCTGCTGGCAAAGCTCTGCTTAGGGTTCGACAGGGTAACAGATCTGTAGCAGATTATACTATCGAATTCCGCACTCTAGCAACTGAAGTGGTTTGGAATAACGACGCCCTTGTAACAGCCTTTCAGGAGGGTTTGGCCGCTTACATACTGGATGAAATAGCATCCAGGGACTTGCCTGTCCTTCTAGATGATGTTATAGACTATGTAATCCTTATTGATAACCGCATTAGAGAGAGACGTAGTCTATGTATGGTCTAGGCAACCATCCCCCGAACCCATGCAATTGGGTGCTACGGGGTTAACTGAGGCTGAAAAAACGTATCGTAGAAGGGAGGGGTTATGTCTTTATTGTGGAAAGAGGGGGCACCACTGTAATACCTGCCCTAAATTACAGGGAAACTACAGCACCTAAGGCCTAGGGAGGGGTCGGCCTCGGGTGTTATGACTTTGTCCCCTCATGTGTCCATCTCCAGACCATTTATTACGGTTTCTCTTTTGGTCAATAAAACCACTATAAGAACCAAAGCCTTGATCGATTCAGGTGCGGCAGACAACCTTATGGATGAGAACTTTGCCAAAACCGCAGCCTTGACTTTGATCCAAAAGGCCACACCCTTGGCCGTTGAGGCCATAGATGGTAGACCACTTGAGAAACCTCTGGTGACCCATGAAACCCAAGATATAGTTATGTCTGTGGGTGCTTTACACAAGGAAAGGTTAACCTTCCAAATTATTGACTCCCCTACTGCTTCCATCGTTCTGGGTTTTCCCTGGTTAGTTAAACACAACCCAGTACTTGATTGGGGTTGTTTAGATATACTCTCCTGGGGGGAATCCTGTCAACGAGACTGTATGACTAATGTATGTCCCGTTTGTTTACTCAACGTGCCCACGGCTAAACCACTTTCTGTTTCTGTCCCTTCTGTGTATGCAGACCTTGCATTGGTTTTCGAAAAAAGGGAGGCAGATAAGCTACCCCCACACCGTGAGTATGACTGTGCCATAAACCTATTACCGGGTACTATGCCTCCTAGGGGTAAGGTCTACCCTCTTTCTGAGAAAGAAAACCAGGTCATGGAGGAGTACATACGGGAAGCCTTAAGTAAAGGTTTTATTAGAAGTTCCTCCTCTCCTGCTGGTGCTGGTTTCTTTTTTGTGGCAAAAAAGGAGGGCGATTTGAGACCGTGTATAGACTACAGAGCTCTAAACAATATAACGATTAAAAATGCCTATCCGATCCCTCTCATTACTGAGTTGTTTGATCGTGTCAAAGGTTCTAAATATTTTACAAAACTAGACCTCAGGGGGGCTTATAACCTTGTTCGTATCAAGGAGAACGATGAATGGAAAACGGCGTTCAATACACGTAGTGGGCATTACGAGTATCTGGTCATGCCTTTTGGATTGTGTAATGCTCCTGCCGTATTTCAGGTTCTCATAAACGATGTCCTTAGAGATCTACTGCATGTCTGTGCCGTAGTCTACCTTGATGACATACTTGTACATTCTCCGGATTTGAAGACACATCATACTCATGTTAGGATGGTGCTTAAGAGGTTGTTGCAGAACGGTCTTTATTGTAAATTGGAAAAATGCTTATTCGACCAAACTTCTGTACAATTCCTGGGTTATGTTATTTCTGAACAAGGATTCAGCATGGATCCTTCTAAATTGGAAGCTATACTGTCCTGGCCCCTTCCCCAAGGACTTAAAGCAATCCAGCGATTTATAGGGTTTGCCAATTATTATAGAAAGTTTGTTAAAAACTTCTCGTCCATTATTTCCCCTATCACTAAACTGACTAAAAAAGGTTTACACCCCAGGGTTTGGAATCCTAATGCTATTGTGGCCTTCAAGACTCTTAAAAAGGCATTTGCCACTGCCCCTGTGTTACACCATCCTCATCCTTCCCTTCCCTTTGTACTGGAAGTAGACGCCTCTGAATCAGGTATAGGAGCAGTGTTGTCACAAAGACAATCGTATGACGAACCCCTCCTTCCCTGTGGATACTTTTCTAAACGCTTGTCAGAGTCTGAAAAGAATTACGATGTCGGGAACAGGGAATTATTAGCTATAGTGATGGCATTTAAAGAATGGAGGTACTTGTTAGAAGGAGCTAGACATAAGATTCTGGTTATAACCGATCATAAAAATCTATCCTATATCGCAGACGCTAAAAGGTTATTCTCTCGACAAGCTAGATGGTCTTTATTTCTCTCACGTTTTCAGTACATAATCACATACAGGCCTGGATATCGAAATGTCAAGGCTGATGCTATCTCCCGCCAGTACGAACCTGTAGATTCTATTACCTCCACTCCTGAGCCCATTGTACCCACAACTAATATAATAGCTACTACCCGTTTGGTTATTTCGTCTCTTTTTCTTGATGGTATCAAGTCATACCAATCCCAAGCACCCCCTGAGACTCCTATTGGTAAGCTATACGTGAAAGTAAAAGACGGAAAGAAGTTGTTAACTTTATTTCACACAGCCAAAACGGCTGGTCATCCAGGGGTTACCAAGACTTACAAGGGTCTCCTCCAACAGTTTTGGTGGCCCTCACTCAAAAAAGACGTGGTAGATTATGTGCAGGCTTGCCGTGTCTGCACACAGTGTAAGTCCCCTAATGTTAAACCCCTGGGACTCCTTATGCCCCTATCTGTACCCAAGAAACAGTGGACACACTTATCCATGGACTTTATTGTGGATCTTCCTTCATCTGATGGACAGACAGTAATTTTGACTGTGACGGATAGGTTCTCCAAAATGGCGCACTTCATTCCGCTTAAGAAGCTACCTTCTGTGGTTCAGTTGGCTCAGGTGTTTGCCAAAGAAGTGTTCTGCTTGCATGGTATTCCACAAGATATCGTATCTGACAGGGGCCCTCAGTTTGTCTCTCTGTTTTGGAGGGGCTTTTGTGCTGAGATGGGGGTCTCCTTATCGTTTACTTCCTCCTATCATCCGCAATCTAATGGAGCTGCCGAACGAGCAAATCAGTCTGTGGAGTTGTATTTACGCTGTTTCACGAATGCACACCAGGACAACTGGTCCCATCTCCTTCCCTGGGCTGAATTTGCCAGGAACACTGTGTCTCATTCTTCTACTGGCGTAAGTCCTTTTATGGTGGCTTATGGGTTCCAACCCGCTGTCCTTCCCGGTGTGTTCTCCGACAAGGGAATGCCCGCTTTGGACGAGCACCTCGCCTCCTTACTGGAGATGTGGGATCAGGTCCATGCTGCTCTTTGTCGTGCTGCTGCTACTCAAAAGAGATTTGCTGATCGTCGTAGGTGTGCGGCTCCTTCTTATGCTCCGGGTGATAGGGTTTGGTTGTCCTCTAGGAATCTCCGCCTTAGGGTTCCCTCTATGAAGTTCGCGCCCAAGTTCCTTGGTCCCTATAAGGTGTTGCGTAGGGTGAATCCTGTGTCCTACTCCCTGGCCTTGCCTCCTTCCATGCGTATACCTAACACCTTTCACACCTCCCTTTTGAAGCCCTTACTCTGTAATCGGTTCTCTGGGTCTCTCAGGCGTTCCGATGCCCTCCGCGCGGTCTCTAGTGACGTATATGAGGTGGCTGCTCTCCTTGATTCTCGTTTGTCTCGAGGTCGGTTGCAGTATATGGTTGATTGGAAGGGTTACAGCCCTGAGGAGCGGTCGTGGGTTTCTGTCTCTGACTTGGACGCACCCTCTTTGATCCGCTCCTTTCATGCGCGGTTTCCTTTGAAGCCTTCGGCTTCCCGCCCTCCGGGGGGTCCTCGAGGGGGGGTTATGTCAGGGATCTGCAGGCAGCGGTGAGGGGAGGCTGCAATCCTCTCGCAGCACTCACCCTCGGTCCGTCGCTGCCCGCGGTCCCCCCTCCTCTTACCGGTCGGCGAGCGGCGTCCTCTCCCCTTGACACGCCGCTCGCGTCCTCTTCTCCTCCTCCCAGCGGCAGCATGTCTAACGCTGCATGCTGGGAGCCGGCACTGATATCAGTACGCCAGGGTCGCTCACGTGACCCGGCGTTAAAGCGACAGTGCAACAATCACAGTGGGGGGTATAGATATCCCCCACGTGTGTTTGTTAATTCTGATTGGAAGTTATCCAATCAGAATTAAGGCAAGGATATATATACTTACCTTTCCTGTCTCTCAGTGCCCTGTTGTGGTCTTTGCTTTATAGTATTGATACTGAACGTGTGCTTTCTGGTTACGTACTCTCTGGCTTGTTATACTGACTTTGTGACTTTCTCCTACCCTTTGACCTCGGCTTGTTTCTCGTTATTCTGTTTTCTGGTTCCCCTTACTCGGCTTGTCTCCTGACTATTCTGTGTGTGCTTAGCCCGGCCACTCTAAGGTCTGGTACTGCACACTTTCTGTGTGTGTGTCTGTGTGTGTGTTAGCGTGTTGGGTTCCCCGAATCGTGACAGCATTGGGTTGAACATGGAGGTGATTGCCAAAAAAGTAGGTTAGTTCAACTATATAACAAAGGAAAGACGTGTTGCACTGATGATGGGAGCATTTATATGTTAATCTAATTCAGTGATGAAATATCTTGAGAAAGGCTATTACTATTGGCCAAACATTGTAATGTCATGCTTATTCCAATACAAAGTGAGAGTTCTTGATGATTTGCCAATCCCTGAGTCTGCAGCACCCGTATATTATGAGGATCAATTACTTTATAGGTTTTGTGTAGTCTTTAATAGGTTGAATTTAACCTATTACATCTCTTTAAGCAATGGATATATATTGTTATATATTTGTTTTGGAATCTTTTATCAATACTTACATGATGTTATGGGTGTTCCGCAAATGTAGCATCTACCCACCATGTATCTCCTACCTTTTGCCACCCTACACAAATTTCCTTTTGAACATGACCATAAGCTGGGACAGCAGGGCAATCCCCTTCAAGAGGGTTATTCGAATCTTCACTCCTTGACATACATGCTTTGCCATTGGCATAGATCAGGATGCTGATAAATCAATTGACTTGAGAGGAAAGAAAATATTTCTATAGGGTTTACTGAAAAATCTGTAAATGTGTTGGCAAGTTGTGTGCAAGTTAAAACTAGAATAACCAAACTGGGGATAAAGGACATTGGTCATATGCCTCTCTTTAGTAGCTGTGAAAGACTTCTGTTTGAAAACATATTCTCCTGCTGGGTGGAAATAAGATTCTGAAAAAGCAATTTGCCATTTTTTTTATGGTCACTACAGGCATGGTCAAAATATAAACATGTTCAAGAACAATTATCTCTGAGAACTAATTTACCTGCAAATATGTTTATACCCTTACTATTCGTATCTATAGATGTATTTCTCATTTTTGATCTGTTAAAATAGTTTTTTTTTATTTAAATTCTTTATTTTTTCAGTGCATTAAGATATAACAATCGGGCATGTGGTACCCCAACGGCAGTCCTCATGCTTTTCAAGAAACAGTTATAACATTAGGGTTTATGTTAGTACTTGCACAATTTTTATATTATGAATGAATTCACATAGGGAGCATTGCGTTCTCAGCTCATTTTTATATTCAAACAATGGTGAACAAGCTAAGTATATATATCTGACTTCAAATCATTCTTCATGTCTAAGACTTCGCTAAATATTAGTTATATAGGAACATACGATGTTGCTCTGTGCTTGGTACACGTTAAGAAATATACAATTTGTTAGATATCATAGAGTGGTCAAACTAGTGTGGTTTAGCTCAATTAAAATTTATAGTAATCTAGCGCAAGTATGTTGTGATATGGGTGTTAGAACAAGTAGTCCAAGCCGTGACCTGTCGTCCAACAAGCTGACCAGTGATGACTGATAGGCTATACCAGTGCTCATTTTCGTTGGGGGACATGAATTGTACACCTTTTAGCTTAATTGCGGTACGACTATAGAAAACAACACATCAGTTAACGAGGCATGCTTTTAGTATTATGGCTGGCGACACTGTGCTAGCATGGATACGTCTATAACAATGTAATGTTTAAGCAGCCTAAAAAAGCCTAGGCAGGACATGTGGTAAGTACTATAAACGTAAAAAGTCATAAAATGTAAAGTCAACAGTGGTATAGTTTAACTAAAAAGGTGGTATTTAGGAAGCATCAGCGGCAAGTCAACAGGTTGGACAACGCTGATACACACATATAACTGTAAGCTACCAGGGTGGCAAGCAATGACATCAGCATACACAGTATGGTATACATTATAAGCAGTTTAACTGTAATGCAACTTAATAAGATGCACATTCTGGCTGCTTGGCTAGTCAGGATGATGCTACACAGTTAGCTGGTCTCGGTAGGCCTTAAGGTGACATGCTATGTTTCATGAGCGTTATATGAAGCCTATTATGAATCAATAGTAGCAGCAAGCGAGTTAACATACACGCATGTGGCATCCTATTGAGTCATCCTGCTATGGTTTGGTAGGGGTTGCCACTTAGACATTAACCAAATCAGCCTATGAGTCGCTGCAGAAGCAATAGCTATAGCAGCCCGCTGGTGAGTATGATTGGGGGATAGGGCGTTTATCGTCTGGGGGGACCCAGTGCTTGTGCCCGATGTGAGGTATGACCTCAGTGCTAACAAACAAAGGTGGTCTGAGTAGGAAATTATAGAGAATATTATAAAAGTAAATGAGTAACACAAGAATAAACAATAGGTCATCATCTGTTACATATAAAGACGATATAAGGCATGGGACGAGTAATTCTGCAGCCGTATTCAAGTGTCCCGGTCAGCCTATACCCTCCAGAGGCATAGCACGAATGGGTTTGACATAAGAGGCATATGTGACATGATGGTAGATGGTTATGTATTTTAGTTAATATGCAAGATTAAGGACATGCAAGCTAAGCCCTAGAATAAACAAAAACAACAATTAAATGGGTGGAAATCAAAATAAGACAATCACGTAAGCTGCTAAGAGTAAGGAAGTGATATCCGTAAGATGGCTACCGCCTTTGTGTCCAGCATATTGGGCAAGAGAGTACAGTAGTAGTAGGCCGGCTAGAGGAAAAATGTAAAGGACCAAATTAAACAGTCAAACAGGAGCAGTACCGAGATACGGCTGAGTAAGTTCGGCAGTGGCATGTCGGTGACCTCTAGCGTTAGGGGACTTGCAGCGTGGATAGCAGAGCTGCAGTGAGGCCTTCAGACACCATCAGCCGATGCCCTCGCAGTGGGCCGGCTCTGGTCTCAGAAGCGAGGTGAGGCTTGGGAGATGTTGGTAATCTGTTAGGCAGTCCCTCAGGGTCTTGAACACATGTGGGGGCCAGTGGAACCGAGTGGTCACAGGTGGTCTAATGGGCATGGTCGGTACCTTCCTCTGTTTCGGTCTGCGTTTTGCTGTGTCCCGTAGTCTGCTTGAGCGCCACTGCGTAGGCCTCCCCGCCTTCAACGCTGGCCTCCCAAGGTGGCGGCTGGTAGGTGTGGGTGGTTTGTTCCGCGCGCCTGGTCGCTTTTGGCGAGCCATTCTCTTTGTGGGTCTCGGCCCATGGGGGTGATTGCCGCTCATGGCTGGTGCTGGGCCCCGTGGGAAGCCACTGTGTGATCCGCGGCCATTTTGGGCTGCCCTCCACTGGGCTGTTGCTGGGGGGTCTCGTTGGGGACCTTTCGCTTTTGCCGCCAATTTCGCCCAGAAGGCTTCCAGGATGGCATCAAGCTTAGCCTCTAGGCTCCCTTGGGGCACCTGCTTACTGTGAGCTGTTAGTCTCTGTGTTTGGCTGCGACAGGCGCGTGAATCCGCCACCTCATGTGTCTGAGAATATTTCGCGGCTCCGCTGCGTCGTCCGCTGGGGGCCATCTGCACTGTGAGCGGTGGAGTACGGACCGGGATATCCCCCCCGGTCCAGAGGGGGGGAAGCTGAGCTCTGTGGAGTCCCGCTGGGAGAGAAGATCCGGGACGGGTGGTCGGCCGCCTCACCCGCCCGTAATCCCCGCTAGGCCGCAACCGCTCTGCAAGGACCCTGGCAGCCGGCATCCCGGTTTTTCGGACCGGAACACTCGGGCCGTTGTCTATGTTGGGTAAGTCGCTTTTGGGGTCCATTAGTGAGCGGCAGGAGGTTTGGTTTGTCGCTTGGGCAGGCAGTTTACTGAGGAGCTCCTGCAAGTTGCGACCGTCCGCCATGCTGGTCCGGCCCCGCCCCCTGTTAAAATAGTTTTTAATGTTTATGGTGTCCTGTCTAACAAACTGGCATCCCTGTGGCATTATGCCATTTGTATTTTCATAAAATGTCAGATTTATAGAAATTGAATTTCTATGTACATACTGTATGTTGCAATGCCATACCTACTGTATAAATACTTTTATTTCCAATTTCATAAAACATTTCATTTGTCATCTGCCTTGACCAATGCATCTACAGATTAAACAATGATATCTCATGTTTCAGTTCATTATGTTTGATAATTGAGCATTTTACATTTTTCATTGTTTTACTTTTTATTTTTAATATTGTTTAGCTATACGAAGGGATCCTCTCACTTCCCAAGATTTGTAATATAATGTTTACTAATCCCTAATCCCTACATTTAACAAATGTGGATTTATGAGGTCCGCAAAATAAATGTTGTAGAAATCCACACCTCTTTATACTGCAACTGAGGCCTCCATCGTAGTTACCTGTCAATTATTTTTATAAGCTATGTCCTTTGCACCTGTCTGAACTGCTACATTTGCTAACTATTTAGCAAAAAAAATGTAAGAAAACGAAGCATCTCATATAAAAAGGTTATACAGATATATTCTATTTTTTATCTTTCTTATCTTTGCCTTTCTGTTGCTGTTCAGGAAGTAAATATGGTATATTAAATTTTAGTTAATGTGTTACTTTCTACAAGACATTTTTTCAACCCATTTTAAAGCACAAAATACATTCCCAGTTTTATAGTGTTTTGTTACATTTGCCTTGACATATACTGCTACTGATCAAATATATTTATTCCTACAGACTGTTAGTACATAAAACATATATGTAGAAGCTTAGGGATTAGATATAAATTTTGACAGTGACAAAAAGCATAAAAAATATGAATTAATATTGGAACATTAGCTCAATACAAATAGAGAATAAATAACTGTGAAGCATGTGTTATGGGAAATTATGCCATTGAGTGTTTCTGGAAGTATTATAATAAACCACATTAACAGTCTGGGGTTTTATAAATGTCTTCAAATCTCCAAGATGTATTTTTACCGACAAATATATAAATTAATGTTATGTATGTTTTGCATATGATAATTTAGTAAAATTAAGATTAGGGCCTGGGTTCGGTGAACATCTAGGCAATAGATAAGGTTAGGGATGTGGTTCATTAATCTTGGAACAGAAAAATATAATTTATGTATAGAGAGAAAAAAGTATTTTTTAAAACCATTTTCGTTGTAAACAAAAAATGTAGAATACTATGGGAAGACACTAATACTGTGTACAAATACCAGGAGCTGGCCTAGAATGTGGCTAAAATGTATAGAGGTATAAATACATGAGAGGATATGTACACAGTATCACTGTCTTCCCATAGTATCTCTTTTATAGGTTTTAGTGAATCCCTATTTATTTCCAGTTTTTTGAGCGGCCTAGTGCCAGTCCTACTCCCTTACTCCTGTGTAACACATTAGGTGTACCAGAACCAATCATTTAAAAAAAAAAAATGTAGAATGGCAGAATTTATTTCATGCCTCGGTTAGGCTCGGCGAAATATTGGAAAAAATTCAAGAATTCAAGAAAAATTCAAGAACGCAACTTGGACAGCCAAAACACAGAAAAGAAAGGTGCTCATACTGTGCAGACATTCAAAAATGCTTACAATATGGCCAAGCCTAATGGCTAGGCAATATGAGGTATTTTTGTAATGGCGCTTCGGATATGCCAATATAAGATTATTGTATTTCTGGATTTAAAAAAAAAAGAAATTGAGAGAAGTTTCATAATGATTGTAATCTTCTTGCCTTTTGCTGTCTTGTATTAATTAAAAATGGAGAGAATTAGTAATTTTATGCAGAAAATAGGGGATCTATGCAAAATGGAACAAAAAAGTCAGTGGACCACTCACACACCCCTTCCACCCAGAGAAGAACAGACAATTGTCCCACACTCTGTAGCATCAGTGGCCATCCTTCAGTGTGCAAAAACACATTGCCCTACTAGCATTTTCAAACACCTCTGTGGAGGTAGCAGGCGTAGGCACTCCGCAAGATTAAGCCAAGCAGACAAGGACATCTTTAATATTAATTGGGCCCTCTGCTGATGGGGTCTCCCACCCCTCAATCTTATTTTCTTTTTGTCCCCATGTCACAACTTCCCATTTAATTTCTATCATAAATTTTACATGCTTTGGCCTTTATTAATTTTTTTTGTCTCAAACATGAATATGCTGCTTGTGATCACATCAGCATGGAAGAACATGATGGAACATCGCTTTTGCACAGTTCATAGACTCTCAATTATCGTACAAGATGTATGATGTTAAGGTAGGGTGGGAGGTGCGCTAGGAGGTCCACAGTAGTAGTTATGTGTGTTCAGTTCACGATGTGCCGCAGAGTCCCTTTGTACCCAATTCAGTGGAATAACTAATATAGAGAGGGCCTTGGTGCAAGAACATTTTTCTGAGATCCCCCCTCTAATAGAAACCAAAAAGTAGATTCCTATTTGTCATACATCACCCACAATGCTTTGCCAACTATGGATCTACCATTTGCCCATTGCTACAAGGTTTTAGTTCTGAGGAGCTGGAATGTAAGCATGTTTTTGTATGAATTATGTTTGTATAAATGTAAGGATCTATTTGTGTGTAGTGTTGGCATTTGTATGAAATTGTGTGCTTGTATGTACTGCTGCTGCTTGAAAGCAGTGATGTACTTGTCTGTAGCATTTGCATTTGAATGTAGGGGTGTGTTTGTATGAAGTGTTGGTGTTAGAATGCAGGCATACATATTGTGTAGTGTTGGTGTTTGAATGCAGGCGCGTGTTTGTATGTAGTGCTGTTTGATTGCAGAGGTGTGTTTGTATATAGTGTTGAAGTTTGATTTGAACAGTGTGCTTGTATGTAATGTTGGCATTTAATTGCAGAGGTGTGTTTACATTTAATCTTGGCATTTGATTGTAGGATGTGTTAATATTTCAGTGTGTTTGTATGAGGTGCTTGAATGCAGGGTTGTTTTTATGTGCTACCGTTTGATTGCTGTGGTGTGTTTGTGTATAGTGTTAGCATTTCAATGTATTGTATCAGTATTTTAAAAAAGCTACTTTTTAAATCATGCAATTTTCTACTACTATACATATCTTTCTTCCTTTCATTTATTTTTAAATCCAGTGACTGAGAGGACCAGAGTTTTTCATCATTGCAATTTTTGGCAATTATCACTAGGAAGGGCTAAAGCAGCAAACCAGATACAGAGTCAACGGTGAGAAAAGGCTGGCCACTTGCCAAGTGGTGATCACATCGACACTAGCTCTTTGTGTACAGCACTCCATTGGAAATCCCTCTTGCAGGAGTATCAACATCTGTCAGGATGCTGGACATAATGAGAAGATCTTTTTTTTTTAGTAAGACCAACTTTTCTGTGCCTAGTGCCTGAGAAGGTGTTGATAATCCCATTAACAAAGCTATTTGTGCAAGCATGATTTTCAGCACAGCACTGAACAGTCTAGTCTCTCTGGGTTTAGTGTGTATTTATATACAGGCAGACAGACAAACATTACTTTCTTTTATACAAAGTGCTATCTAATGTATATTGGTGTGAAAGATAAATTTGCATATTACTTTCCTGAACACACACACACACACACACAAAAAGTTGTTCTCTGTAATTATGTTTGCAAATAGCATTGTAGTGAATGGACTGAGGATATAGATATGCCTAAAAGAACATCTTTAAGGAAAAGAAGTAGACATGACATAGAAAGTGTACTTATACAAACAAATCCAATAATAACAATGAAGTGCCCATAGCTTATTTTTAAAGTATCCAAAAGTAAACCGACACTTTTTTTAATATTGCAACATACTCATTTAACACTAACATATGTATATTAAATAGGCACTTTAAAGGGACACTATAGTCACCAGGACAACTATAGCTCAATGTAGTTGTTCTGGTGAGTACAATAGTTCCCTATAGGCTTTTTTTTTATGTAAACACTGCCTTTTCACACTGCCTGTTTACATTGCGTCTAGGGACACCTCCAAGTGGCCACTCCTTAGTTGGCCACTGGAGGAGCTTCCTGGGTCAGTGCTGCCGAAAACGCAGCACTGATGTTCAGCATCCCCACGCTCTGCATGGAGACGCTGAATTTTCCTCATAGAGATGCATTGATTCAATGCATCTCTATGAGGAGGTTCTGATTGACCAAAACAGCATTTGGCTCTGCCCCCGTACTGATTTTAGCCAATCCAATGCTTTCCCTACGGGAGATCACCTTTTTGGCAAACCACTCCTTAACAGTTTGAACTGAAAACCAATAGACAGCACACATAGAGTCATAGCCTCAAAATCAATTCAGTGATCTATAGTGGTTATAGTGCATGGAGGACTCATTTAATTAATTTAAAGAAAGGTAAGTTGCCATCACACACTTTTGTAAAACCTGTTTTTGCATAGGTGTCCCTAAAGTACAGTTACAATGAAATAACAAAGAGGTCCAGCACACCACATTAGTGGGAAAAAAAAAACATTCCAAATTGTATGGAGGTTCCACAGCAAGCTTGAGCTAGACCTTTTTGTTGGGATTTCCCTTTTAATAGTTTGGCTAGACTAAAAAAATACAATTATTCTGTTATACCAATTTTATTTTTTTGGGGGGGGGCTTGGTGTGTATTTGGGAATCGCATAACTTGCTATAACTGATCAAATGTGCTGACAGTGAGACTGAACACTGTAGAAATGCAATTGGGAACATATACATTCAACAAATTCTTCAGAGCAATTCAGAAAGAAAAACACATACATTTGTTGTTTGCCAGCTTTGATGGATGGAGTTGGCCTTAACTAATATCTTTGAACTTTTGTTTAAAATTATTCTCACATCTCAGCTTACCTCGGATAAAGTTCACGGTCTTATTAAAACCATCTTTATTGAACAATCCAAGGTTATCAAGGCATTCATGCTGCAGCTGTAGTGTGATTGGCAGACAATATAACCTCCAAATGATTTATGAAACGGACAAATATCTTTGAAATGTACAAGTCAATGTTTTTGTGATTTCAACAAAATTTATACCACCACTTTCAAAACCAAGCCTGCGGAAACTCATTGCATAGTCAGCAGTGAATTAAAACACTTGTCATCTTACTCCTAAAATGTTGCAACGAATATTCAGAATATATTTCTGGAAACAAATCTCATCAGAATTAATGCTTCCAAATTAACCTTTTTTTTCGGGGGGGGGGGGGAGATCTTTTATTTCCTTCTAAAATCTATATTAAATGTGTATTTAATTTTATGTATACTTTTCTTTGATTTTTATCCAATTGTTTCCCTTTTCTTTCTCCTCCTCAATGAGCAGTATATTTGTTTGATTTATAACTGTTTAGTAATGTGTGGACTGTTCTAATAATAATATTTTCTACAGCTTAATGACCATACTGTTCTGTATGTTTATTGTAAAAAAAAAATCTCCATTCACAACATATACATATATATATATATATATATTTGTGGTCGGAATGTAATCGATTTAATCGAATGTGGTAGGTGGTGTAGAGTTGGTTGAGCTGTGCCAAAACCAACAAACGAGTAGGCCTGTAATAAAGGAGGGCCTACTAAGGTTATGATAATATTAATGTGTAAGGGGTGTGGTGGGTGGGGTCAACTAGCGAGATCGCCATAGGTGAGTAGGCTGCTCCTATTCTGAAGGAGTGTCCGGAAAAGGAAGAGGGGTCATAGCCTAAGTAGCAGAGTTCTGACGTAAAAAATTAACTTGGATGTGGTGAGAGGTTGATTGTGGAGTAGTAGTAGTTGATCGTGAAGTTAGGTGGGTGACTGTGTCGAATGCTTAGAAAATTGCCTAGTATTTTAACTGGGCACCAGTCGTTTCCTGTAGGAAAGAGGGGTATTGTGGTAGGCTGGTTGGTTTCATTAGTTTTTGAGGTTTGCAGTGAAAGGATGTAATGATCATTGTTTTTTTTACCAGGTTAGAATTTTTTAAGCCAGTATTGGCATCTGAATGGCATATGACGGTGAACTCTCTAGGTCTAAGAAAGCCGTAGAAGGCGATGAATATAGCGACTTTAATGACTGAATTAGCCTGTAAATCAAAGGGGCTGGTGTCTAACAGGTCACTGAGTTTCCGGAATATAGGCCAATTTATGGGTAGACTACTGGTTGTAGGGGGCAAACTGTTTTGTTGATACCTTTGAGAATATTCTTTATGGGGTAAGAGCATAGAAAAGGCGGGTGATTGGGAAAAGTGGTGAGAACGTGATGTTGTACGCCTGTGAGATATAGTTTGATGGTGTTGTGTGATAATTTTTTATGTAAGTGGCAGAAGGAGGCAAAAGGCGCCACGGTCTCTATGGAAAAATTACCTTGTACTTTAACCCCTTAAGGACACATGACATGTGTGGCATGTCATAATTCCCTTTTATTCCAGAAGTTTGGTCCTTAAGGGGTTAAATTCCACTGCAAATTTTTGGAAAATGGTCAGTGCCCTGGCATAAGTGGTCTTGGTGTTAGCCGAGAGTGTGTTGTGCGTAAGTGATTGGGCATGTTGTAGCAGTTCAGTTAGTCCATAATTAATTCGTGGAATGTCGGTATCCTGGATGGTTGGTTGTTGGCGGAGGGGTGTACCTGGAAGAATACCTGCAAACGAGATTGGGAAAGAGTGTCAGCTGCTGTGTTATATTTTCCCAGGATGTGTTCGCAGACTTGTGATTTGGCAGCAAGCCAGGTCAACTTGCGGACCAACCTCATGATTGTTAATGAGGAGAAACGTCCTTTGTTGATTATCTTGCAAGCCACCAAGTTGTCTGTGTAGCATTTGACTGCCTTGCCGGTCCAGAGATGGGCCCCAGATGTGGGCTGCTGCCACGACAGGGTAGATTTCAAAAAAGGTAGAGGTTTCTCTAAAGGCCGGAAAGGCAGCTATCTCCATGGGCCAGTTGTCCCTAAACCAATAGTTGCCAAATATTGCAGCGAACCCGGCATGGGCTGCTGCGTCCGTCCAAATTATTGGGGATTGTTCAGATAGTGGGGGAATAAATATGGAGTCTCCATTCCATTCTAAGATGAAATTCTTCCACATGAGCAAGTCTGCCCTGGGTGGTGGGTTGATAGGTGATAGTACCCTTGTCTGGTATCCTGTGTAAGAGACACAGAAGCCTGGAGACAAATGATCTGCCCTGTGGGATGATCCGCATGGTGAAGTTTAGGGACCCCAATAGGGATTGGAGACCTTTTCGCGTGCAGATATCATTCCCAAGGGATAGATCTAGTTCCTCTCTGATGAAAACAAATTTCTCTTGGGGAAAGCTTGCTGGAAAGGATACTGTGTCAAATTATATACCCAGGAAAACCAGTTTGGTAGTGGGGCCCAGTATTTTGTTGGGGGACAGAGGGACACCCAGGATGTAAAGAGGGCTGTGGGGCTGAGGATGCTTCTAGGTGTGTGAGAGCCTGTTTCAATCAACAAGAAATAGTCTAAGTAGTGTATTACTGATGGACACCTGACGGTGTTCAGGAGCAGCCAACAGAGAGTTTCTGCAAAGATGTCGAACAGTTTAGGGCTGCTCCTAGAACCGAACGTAAGTCGGGGTTGCAAAGTAATATTTTTACCTCCATTTTACGCCATGAATGTGCCATAGAGACAGATGTATAGGCAGGAGTTTGAACGCATTTGAAATGTCTGTTTTACTCAGTCATGTGCGATTGCCTGCTAGTAGGATGGCTTGCATGGTGTTGTCTATCGTGGCATATTGGAGGGAAAACTCTACAGCGTGTATGAGTGAATTTATGCTGGGGTTGTGCGATGAATGATGAGCTGAGAGGTCTATGATTAAATGTTTTTTTTATTGAAAGATTTGTTTACAACTACCCCAATGGGAGTAGTACGCCAGGTAGAGAACGGGGGTTCGGAGAATGTACCTATCATGAAACCTTCCTGGGTTTCTTTAATTAACAGTTCGTCCACTGTAGGAAGATCGTTGGAGGCGGACAAAAGGTTAGGGCATTCTAAGGTGCCTGCGGGAATAGCAAGGCAGAAATTCCACTAAGTGAATGGCGGGGTAAGTGTGTAGGTGATATGCCAAAACGTCAATATTAACCTCTGTTAGTCATTTTTTGGGGGAAAGCATGGTGGGGCACATGGCTTTTGTGTGTGATCTAAAACAAATAGAGCAAATGTGCAACAGCCTGCATGCACTGTAACTGCAGGAGCCAGCATTAAAATTGTTACAAACCCAGGAACACTATGGGTCTGCCCAGCTTATCCCTTTGACCACTTTCTTGCCTAGTGTTAGAGCTTAAGGTGGGATGGGAAGAGGTGGGATCTGCCTCACAGGGGCACAAGTAGGGGGACTGTGAGGTGGAATTGCATGCTGCACAAGACGGGGGCCTCAAGCCAGCGAAATGTCAGCAGAACAACTCTGTGTCCATCTGACTCCAGTCTATCTGGATATTAAACTGGGCCAGATGAGTTGCTGCCTTGGCCAACATTAACTTGTGGTAGTCATAAAACGAGGAGCCCCCGCATTTGATCCCCAAGTCCACCACCTTATGCATATATAGATCCAGTTCTTCCCTCCTATGTGGGTACACGGAGCAGATGAAGTCTTTATAAATCCCGAAGGCTATGACAAAATAAGGAATGGAAAGTTTTTTGTTGAGACGTGGGTTTTCAGAACTACAGATATATCGTCATAGTTGTAACCTCTATTCTCCAGAGTTTCCTGCGAGGCAATAAGGAGAGAAACTAGATTGACATCTTTACCATCTTTTTTAAGGGGGGCTGGGACTGAGTGGGCAGGGAAAATGTGTGGGGTAGTGGTGGTGGGTGGGGGGGGGGGTGCGAGTTTGGGAGTACTAGAGGAGTACATGTTTAGTCATGTAAAGGGCCTGGTAGGTCACCTGGTTGTTTCTACTTTGGATATCCTTTGGTTTAGAGACTGTAGGTTTGACAAAATAGCCGACAAGGTTTCTTGCGTAGCGTCTGTGGTGCCGGCATGTAGCCCTTGGGGGCTTGTGACGGGCATGTGGTTTAATGGACTGAGCTGTGAGCAGTTTGTAGAGTTCTGCCTCCCAGCTGTAGCAGAGATACTTCTTGGGACCCGGGCATGGCGGGAGTACTGGGCGTATCTTGGAGGGGCAGGTCATCACCTGGGATTAGTTCTTGTGACATCCTGTGAAAAGAGCATCAATTACTACAGGGGAGGGAAAATCAAGACCTTCGTAGAACTGGCTTGCTGACTAGTGCTGGAAGGCAAAAAAATTAGCTAATGTCACAGGTGAGGCCCTGCTAATGCCAAGTGGCGGTGAGAGGCTCTACCTATGGTTTGGACTGTGGGGGCTTGTGCCCACTAGACATTGTGGCGGGGTGTTGGCCTCTCGGTGACAGTAGAAGAGTCAAATAAGTGAGACTGAAGCCCTGTAGAAGGGAGTGCAAGGCGGCTAACAAATGATTTGGGCCATTGGGCAAACCTCCATGGTGAGGTGGGGGAATGGCCTTGCGGGACCGATATAGTTGTTGGTACTAGGGGCAGCACCTGACTCAATGAGACCGTTTTCTAACCCTGGTGAGGCTTGTCTCTGACTGAGTAACGTAAGCATGTGGATGCGTACCTTTGAAAATTAAACCGCAGGGTAGGGAGATAAGTGATATGTTCGTAGGTAAAGAAGTGGGAAATAGGTGTAGGACTGGTCCTACGGGTGAGATAGTGGGATTTGAGGGTGCAAATAGTAAGGCTGAGAGCTGTGAGTGTGGAAATGACAGACAGTGGTATGAATAGTTATATACTTTGTGAAGATATACGTATGAATACGTGCATTGTGAAGGACCTGAATGTTGGTCCATACTAGAGACAAGCCCCAAATTGTACAGGGGACGTAACGTAATGACAAAAGGCTGAGTGAGGCCTTGTGAAATTGAGGTAATCGTAACGAGTACAATACAAAACTAGCATAGGTGAGTAGTAGCCTTGCATTTAAATATACAAATAACTCCTCCCACCTTAATACAATGTTAAACAAAAATCTGTACACCAGTCAAGCCAGAAGACTTGCTTTTCCCACAGAAATCACAAATCTGCAGTGATGTTACTACCGCAAATGATTCTGGGTGGGCATATGCAAATTAGTTTAACAAAAAAATCAAATTTTTGCCTCAATCCATTTTAAACATGGATTCTTTTGAAAGGTTGCGCCAAAGAAAAAAAATATATATACAGAAAATATCAATAGTAGAGATAGTCCTAGTAAGAGATTCTCTAGTATAGGTGACTATAACTCATAGATGAGAGTCAATATAAAGTACTTGATAGAAAAATGAAAGATCCTCAGTTGAAACGATGAGTCAATAATCACATATATCTTCACAAAGACAACTAATAGTTCTCTCAATATAAAAATATCAATAGATAAAATTAATAAAAAAATACTTACAAGGATAGAACAGGCTAACTGCTCTATGGTATCAGCATTGGTGGTATGATCCCCACCTGGGATTGCTTGGAGTACAGGAAAAGTAAAATGCCAGGATGTAAAATCAATGTAAAAAAAAAAAAGATAATTGGCTCAGGGTAGTGACCAAAAAACCTTTAATTAATTCACAATATTAAAATATCCAAACGTGTTTCGCCTAAGGCTTCTTCAAGTGGATAGAGTAGTATACAACCTGGCAGTTGGAGTTTATATAGGGCTAAAATGGTTAAAACTCTATTAGTTGTCTTTCTATCCCTTTCCTGAGTTTGGACACTCAATGCATATCCTATAAGTGGGAATTATACCGCTGAACGGCTGTTACGCTTGAGCTGGCTATTTTAAGTGTGACTGCCATTATTTCTACTTATATCATATCTCAAATCACATTTATTGCACTTTATCTGCTGTCTTCAGTGTTTTGTCTTTTATATTTGCATACGGAGCACTCGGATTATTGACTCATTGTTTCAACGGAGGATCTTTCATTTTTCTATCAAGTACTTTATATTGACTCTCATCTATGACTTATAGTACTTATATACAAGAGGATCTCTTACTAGGACTAACTCTACTATTGATATTATCTTTATATATATTTGTTTATCTTTGGCACAACCTTTCCTTGTTTTATCTTGTTTTATATTAGTTTAAAGGGTCTTGAGGGAACCCCTTTTTTAGGTTGCTGCCTTCCGGTATTTTGTGCGTTTATTAGCGCTGACTTATCTCTTGGTTTATGGATTCCTTTGAGTCTATGTTTTCTGTATACAAAAGCTTTGAAACACAACTTAGTAAAAGATGCAAAGCCAGTGAACCACTCATGGACAGCCGTTTCATTGTTAATGCAAATCATCAGCATGAGGTTGGTTACTGGTTTGTAGGCTGAGGCTTGGTAGTGCTTGGGAAGCAAAAAACAAAAATGCACCTGAAGTCTGTGGATAGTTAATGCAATGTTAAACAAACATCTGCACACCAGTCAAGCCATAAGACTTGCTCTTCCCACAGAAACCTCAAATCTGGCTTTGCATCTTTTCCTAAGTTGTGTTCCAAAGCTGTTGTATACAACAAACACAGACTAAAAGGAATCCATGCTTAAAATGGAATGAGGCAAAAATGTGATTCTTTGTCTGCTCCCCTCTTTTTTTTCCACTATTTTTTCTTCAATTACTGCTCCACTCTTTTTTCTCACTATTCTTTGTTAAACTAATTTGAATCTGCCCACCAAGAATCCTTTGCGGTAGTAACATCACTGCAGATTTGTGAGTTCTGTGGGAAAAGCAAGCCTTATGGCTTGACTGGAGTGCAGATATTTGTTTAACATTGTATTAACTATTCACAGACTTTAGGTGGAAGGGGTTTTCAATCACAATTATTTCCCCACCATAACCATGTTGCTTCCCTAAATAAATATATATATAAATTTGTTGTGGATTGATAGTTTTGTTTTCTCCCTTTTTCCTCTCTTTTCTTCTGTGCCCTTTTCCTTAGTTTATTTTTCCAAAAAAATGTATTTTACTATATTTTAAATAAATGTTCTATAACATTTTTTTGAAAATAAATTAACTTTATATACCAGTAATTATTATCATGTGGCAAATAATTCATCATCTATCATTAACTCCAGTATCTATTGCGGGTCACTTACCATCACGATTATATTTATGTATTAACAAAATATTTTACTAGGAAGGATAATTTGAGATTTCTATTATGTTCAACTTTATCCTGGGTCCACAAAAATTGCATTGTTACAATAGGTACAATATAATATTAAAAATACAAAACCAATATTAATACACAACATATATAAAACATTAACAAAGAACAGGAAAGATATGTATAATCAACCATGACAGGTGCATTATTTTGTGAATGTTGAAAAAGTGTCTTAGCTCCTCAGCCGCCATCTTATTCTTATATCAACCATGTTTGCCCTCTGTGGGACTTTGTGTGCATGAAGGGTTAAGTATAGACATGTCTGTGCTTTTTTCGCTCCAAGTAGTTTTATAAGAAACTGGTTTATATATTCAATGATCAGAATGGAAGCGGGTAAAGGTAGGTTATCACCTCAGGGTGAATGGTCAGAAGTGATTGATTCAGAAGTAGATTTAACTGACCATAGCACCTTAGCGTGAATGATCAGAAGTGATTGAACTGACCACAGCACGATGGGTGAGTTTAGAAGCAACTAATTACAGAGTACTGTGTTTTTATTGCATACATCAAGATACTGATCGTTTGTCACTATGATGTTTCTGGCACGTAAGCTGTGTTGTTTAACTTTATATAAGATATATGTTTTTCATGTAGAGGAGAGCAGTCTTCTTTGACACTCTCCTTGTGCACAAGCAATAAAGGAATATCTGCTTATTAAACTCTTGTGTGAACTCTTTTTTAGCATTTCACACTGTTTTGAGATATGTAGAGCGGCATCTCTTGAAGCAGGGGTTGAGAACCCCTGTCTTAAATGATTTTAGGCTTGGCGAAGATTTAAAAGTGTGCAGGAGGCCGTTTCATAATTACAGTGCTCTGTATGAAAATTGGGATCGAGACGCTTTCTTTTTGTATTGTAGTAGACTAAATAAAGTGCAGGTACTGGATCAGAGGTTATAGGAGGTGGGAACAGCTGGGGAGAGCATTGTGTTCAGGTAGGGTAGGAGCTTCCCAGAAAAGCTCTTAAACATAAGACTGGAAAGATGAAGGGTGTGTCTGGATTCCAGCGACAGCCAGATTAGCTCTTTTAACATGTCACAATGGTGAGTTATGAAATTACATTGTAGAACAAAGTGGCAGAATGAGTTATTCAATGTAGTAAGTTTATTAACGTGGGTTCGCAGTGCATAATCAATGACCGGTATTAGCATTTGCTGTACAATCCATTCTTTTACTGTGGGGCTTAGGCAGGATTTGTCTCTGTACAGGGCATCTAGTTTTGGTAACGTTTTGATGAAAATGCTGATTTTTTTTGTGTAACATTGCATTGTACATGTTTTCCAGAACATAATCTAAAAAATTATCAGAATATGAAAAACGACATAATTAAAATGTTTTAGCAACATAAAAACATGAGATATATGTGTATACTGAAAGACTTACACATTACTAAGCAGTCAGACATGCAAACAGATAAATGTGAACACCAATCTTGATTTAAAAATCTTTCCAAATGATTCAATACTGTTAAAAAAAATCTTCCAGATGAATTATCTACAAAAATTCTCATAGACTTTAATGATGACTTCTAAACCATTTAAAAACTTTATCTAACTGTATTGAATCATTTGCAAAACGTATTACCTTAGTCAATAAAAAACTATTGATTTGAAAATTATGAATCATTTCTACCAATTCATGAATTATACTTAAAGAAACACTCTGGGCAGCAATACAACATGAATGTATTTTTTGGTCTGATTAATATGCTGTATGTTTCGCATGCTCAATTCTTTATAGTTTTTGTATTTAAATAATTGCAGAATGCTGCACCATAAACATTCCTCCTTAGCTATGCCCTTTATTCCATAAAAATACGTATACAGCTTGGTCACTGATAGTATTAAATGGGTACAAAGGAGAGGGCACCCAGAGATCTATATAGAAATAATATATATATAATTGGTGAGAGCACACTTAACAAGACTGACTTTACCCTTATTGAACACTGAAAGGCAGTCTTTATTATGGTAATTGGTGGATCCTTTAAATAAAATAGGAAGGACACCACATAGGGTAATAGAGTAGCAACTGATGTGTAACGCAACATATAAAAGGTCACACTCACATGGTCCTGAGCCACTTCGTTATAAGCTGGCTCAGACTACAGGCGTAGATAACAACTGCACGTGGTTGTCAGCCCCCACCTCCTTTCTCTCCGAGGTCCAATGAATTTGTCCAGATTCCAAAATATTTCAGGATGCAGGAAATCTCACGGAAAAAAACTTTTATTGGACACACTTAAAAGTATCTGGGGTTAAAACAATAAATATATATAAATATACCTAAAAAGTCCACAGTGCAAACAGTAGTATTATGACGACGTGTTTCGGCCTGAGCCTTTATCAAAAGTCCTTTCATTTTGGAATCCATGATTAAAGGACTTTTGATAAAGGCTCAAGCCGAAACGCGTCAAGTGTGTCCAATAAAAGTTTTTTTCCGTGAGATTTCCTGCATCCTGAAATATTTTGGAATCTGGACAAATTCATTGGACCTCAGAGAGAAAGGAGGTGGGGGCTGACAACCACGTGCAGTTGTTATCTACGCCTGTAGTCTGAGCCAGCTTATAACCAAGTGGCTCAGGACCATGTGAGTGTGACCTTTTATATGTTGAGTTACACATCAGTTGCTACTCTATTGCCCTATGTGGTGTCCTTCCTATTTTATTTAAAGGATCCACCAATTACCATTATAAAGACTGCCTTTCAGTGTTCAATAAGGGTAAAGTCAGTATTGTTAAGTGTGCTCTCACCAATTATATATCTTGTATTTTTCACTTTTATGTGTTTTGAGTGACTCGCTTAGGTGATTGTAACACCTACACTGTTTGGTCTACTTTTTAACCTTATACCTTGTTTTTGTTTTATATATATATATATATATATATATATATATATATATATATATATATATATATATATATATATATATATATATATATATATATTGCCTAATATAAAGATGTACGCCACACTTGTGGAAATATTTACAAGATAATCAAGAGAATAAAGTCCAGGTTTTCATGAAATAATAATAATTCTTCTATGGCTTGGCGGTTCCTCAATTGGCATTTTGTATTGTATGTTTTTTCCTTGTTTTAGTTTTAAGAGTTGCCTTCTCTAGTATTTGCTGTCTAAAGTATTATGTTTGTTTTAGGGTTTTTTTTTAGCACTTATCCATCTTGTGTAATTGTTTGTGTTATCAGAAAATATTGGCAGACAACTTGCATTCTTCTGCATGAAGGCTGCGAATGGGATGCTCTTGGCCAAGTTGACCCTCCACTAGTTAGAGCAGAAAAAGGTGAAGGTTCTGGAGTGGCCATAACAGTTTCCTGGGGAGATCTCAAACATGGGGTTCATGCAAGAAGACCAAAGACTTTGCATGACCTGGAGGCATTTTGCCAAGACGAATGGGCAGCTATACCACCTGCAAGAATTAGGGGCCGTATAGACAAATACTGCAAAAGACTGTATGCTGTCATTGATGCTAAAGGGGGCAATACACAGTATTAAGAACTTAGGATATGCAGACCTTTGAACAGGTGTCATTTTTTTTCTTTGTTGCCATGTTTTGTTTTATGATGCTTTGTGTCATTCTCTTATAACCTATAGTTGAATATGAATCCAATAAGAAATAAAAGAAATGTGATTTGACTGCTCACTCATGTTTTCTTTAAAAATGGTACATATATTACCAATTCTCCAAGGGTATGCAAACTTTTGAGCACAACTGTATATACCTGGCACATTTCAACAAGTGGAGGTATTTGGTAAAAAGTGACCAATATCTGCTATTAGCTATCTAATGTGCCCGTCACCAGCCATATCTTGAGAGTCCAATTCCAGCTCCTAAGGCTGTGGAAAGCACATGACTCCACTATGTTCAACTGCAATACTCTTCACAATATGGGTGCTTGGAATTAAATCAAATGGAAATAGCAAGTTTACTGCAAGTAAAATAAAAAATATTCTCTATAAGCAAAAAGTAATCTGCTGCATTTATAGTTATAAATAAGCAAGAATATTGCTTAGTAGAAATATTTGGAAAAATAAATTAAGAAACAGTAGAGATGTGAAACACATTCTTAAGCTTTCAGTTTGAAATTAGCACCTTTTCCGAAGCAGCGAGGTAAGAATTGTTTTACTGTTAAATACATGTTAAGTTTTCAATGAATATAAATAAACAGAGCAGTGCAGACAATGCACAGAACTCATATACAGGACTATATTGTGCATTCTGCAAGAGCTGTGAGACCTGCTGAATCTACTGTATATTTTCCTTTCTGCAGTTTATCATGTGTTGGTTTGACTGTTCTAACATGGTCGTCATTTTTTCCAGAGTTTGTTTTCCTTTTTCTCTTTGTAAAATTGTTCGGCACAACAGTATAGTTCAACTGCAAATGTAAATTATTTCAGCAGATTCCCCGGCCGTTCTACGGTAAGCTCAGGGATGGAAAATGCAATATACAGAGTATCATTATTCTTAGAAATAAAATGAAATGCAACATAAAAACTTCAGCAGCCGAGGGATTAACAAATAACCATATCCATTGTTCATGGTATTAAACACTCCCTGCAGGTACATGTAATTTTTATAAATATAATTTTGTTGAAATACTGAGAAATGTAGAACAATGCAAGGGAAATGATGAGGTAAATAAAAAAATCAAAGCACTCATCTAATATGACTGCTCAAATCAATAAGGCATATCTGATAATATATCACACCCTATCACACTTTTTTTTTTACTAATCAAATTCAAAGATAATGATAAAAAGAAAATATAATATATATAAGATTAGAAAGGAAACATATAAACTACACTTCTTAGCAGTGTTTCAAGATATATATTTTTTTTAAATGAATTCCTGTTATCAATTAACTTTTCCAAGCACATACATCTTAACTATTTAACTCCAAAAAGTATGTATACAAAATATTGGAGTTATATCTGATACCCAATTCTTACTTTTGATTTTAATTCAGAGTAAAGTTTGAGGAGTCAATAGCTTTTTTATTTATAAACCAATTTCACTAATATTACATACAATGAATGTTTAATATATGAAGATGTGATTGACTAGGTACTAAAGATGACATTTTTAAATAAGCTTTGTCGAGTCGCAAACTCGGGTTCTTTCATTTGCATTGTTCATAACATTAGTTAATATTTGAGGCTCTAGTGCTCAAATTTCTACATGGATATTCTCCTTGAGCTGCCGAAGTGTAAGCGGTTTGTTTACGTGCACCCGCTCCGTCAGATATCCCCAGAGGAAGTAATCGGGAGCTGAAAGGTTGGACAAATGTCAATTAATCTGGGAATTTCTGAAAATGATCCAAAAATGATCCAAAATGATCCATCCTCAGGAGGTCCATTAATGCTCTAGCTGTATGGGCAGTAGCCACATCCTGCCATTCTGTTGAAACCACATCTCAGGATGATTTTTTTTTACTACAGGATGCAAAATCCCGTTATCTCACACCAATAAATTTTCACATTTTTTACTCATTGTTACTTTGTGAATTTACCCATGATGAATCTCCAAAGACTCAGTTATAATATGCACCTGCAACAAAAAAAAATCTGAACTATTAACAAATAAGTTAATTTACCTGCAAAATCCTACTCTGAATTTTGGCCAAACGTCTATGTATACATTTATTTATTTACATATACACACATTATTATTCTGAAATTGCAGGCTTTTGTTTTTTTAAAACAGTCAGTAGTTACAAAATGTCTTTGTAGATATGAGAGAAAATGTACTGTAAGGCAAAGGTAGAGACTATGAATGATTTAGTAGTTTGTACAATTAGTAATTAATTTCAAGTCTGAGTAAACAACAGCCAGATACAGAATCAACAAATTGTCCTGGTCAGTTTCATTAAAATAACCATGTTAAAACCAAAACAAAAAAAATTGTGTTCATTATATATGGTAGCACACAACAGTTATTGACGATGCTCTGGTGGCAAGATTGTTTATAAACGGTATGATGTTAAGGGGTTAAATGTTTTCGAATGGTTTGAACCCAAGATTCGCTCTCCCCCCACCAAACACCACTACCCTCCGACTGACAAGGAAGATTTTGTCAGGCAGCCACTCAACCGCTCAGCCTTTCAGTGAACTCCCTTTGAGAGAATAGTATGTACTATTTCACTCAAAGGGTGGCAAGTGATAGGTTTAGAGAGTGAGCTGATGCTCTCATCTCTTCGCAGGGTGCCTGGCAAAATCTTCCCCATACTGCAGCAGCATAGAAGAAGGAAAATTGGGAGACAACTTCAGGGTTAAACCACTGGAAAACTGACTGACACCTCACCTAAATGCAAGACAGAATTTAGATAATCCAGCCCCTTGAGAACTTCAATGAGATGAAGGGAATTTACCTTTAAGAGTTGAGCAGATAATTGTGTGCAATACAATAAGATTATAGCAAGACAAGAAGAACCCTTTATTAGGAGGTACAATAATCTAGGCATTAAGAAGATGCCTGTTCTTAAGATATACCCATATATAGCACGTTGCCTTATTTCAACCATACTTTTGGACTGGTCCTAAGGGCAAAATAGCCTGACTTGAAGTTGCTATACCCTCCCAGAAAAATTGTCTGAGGAATCAAATTATACAAAAGGTGTGGGCACTGCCCTGTGTGCAGACAAGGTATAAAAGTTAATTCAATAATTTGTCAATAGATATGCGACAATGACTTTTATGATCTGGAAAAAATTATTTAGGCTCTAGAAGAGGTGAAAATCTCCATTCAGTTTAGCCAGATACTATGTCTGGTGACATATATCAAATCAGAATGAATAATTATAGTATGTACAATACAGGGAAAGGAAGACCCTGTGAATACACTCTAGTCAAAAGGAAAATAAAGGGAAAGTACTTACCATGAGCATACAAAGGCACACGGTTATTCGCAAGTGTGAATTGTTATGAATCCAAAGTAAATTCAAAGTGAATTAAAAATTTTGGACCAAAATAGCCAAATTGAAAGCATAGCTGACTGAGGTAATTATTATTCCAATTTACTTATTTTAGACTAAATTTGAAATGTAATATCAATTCACTTTAGGTTAACAGATTAATTTTAGGTAAAAGCCCTGCCAGATAAATTGTTTAAAAAAGTGGAAAGAATACAATACAGGGGAAGTAGGTCCTTAGGCAAGGAAAACATTATACGGAAAACATTATATAAAAAAAAATAGTTACCTGCTGTGCACTATCCCAAATCCATATGCACATATAAAGGAACACTAGAGGATTAGAAATATAAGCCTTGTTTTGTAGTTTGCCCACCACTACCATTTGTTTATTAAAGGGTCAAAAATGGAGATAAGGTGATTGCGCACACATTGGATGATATTCTTGCATTAAGTAAATGATCCCTAGATTCTGTGGGTATAAAAAAAACAACATATGGTAATATATCTTAACACAAATGGAATAGTATATAACTTGGAAAACGCACAATATTTAGAGCCTTTATAAGTTGGCTCTAAACTAGGACAGCAGATACATCAATCAGATGTGGATATGTGGATTCAGGTCCCTCAGAAGGTATCAAAAGTCCTCTGTTGGAGAAATCAGAAACCAGATAACCAAATAAAGAAAAGGTAAGTGCTTTTATTTAGACAAATATAAAATAAATTTAAAAATGCACAACGCGTTTTGACCCAGTGCAATAGGTCTTCCTCAGGTGCATATCTAGTGACATATGTGTAAACTTTCTTATATAGCATACATAATGACATTCAATTACAAACATTAACAGCTGTGTGTTCGTCGGCCGTCCTCTTCTCCATATATGGAGTGTTTCCAGCCATTACTTAAGTATTTCTGCCTCCTCTAACTTTATCTATATCCAATGCTTAGTGAATATACCCCTAGACAAGAGCTATAGAACATTGTGTAACAAGTGTTAGTGTTATATCCTGTATGTTTCCGCTTTTGGCCTTATTGCCTGTGTTTCTCCCTTTGAGCATAACTGCATAGTAATGTGTAATTCAGAACTGCGTAGTAAATATCTTCACATTCTAAGTGCGTATTAGTGCATATTAGTTTTAAGTTCATAGTTATAGTGAAACTTAGCTTTGAGCAAGGCCCAAACATTAAGATACCCCGACAAGCTTGCCATAGGTTAAGATGTTAAGATAAGATAGAGGATTTTATTAGGATTGGATAATGCTTGTAAAGACCACCCTTGATCCCTGCTGAACATAACCTGTTACACAGCCCATTAAATGTCAGAAGTCACTTTGAACCTTGCATTGTCTTGTCTTGTTCATTGGGGCTACTCGCCAGCTGGTGTGGGGACAAGGAGAAATACTGAGAGTTCCAAATTGATTAGAAGTCCATGGCATGACAAAAAGGAAAATTCCTGACGCAGAAAATCTTCACTTACAATCATTGATAAATATAGATGATCTGTAAATTCAGATGGCTAGTTTCCCCTTCCCAATTTTTTTTTTATTATTGTTCATATAATTATTGTTATTTATTTTTATTATAATATTAAATACCTAATAAAAACTATTTGAAAAGAAAGGGGAGAAACTCAAGGCAAACATGACTACCTGAAGGAGAATATGCACTAAAAGCAGAGGCCTATAATGAGTCTCAATACAAGCAATAACTCACCAATTGCTATGTCATATACTTTAACTATATTCTGTTGTCCAAAAATGAGACATGTTACTGCTTATTGCACAGATAAAAAGCTATAATAAAAAGCAACATTTTCTAAGGTCATAGGCAATATGATTGATATAATACAGAGAAAGGAAGTTGTAGTCCAAATGGTACTAGAACTATGCAAAGCATATACTTTCATATGACGTTTACAATACAATAAAAACAATAAGTGCTCCTGAATTAAGCACACAGATTTTATAGCTCTAGAGAGACCTCACTGTTAGATAGTAATTATAGAATAAAAAAATATATATTGCACAAGTTTTATTTACCTAACTTTAAAGATGATCTCTTCCTAGGCTTTATTCTAACTTTTTATTATAGGTACATTTTTATTCATAAGTTCTAATGGATCCATTGCAGTTATTAAACACAAGTGTTATTGGTGAATTCTTAAAAATTCACTCGGAAATAGTTACAATCTTTCCACTTAGAAATCTTCCGGACACGAGGATCCATTCTTAGACATGTTTTCCTCACAAGCAATCCAGTGCTTAAACAACTTCCCAATTGTGATAGGCAAATGAGCATCTAATATATATATATATATATTTTAAATACCCATCTGATCCTTAATGTTACATGCTAGTAAATATAATCTATAACTTTCTATGTATTATAATGCTCATAAAAATATTTCTAGATATGAATTATTTCTACCGGACATTAGAATTAGTGATGTCGCGAACATGAAATTTTCCGTTCGCGAACGGCGAACGGGAACTTCCGCAAACGTTCGTGAACTGGCGAACCGGGCGAACCGCCATAGACTTCAATGGGCAGGTGAATTTTAAAACCCACAGGGACTCTTTCTGGCCACAATAATGATGGAAAAGTTGTTTCAAAGGGACTAACACCTGGACTGTGGCATGCCGGAGGGGGATCCATGGCAAAACTCCCATGAAAAATTACATAGTTGATGCAGAGTCTGGTTTTAATCCATAAAGGGCATAAATCACCTAACATTCCTAAATTGTTTGGAATAACGTGCTTTAAAACTACTCCCCCCTGGCCCCCACCCCTGAGCGGTGGGTGGGGGCCCTAAACAAGAATAAGGGGGGGACCTAATGTCCTCCCCCCCCTGGCCCCCACCCCCGTGCGGTGGGTGGAGGCCCTAAATACAAATTGGGGGGGGACCTAATGTCCTCCCCCCTGGCCCCCACCCCTGAGCGGTGGGTGGTGGCCCTAAATACAAATTGGGGGGGACCTAATGTCCTCCTCCCTGGCCCCCACCCCTGAGCTGTGGGTGGGGGCCCTAAACACAAATTGTGGGGGGGGCCTGATGTCCTCCCCCTGGCCCCCACCCCTGAGCGGTGGGTGGGGGCCCTAAACAAAAGTAAGGGGTGGAATTTTCCCACGCTGTGAAATTTGACTCATAACACTCTGATTGGTGGATTAAGTAACCAATCAGAGAGTTATGAGTCAAATTACACAGTGTGGGAAAATTCCAAAGAACTTTCCCACGCTGTGTAAAATGACACAGAGCACTCTGATTGGTGGATTTCAAACCAACCAATCAGAGTGCTGTGACAGGTAAATGTATAGACTTACCTGTCAGTCTCTTCATTTACCTGTCAGAGCATTCTGATTGGATGGCTTAAACCCACCAATCAGAGTGCTCTGAGCTTAATTGCAGGGCGGGGCAAGGCTTCCCCCGCCCTGCAGAGCGGGGCAAGGCTTCCCCCGCCCTGCAGAGCTCAGTCTGCGTGGAGCCCTCGCTGGGTGAAGATGGATTATTTTTTTTTGCTCTCGTTTTTTTTTTATTTTTTATTGCGTCGGTTATTATGGATTTTTATTTGGCCTTTTTTGGGGCTGAAAAAAGAAGATTTTAGAAGAAAGAAAACATTGAATGGTAAGTGTACTTTTATTTTTAAAGGTACTTAGTTAAATGGACCCCCTTCATTATTTTTAGGGTGATGGGGGTAGGTAGGAGTTTATTTTTTTTGGGGGGGGGTGACTAGGGGTTTGGGGACCCCTAGTCACCTGGGGGGGCAGGGGTGGGGGCCAGGGGGGAGGACATTAGGTCCCCCCCTTATTCTTGTTTAGGGCCCCCACCCACCGCTCAGGGGTGGGGGCCAGGGGGGAGGACAATAGGTCCCCCCATTTGTATTTAGAGCCCCCACCCGCCGCTCAGGGGTGTGGGCCAGGGGGAGGACATTAGGTCCCCCCCATTTGTATTTAGGGCCCCCACCCACCACTCAGGGGTGGGGGACAGGGGGGAGGACAATAGGTCCCCCCCTTATTTTTGTTTAGTGCCCCCACCCACCGCTCAGGTGTGGGGGCCAGGGGGGAGGACAATAGGTCCCCCCTTATTCTTGTTTAGGGCCCCCACCCACCGCTCAGGGGTGGGGGCCAGGGGGGAGGACATTAGGTCCCCCCATTTGTATTTAGGGCCCCCACCCATCACTCAGGGGTGGGGGCCAGGGGGAGGACATTAGGTGTGTCGTCCCCCCCTTATTCTTGTTAAGGGCCACCACCCACCGCTCAGGGGTGGGGGCCAGGGGGGAGGACATTAGGTCCCCCCCCAATTTTTATTTAGGGCCCCCACCGCCGCTCATGGTTACTGGTTGTGGGGGGATAATGTATAATAAACACAGGTTACTGGTTGTGGGGGGATAATGTATAATAAACACAGGTTACTGGCTATGGGGGAGATATTGTATAATAAGCACAGGTTACTGGCTATGGGGGGATAATGTATAATAAACACAGGTTACTGGCTATGGGAGGATAATGTTTAATAAACACATGTTACTGGCTATGGGAGGGATAATGTATAATAAACACAGGTTACTGGCTATGGGAGGATAATGTATAATAAGCACAGGTTACTGGCTGGGGGGTAATGTATAATAAACACAGGTTACTGGCTATGGGAGGATAATGTATAATAAACACAGGTTACTGGCTATGGGGGGATAATGTATAATAAACACAGGTTACTGGCTATGGAGGATAATGTATAATAAACACACAAAAAATGAATGCAGCTTCAGAATTAATCTAAATTGTATGCTGTCTAGGTGGTGGAAGGGTCTGGGAGGGAGGGTCTGCTGCTGATTGGCTGGAATGTGTCTGCTGACTGTGAGGTACAGGGTCAAAGTTTACTCAATGAAGATGAATAGGGGCGGACCGAACATTGCATATGTTCGCCACCCGTGGCGAACGCAAACATGCTATGTTCGCCAGGAACTATTCGCCAGCGAACCGTTCGGGACATCACTAATTAGAATTCATCAAGAGGTGGAAACTGAAGACAAATCTAATCATCTGAAGGAGATACTACACCAGGCTTCCCCAAACTCCAGCCCTCCAGATGTTGCTGTACTACAACTCCCATGATTGTATGAATGAAATAGAGAATCATGGAAATAGAGAATCATGGCTGAGAATCATGGGAGATGTAGTTTGGGGAAGCCTGCTCTACACTAAAAGAAAGGATGAGTCCGAACACAAGCAATAACCAGGGCCGAACTGGCCCACTGAGATACCAGGAAATTTCCCGATGGGCCTCGGCACCTGGGGCTGGGCTGACAGCCCTATTTGTCACTGGTCAGGCTCCTGTAATTCCGGCTGGCCATGTGCGAGCTGGGAGCAGGGGGCGCCAGGCAGCCGACACAGCTCGCACATGGCCGGACAGAATTATAAAAAAAAAAAAAACATTGCAGGGCTTAGCGTGCAGCGGGGGTGGGGCTAAATGACTCAGAATGCCACCGTCGGTGCTCTGAGTCAATGACAGAGCGATGAAACTGTGAGAGTGCTCTTAAATGTTCTATATCTGATTTTGGTACAGATGATGGTGCTCCCCTACCAAACCACTAAGGATCCAATAAATCCTCCACTGGATTACTAGGGATCCTGCTTACCCTCCAATGGATCACAAGGGAAGGTAAGCAAATGGGATTGTAAAACATACACACATAACACTCAGCCATGCTCAGACTGTCCACACACACACTTCAGTCACCACACACAACACTCAAGCAGCACACACAGACAAACAAAGCCCCCTGAACAGCTCTCAGCCTCTTGTACATACACAACACTAACTTGAACTGTCACACACAAGACTCAGGCAACGCACATACCACTCACAGAAAGAGAGACCAGGGCTCTTGGAGGAGGGTCCTGAATGGGCACACTGCCCATGGCCCTGAGCAACATTAATCTGGATTTGGCTTTACATCACAGAGATTATGTATTTTTTTGTTGAAAATAAAACAAAAGGAAAAAAAAAACACTATTGTGGTGGGGGGCGGAGCTTAGCGTGTGGCGGCGGGGCTAAATGACCCGGGTAACTACAGCATGGGAAGCAGGAAGGAGTCCCTGCTTCCCCAACAACCAGTCTTCAGGAGCTCCAAGGGATGTGGAGGTAATAAGCAGGCCAATGTGTGTGTGTGACTGTCTCTGTGTGTGTGTGTGTGTGTGTGTGTGTGACTGTCTGCCTGTGTGTGTGTCTGCCTCTGTGTGTGTGACTGTCTGCCTGTGTGTGAGTGGGTGACTGTGTGTGTGAGTGTGTGACTGTCTGCCTGTGTGTGTTGTCTGTAGTGAATCTGTGTGTTAGTGAGCTCTTCTGTGGGGAGCATGTGTGTGTCAATGGGCTTGTCTGTAGAGAGAGTGTGTGTGCATCAGTGAGCTTGTCTGTAGTGAGCATGTGCGTGTGTGACAGTGAGCTTGTCTGTAGTAAGCGTGTGTGTGTATCAGAGTTTGTCTGTATTAAAGGGACACTCCAGGCACCCAGACCACTTCTGCTCATTGGAGTGGTCTGGGTGCCAACTCCCACTACCCTTAACCCTGCAAGTGTAATTATTGCAGTTTTTCATAAACTGCAATAATTACATTGCAGGGTTAACTCCACCTCTAGTGGCTGTCTACTAGACAGCCACTAGAGGTCACTTCCTGGGTTCTAGCACAGGAAACCTGTGCTAGAGCGTCGCTGGACGTCCTCACGCTGTGTGAGGACCTCCAGCGTCGCTCAAAACCCCATAGGAAAGCATTGAAATGATTTTCAATGCTTTCCTATGGGGAGACGTAATGCGCATGCGCGGCATTTCCGCGCATGTGCATTACGTCTCCTCGGCCGGTGGGCGAGATCAGTCTCGCCCACCGGCCGACGCAATCACTGGGAGGAGCGTCACGGAGGCGGAGACAGCGGCGAGTGACATCGCCGCTGTCCCAGGTAAGTGACTGAAGGGGATTTCACCCCTTCAGTAACCGGGAATTGGGGGGTGGGAGGGAGAGGGTCCCTCCAGTGCCAGAAAAACTGATCGTTTTTCTGGCACTGGAGTTTCCCTTTAAATTTGTGTGTGTACCGGTAACCTTGTCTGTGTGTGTCATTGAGATTGTCTGTCAATGAGCTTATTTGTGTGCATCAGTAAGATTGTCTGTGTCTGCATGTGAGTATGCTTTACTGTATAATTTAATTACCCTGAAAGGACTAATATTTTGAATTATAAAAAATAAATATACCAATAATATATATATATGTCAGCCCCATATATATATATATATATATATATATATATATATATATATACACACACTACATACTACTTCGAATCCCCAGTCCGGCCTTGGCAATAACTCATCAATTGTGATGTCATATGTCTGAAGGAACTATAATTTGTTATCCAACAATGGGACATGTTGCTACTATTTATTGCTACTATTAAGGATACAATGCAGAGAAAGTTAGCTGTGGTCCAAATTATACTAGAGCTATTCATAACATACACATTATGCACACTGTACAATGAAAACAATTACTGTTCCGGTATTAAACACACAGTTATTAGATTTTATTGTTCTACAGAGTCTTCATTTGTACATAGAAATTATAGGCAAAAATGTAAATATGTTAATTGTCTTACTTCAGATTTTAGCTTTTCCTTGGTGTTTTTCTAACCTCTTACAATAGATGAAGATCCATTCATAGGTTCTACTGGATCTATTGCAGTTTTTAAAATTTGGTGTGTTTTTTTTTTTTAATTCACCAAGAAATAGTGCCAATATCTCTACTTCAAAAATCTATTAGAAATTCTGATTCATTTTTAGATGTACTTTCCTCATAAGGAGAAGAGGTAAAAACTGAAGGCACACCGAACTAACTGAAGGAGATTCTTCACTGAAGGCAGAGATCTATGACAAGTCTAAGCACAAGAGATGACTCACCTATTGTGATGTTATATACCTGAACTAGCTGTAATCTGTTTTAACAATGGAACATGTTGCTAAATGCCAATTACAAATGGTGCTAGAATTAAGCAAAGCTAGCACTTTTAAATGAAGTGTACAAGTGGACTATATAAACAAGTGTCACTGTACAGAGCACACTATTATGTGATCTTGTTATGGCTCTAAAGAAACTTCAGTCTTAAAAAGAAACTAGAGGGGAAAAAATGTATATATATTATTTACTTTACCTCAAAGTTTAGCTTTTTCTATGTCTTATTCTAACTTCTAACTATAGCTCAAAAGGTTTATACATTGAGTGCAGAATTATTAGGCAAGTTGTATTTTTGAGGATTAATTTTATTATTGAACAACAACCATGTTCTCAATGAACCCAAAAAACTCATTAATATCAAAGCTGAATATTTTTCGAAGTAGTTTTTAGTTTGTTTTTAGTTTTAGCTATTTTAGGGGGATATCTGTGTGTGCAGGTGACTATTACTGTGCATAATTATTAGGCAACTTAACAAAAAACAAATATATACCCATTTCAATTATTTATTTTTACCAGTGAAACCAATATAACATCTCAACATTCACAACTATACATTTCTGACATTCAAAAACAAAACAAAAACAAATCAGTGACCAATATAGCCACCTTTCTTTGCAAGGACACTCAAAAGCCTGCCATCCATGGATTCTGTCAGTGTTTTGATCTGTTCACCATCAACATTGTGTGCAGAAGCAACCACAGCCTCCCAGACACTGTTCAGAGAGGTGTACTGTTTTCCCTCCTTGTAAATCTCACATTTGATGATGGACCACAGGTTCTCAATGGGGTTCAGATCAGGTGAACAAGGAGGCCATGTCATTAGATTTTCTTCTTTTATACCCTTTCTTGCCAGCCACGCTGTGGAGTACTTGGACGCGTGTGATGGAGCATTGTCCTGCATGAAAATCATGTTTTTCTTGAAGGATGCAGACTTCTTCCTGTACCACTGCTTGAAGAAGGTGTCTTCCAGAAACTGGCAGTAGGACTGGGAGTTGAGCTTGACTCCATCCTCAACCCGAAAAGGCCCCACAGGCTCATCTTTGATGATACCAGCCCAAACCAGTACTCCACCTCCACCTTGCTGGCGTCTGAGTCGGACTGGAGCTCTCTGCCCTTTACCAATTCAGCCACGGGCCCATCCATCTGGCCCATCAAGACTCACTCTCATTTCATCAGTCCATAAAACCTTAGAAAAATCAGTCTTGAGATATTTCTTGGCCCAGTCTTGACGTTTCAGCTTGTGTGTCTTGTTCAGTGGTGGTCGTCTTTCAGCCTTTCTTACCTTGGCCATGTCTCTGAGTATTGCACACCTTGTGCTTTTGGGCACTCCAGTGATGTTGCAGCTCTGAAATATGGCCAAACTGGTGGCAAGTGGCATCTTGGCAGCTGCACGCTTGACTTTTCTCAGTTCATGGGCAGTTATTTTGCGCCTTGGTTTTTCCACACGCTTCTTGCGACCCTGTTGACTATTTTGAATGAAACGCTTGATTGTTCGATGATCACGCTTCAGAAGCTTTGCAATTTTAAGAGTGCTGCATCCCTCTGCAAGATATCTCACTATTTTTGACTTTTCTGAGCCTGTCAAGTCCTTCTTTTGACCCATTTTGCCAAAGGAAAGGAAGTTGCCTAATAATTATGCACACCTGATATAGGGTGTTGATGTCATTAGACCACACCCCTTCTCATTACAGAGATGCACATCACCTAATAAGCTTAATTGGTAGTAGGCTTTCGAGCCTATACAGCTTGGAGTAAGACAACATGCATAAAGAGGATGATGTGGTCAAAATACTAATTTGCCTAATAATTCTGCACTCCCTGTAGTCAAAGGATCTAATGGATCTGTTGCAGTAGCTAAAGAGATATATAGATATATAGAGCTAGAGATATATACTCAATAAATGGTAGATTTAAAAAAAATCCCCCAAATCTTGACATATTTTGTTGACTAGCCTCTTAGTAGCCTCTTCATTCATCTATAAAAATGGATGACCAAACAGAACTAGTCAGGACAGACAGATTAGTATAGTGGGAACAGTTTAATAAGATTCTAAAATGTATGTATTAGTGAAACATACTTGAATGAGGACTAAAGATGAAAAAATTGGTGGGCTTAATTGAATATGACAATGGCCTCAATTTAATAATCTTTTCAAATGATTCAGTCCAAAAGTGCATTAAATTGAGGCCTATGTGGTTTATTACTTGCCTGTACAATGGAAGGACAAAAAGACAATAGATTACAATAGACTAAATATATTCACCTTAGCTTATTTAGCACTAGTACTATATAATTTGTCTCCTATGTTTGGAATTAGTGTAGGACCCACTAATATTGGGGTACTATGAAGTAGTGGTGGGTTAAACACAATATGGCCATATGGTGGAACTCATTCTCTATATGTTTTTGCTGAAATAGAGGTTTAAGTAGCTTTGTGAATGTAAAAATGTATGTATATGTGTGTTCTGTAACTTAATCTGTATTATGCACAATGGAAGGAGCACTTTTGATAGTACGTTTTGTCATTGAGTAACTACCAGATCGGGAAGGCATACATGCCAAAATCTGTAATAGAATTCCTGACGTCCCATTTCTATGTTCAAATTGATAATAACCACATAGTAATATAGCAGACAGATAATATTGGAAAAGTCTATAGCGCCCCTAAACATTGAGACAGGAAGTCAGGATTTCACTTCATTAAGCTAAAGTTGTTTTAGTACTTATAGAGTCCCTTTAATGTGTGTGTTGAGATTTGTTCTATTGCAATTGTGATTACTATTAAGGGGAAATGTCACTTCCCACAGATTGGATGAATGGGTTTTATTTAGTTTTTTTTTCTTTTAATGTGTATGTATATAAATAATATTATGTGTATAATGAATACAATGTATAATGAATACAATTATAGAGTATTCTTTGTGTTTTGAAATGACATTTAGCTGCTGTATGATCATCTCCCCTTTCAAAATTGTATCAGAATAATAATGTCATTTGCAAGCTAGAGACATTTTACATTTTTCATATTTTCTCTCAGGTTCTATGTGGTGCATACACCATATATATGCTTGGTGATTGGCAATACAATGTTTCAGGCATTTAATCATGTTTGTTTCTAATGCTGCACAGAATATTTCTCTAGCTATTCAACTGCATAGAAAATTGCAGAAGTAGAAGATGTTGTTTGTAAAAAAAAAAAATAAGTGCAGTGTTTCTCAGAATGCCAGATTGCATTTGCTTGATGTGTATATAGATACCCTGGGCCTCAAACACTGAGAACATTGTTACAGGAATTCAACTGAATCTCTATAAAGAACACAATGATCCATGACATTGTTAAATTGAGGATTTACATACTAGAGCTACCTTTAATGTGGACCCTGGTGGCTGGCCAGGGGCTGATTGTTCTCATGGAACCCACATGAGGTGTTTAATTTACCCTTTACACTCACTGTGTTTGGTTTAAATAAGCCAGTGGTATCTCCTATTCTGCAAGGTAACTAGGAAAGTACTGTTCTTTCCTAAAAGCCCTTCTCATTTCTGTGATGCATGAAAAGGCAGTGCCACATACAACCAGATGGCTTGATCATCGCAAGAAAAGAAACATAAACAGAGCAGAAGCAGCAGGACAATGCTGCACAAGAGTTATGAATACCCCTCAACTTGGGCGTCTGCAGTGGGGGGTATTTTTGTTTTCAGATTTAGAATAAATTGCAATACCGGCACCGGCAAGTAGGTGACGCTGTGTGTGTGGAGAGAGGCAGGAATTAGAAGCTACATCTTATCTATGCTTCTCTCTCCTGACTGAACCCGCGGGGGAGCAGCGCAGAGTGCAGCCAGCAACTCCCAGACTGCAAAAACCGCCTACAGATCAGGTAAGTGAGCAAACAGCAGGAAGGGTATTGGTGCAGGAAGGACAAGTAAAATGATCCCTCCACTTCATGCTGGACACCACATCATAAGGTTTTGGTACCTGGGCATGGCAGGGACACTTTGGACCTTCTCATCTCCCCAGGTAAAAAAAATATCAGCATTAATGTGTTTACTTTTATTTACTGAGTGTCAGGAAGCAAAGAGTGCCGTTGGGTTGGGGTGTCTACATGACGTCAGGCATTGGTATCACTGATTGGCTAGAGTCAGCTGGCACTCTAAGTCAATTCATAAAAAAGTTAAAAAAAATTATAAACTGGGAACTAGCGATTGGCTTAGAGCGTCAGCTGACTCTAGCCAATCAGTGATAACAATGCCTGACGTCATGCTGCACTTCCTGACACTCCATTTCAGAAGCCGAATATCACTGAGCAACCTGTAGATCTGGAACTAGGGAAAGCCTCTGGGGTTAAACCACATGAGAGCAGTTTAACCCCTTCAAGGAAAGAGAGCACCCAGGGGCCTCCTGGCATCATAACATTTTTATTTAGATGAAGTTGTTATGGTGACCAGAATGTTCCTGTTCCTGTTAATTTGATTAAAGGAACACTAGAGTGTCAGGAATACAAACATGTATTCCCAACACCATAGTTGTGAAAATGCTTTTCACCCTGACTTTATGTGATAATGACTATGCCCCTCCCCTTCATGACACTGTGAAAAAGGGACCAAGCATAGATGTCATTCCAATTATGCCCCCCCCCCCCCCCCCCTGGAAAAATTCCTGCGGATGCCCATGCCCCTCTATCCCAAAGCCAAATTCCATAGGGCTGGTTAAAACAGTTTTAACCAGTGCAGGAAGTCTTACATAAATATCTTACCCCTTGCACAACAAGGACTATATTAGATCTCTATTCAAGAAGGATTCCGTCTCAAATGTTTCTAATTACCTGTGGATATTTACTCACTCAAAATTAATAATCTATAGGGTATCCAGATCCAAGACAAAGAGGGTCATGAAATGAAACAACAACTAAACTGACTCAGGGGGTCATGAAATGAAACGAAAGGACAACTAAAGTGACTCAGGCCATGCTAATGAAGTGGTCTGGGTGTAGTGGTCGTGCCCTTGAAACCCTGCAATGTAAAACATTGCTTCTTTTTAGAAACTGCTATGTTTACATTGCAGCGTTTAATAACCCGCAGCACTGAGTAAAACTCGGTCATGTGGCACAAAACCCTCCATAGGAAACCAATGATTTCATGGTTTCCTATGGGAAGCTTGGATGTGTGTGCAATGCTTGCAGAGCATGTCCCCATTGCTCCTCTATGAAGAACATTGGATTGGACTACTATCCTCTCCACTGTAGCCCTTATCACCCCACTATAGCCCCTATCACCCCTACTGTGACCTCTTTCCCACCACTAACCCACCATAGCCTCTATTCCTCCACTACAGCTCCTATCTTCCAACTACAGCCCTATTTAAACACTTCATTCCCTATAACCACTACTTACTCACTACAGGAAGTGCAGAATTATTAGGCAAATTAGTATTTTGACCACATCATCCTCTTTATGCATGTTGTCTTACTCCAAGCTGTATAGCTGTATACTCCAATTAAGCATATTAGGTGATGTGCATCTCTGTAATGAGAAGGGGTGTGGTCTAATTACATCAACACCCTATATCAGGTGTGCATAATTATTAGGCAACTTCCTTTCCTTTGGCAAAATGGGTCAAAAGAAGGACTTGACAGGATCAGAAAAGTCAAAAATAGTGAGATATCTTGCAGAGGGATGCAGCACTCTTAAAATTGCAAAGCTTCTGAAGCGTGATCATCGAACAATCAAGCGTTTCATTCAAAATAGTCAACAGGGTCGCAAGAAGCGTGTGGAAAAACCAAGGCGCAAAATAACTGCCCATGAACTGAGAAAAGTCAAGCGTGCAGCTGCCAAGATGCCACTTGCCACCAGTTTGGCCATATTTCAGAGCTGCAACATCACTGGAGTGCCCAAAAGCACAAGGTGTGCAATACTCAGAGACATGGCCAAGGTAAGAAAGGCTGAAAGACGACCACCACTGAACAAGACACACAAGCTGAAACGTCAAGACTGGGCCAAGAAATATCTCAAGACTGATTTTTCTAAGGTTTTATGGACTGATGAAATGAGAGTGAGTCTTGATGGGCCAGATGGATGGGCCCGTGGCTGGATTGGTAAAGGGCAGAGAGCTCCAGTCCGACTCAGACGCCAGCAAGGTGGAGGTGGAGTACTGGTTTGGGCTGGTATCATCAAAGATGAGCTTGTGGGGCCTTTTCGGGTTGAGGATGGAGTCAAGCTCAACTCCCAGTCCTACTGCCAGTTTCTGGAAGACGCCTTCTTCAAGCAGTGGTACAGGAAGAAGTCTGCATCCTTCAAGAAAAACATGATTTTCATGCAGGACAATGCTCCATCACACGCGTCCAAGTACTCCACAGCGTGGCTGGCAAGAAAGGGTATAAAAGAAGAAAATCTAATGACATGGCCTCCTTGTTCACCTGATCTGAACCCCATTGAGAACCTGTGGTCCATCATCAAATGTGAGATTTACAAGGAGGGAAAACAGTACACCTCTTTGAACAGTGTCTGGGAGGCTGTGGTTGCTGCTGCACGCAATGTTAATGGTGAACAGATCAAAACACTGACAGAATCCATGGATGGCAGGCTTTTGAGTGTCCTTGCAAAGAAAGGTGGCTATATTGGTCACTGATTTGTTTTTGTTATGTTTTTGAATGTCAGAAATGTATATTTGTGAATGTTGAGATGTTTTATTGGTTTCACTGGTAAAAATAAATAATTGAAATGGGTATATATTTGTTTTTTGTTAAGTTGCCTAATAATTATGCACAGTAATAGTCACCTGCACACACAGATATCCCCCTAAAATAGCTATAACTAAAAACAAACTAAAAACTACTTCCAAAAATATTCAGCTTTGATATTAATGAGGTTTTTGGGTTCATTGAGAACATGCCCAACTTGCCTAATAATTCTGCACTCCCTGTAAAGCCACCTATTTCCCCACTTTAGCCCAAAATGCAAAACAACAAGCAGCCACCTCCAGACATACAATCCCATAAGCAGCATTCTTACAAACATACAACACCACAAGCAGCCTCCATAAACATACACACAGACCCTGTCCCATCATCCAATCGCTCACAGAGTCACATTCACCAATCAATCATACCCCAAACTAGTCATACAAATGCATGCATGCATGCACCTTGGGGCTGCAAGGAGAGTAAATCCGGCCCTGGCGGCCGCACTGCTGCTTTTCCCTACTAACGCAATACTGCTACATTATACTACAATATACCCTGCTCAGATACTGTCCCTCTGCTCACACATGGCCACATTTCTGCATTCCCCTGCCTTTTGCCCCACACTGAACACAAGGATGAACTTAGAGAGCTGGACAGATAGCTGAATTTGAGTTATAGGGGCCTCAGGGTGAAAGGCAGGAGAGGGGAGGCACGGCCTGTGGGGAGGCATTTCATATAAGTACAGCACACAGAATATGTATTTGCAGTATTGTACAGGAATCTGTGCTACAGATATTATACCTCATAAAGAGCTGTCATGTAGTTGCAAGACTATCCAGAGCCTTATTGTATAAAGACTGTGTTCAGTTATATTGTTTGCAGTGTTTGCTGTTTTAAGAAAGGCAAATCCTTCCTACAAAAATACAATACATCACTAAAGGAGTTTTTACAATGTTTTGGCTAAAAATTGCAGTGTTGATCAGGTGAATGTAACTCCTATTACTCTCAGTCTCTACCTTGTTCTAGAGCTTGCTATAAGTGGTAAAATGTGGATTACTTTGGAGAGAAAATGCAAAAAGAGAATATCAGACACATCTCTGCCTGAGAAAGGTCATCTCAGCAAGACCGAGTCAGAAGGAAAGACTAGTCAGTCGACATAAACTGCATAAGTAATTACATTCAAGTACACATACACATACACATATATATATATTTTATTTCCAGCCTATATATATATATATATATATATATATAAACCAAGGAGAGAGAGTAAGCGCTAAGTAACAAAAAGGCAGCAACCTAATAAGGGAATCCCTCAAATACCCTTAAAAGATGAGACAAAAGAAAAAACAAAAAAGGCTGCGCCAGGGGAAATCAATATATAAACGACAATTAGTCCAAGTAAAAAGAGAAAGTCTTATCTAGAATATGCTCCTATGGAGAATGGAAAGTCTGTAGATCCACGGTCAGGGGAAAGTTCCTCGTTGGTCTCCTTCTTAGGAATTCACTCGTATGTGGGAAAAAACAGATACAAAACAGGATAGTGCAATACGTCTGATAATGAGGTAGATAGGAAATTAAAAGCTGGTATAAAACTCACATTTATAAGAGCTATAACTCGCTCTAGTGTTGAAGGCGTACAGCGGTACAATCCCCGCTTATGGGATATAGGGAAAATTTCCTCCGTCAGTGATATGTTCCACGCTCAAAGATAAAAGAGAAACAACCAATAGTGCTCACTGGGTAAAATAGTGATAAAAAATATTTTTGTATAAAATGGTACTCACAAGGGAGGAGCAGACCGACTGCTCCTTGAAGATAGCGCTGGTGGTATGATCCCCACCTCGGATTAAAGGACCACTCTAGTGCCAGGAAAGCATACTCGTTTTCCTGGCACTAGAGTGCCCTGAGGGTGCCCCCACCCTCAGGGACCCACTCCCGCCCGACTCTGGAAAGGGGAAAGGGGTAAAAACTTACCTTTTTCCAGCGCTGGGCGGAGAGATCTCCTCCTCCGATCCGCCTCTTCTCCTCCCCGTCGGCTGAATGCGCACGCGCGGCAAGAGCTGCGCGCGCATTCAGCCGGTCACATAGGAAAGCATTCTCAATGCTTTCCTATGGACGCTGGCATGCTCTCACTGTGAAAATCACAGTGAGAAGCACGCAAGCGCCTCTAGCGGCTGTCAATGAGACAGCCACTAGAGGACATAGGGGGAAGGCTTAACCCATTCACAAACATAGCAGTTTCTCTGAAACTGCTATGTTTATGAAAAAATTTGATTAACCCTAGAAGGACCTGGCACCCAGACGACCTCATTAAGCTGAAGTGGTCTGGGTGCCTAGAGTGGTCCTTTAATTTATAAGAGCTATAACTCGCTCTAGTGTTGAAGGCGTACAGCGGTACAATCCCCGCTTATGGGATATAGGGAAAATTTCCTCCGTCAGTGATATGTTCCACGCTCAAAGATAAAAGAGAAACAACCAATAGTGCTCACTGGGTAAAATAGTGATAAAAAATATTTTTGTATAAAATGGTACTCACAAGGGAGGAGCAGACCGACTGCTCCTTGAAGATAGCGCTGGTGGTATGATCCCCACCTCGGATTACTTGGAGTCCAGGGAAATAAAAATGCCAGATAACAAATTAATATACAGTGTAAAAAAGATAAATGGCACTAAATAAAAAGTGTCCAAAAAAATCTTTAATATTAAAAATTATTAATATTAAAATACACAGTAAAATTTTACTGTGTATTTTAATATTAAAGATTTTTTGGACACTTTTTATTTAGTGCCATTTATCTTTTTTACACTGTATATTAATTTGTTATCTGGCATTTTTATTTCCCTGGACTCCAAGTAATCCGAGGTGGGGATCATACCACCAGCGCTATCTTCAAGGAGCAGTCGGTCTGCTCCCCCCTTGTGAGTACCATTTTATACAAAAATATTTTTTAGCACTATTTTACCCAGTGAGCACTATTGGTTGTTTCTCTTTTATCTTTGAGCGTGGAACATATCACTGACGGAGGAAATTTTCCCTATATCCCATAAGCGGGGATTGTACCGCTGTACGCCTTCAACACTAGAGCGAGTTATAGCTCTTATAAATTAATCCGAGGTGGGGATCATACCACCAGCGCTATCTTCAAGGAGCAGTCGGTCTGCTCCTCCCTTGTGAGTACCATTTTATACAAAAATATTTTTTATCACTATTTTACCCAGTGAGCACTATTGGTTGTTTCTCTTTTATCTTTGAGCGTGGAACATATCACTGACGGAGGAAATTTTCCCTATATCCCATAAGCGGGGATTGTACCGCTGTACGCCTTCAACACTAGAGCGAGTTATAGCTCTTATAAATGTGAGTTTTATACCAGCTTTTAATTTCCTATCTACCTCACTATCAGACGTATTGCACTATCCTGTTTTGTATCTGTTTTTTCCCACATACGAGTGAATTCCTAAGAAGGAGACCAACGAGGAACTTTCCCCTGACCGTGGATCTACAGACTTTCCATTCTCCATAGGAGCATATTCTAGATAAGACTTTCTCTTTTTACTTGGACTAATTGTCGTTTATATATTGATTTCCCCTGGCGCAGCCTTTTTTGTTTTTTCTTTTATATATATATATATATATATATAAAATATAAATTTGGAGATTTTATTTTTCTGACATTCTCACTATTTTTTAATAAAGTATTGTCACTTTAACAAGAGAAAATAAAAAGTCATGCACATATTTCTTTCTTTTAGATTTAATGTATGAAGGTTTATTTAACACCTGGGACAATTCTTTATATATGGAACTCATATCATAGACTTCATATGTAATCAGTAGATAATGGATTTGATTCTATGGAATCTTGAGAAATTATGATATGGTTATTGTTATCACTTTATTTAACCACAGGAGATGTGAATGGAAGATCTAATAAAGGATACAATTTATATTAGAGGATTCAGTGGTGGAGGCTTGTCCATAGGGACCATTAGGGTAGTGCTCCACCTGATGAATTACTGACATTGTCAAACTTTGGGAAGGGTTTAACATGTACATTTCCATCTTAAATGGTAAACATACATCATAGAGCAGTGCAGTGCTATAATTTCCTCAACTTTTTCCATAGCAGCACATACTCGTTCACTGATAGTTTGTGTGTGTGTGTGTGTGTGTGCGTGCGTGCGTGCGTGCGTGCGCGCGTGTGTGTAGAATTTAGGCATTTTTTAAAAAATCTGTCAAAAAGAGAGCACCTCAGACATGCTCAATATGCCCCTTGAAGTAACTTCCCTTAAATGCACTATGACTCGTCAACAGGGCATCTGAATTAGATGCTCAGTGTATGACAGTTTAAACTATTAATTGCAATGTATCCGCATTGAGCTTATAATGCAAAGGTTTTACGTTCAATTCATTCTGCGCACATGAGATTCAGGGGTTGTGATTTTCTGCTTATTATCTTTCCACAAGTATAATGTAGTTATCAAATTCATATAATCTTAAAGGGACACTATAGTCACCAGAACAACTACAGCTTACTGCATTAGTTCTGCTGAGTAGATTAATTCCCTTTAGGCTTTTTGCTTTATACACTGTATTTTATACACTGTATTTTTAGTGAAAATGCAGTGTTTACATTACAGTCTAGTGATAATTTCACTGGTTACCCCTCAGATGGCTGCTAAAGCTGCTTCCTTGCTGCTTCCAGCCTAGTGTACAGAGCTGCCATTCAGTGTCTCCACCCTCTGCATGAAGAGACTAAACCTTCCTCTTAGAGATGCATTGATTCAATGCATTTTTACGAGGAGATACTGATTGGCCATGGCTGTGTTTGACTTGTGCTGGCTCTGTCCCCGATCTGCCTCCTTGACAGTCTCAGCCAATCCTAAGGGGAAGCATTGTGATTGGATCAGCCCACCACTTGTGATGATGTCAGCAGACAGATGCAGTTCAGAGGCAGACAGGGGCAGTGCCAGCAGCTGCAGACTTGAATGCAAGTAAGATTTTACTATATTTAGGGAGGCAAGAGGGGTCTAGATGGGGGTTTAAACATAATAGGGTCAGGAATAGGTTGGTGTTCCTAACCCTATAGTGTTCCTTTAATGTATTTAGTAAATACCCTTACTGAAACTTTTTTTCTGTGGAGTGAACATGGAAAAGTGAATATGTTTATTTTCCTGTTTGTTTATCCATGTAAAAAATATTTTTTACTGCATGTAATATACCAGGTTTGAGCCAAGGTCACCAACACAAAAACCAAACACTTACCCACTAGCCTACAAGTGGAACATGAAAGCCAGGAGAGCTAAGTTTGAATGCCAGCACTATATGTGTCTACCATTAAAGATTTATCCAATGGGAAACTGTCAGAGTTATTCACTAAAGTCATAATACAACGTGAATTTCAATCTCAAAGCTACAATACAATTTGAAATTGACTTTGAAATCTAACTTAAAAAAAAAAAAAAGTAATTAAATGGCTAAGATGGAAACATTCTCTAAGTCAATGTTCAGTTTGGCTGCTCTGCCCTAATGTTCACTTTGAATTTGTGTTTTACTATATAACCCTGTGTATGCCTTCTAGAAATGTCTTCCTCGTGTGAGCATTCTGCAAGTCTGATGTAAATGTGTTCCTCAAATCCCAGTACTGTGTGCCTTATGGAAATTTCTCTCCAGACAGTCAAACTATGTGTTTCTGTAGAAGCATTGGGGCTATGGGTTGTATGTTGAATCTGTATATGGTGGCATTATTGTATAATGTCAATGTATTATTAGGATTAAAATATAATTGATATATATAATATAAAGTGTATCAATAAAGAAGGACTGCATTTCTTAAGTACTATTAGGTATAGATTGTAAAAGTCTTACACCGAGAGTACATTTTTTGTATAGTATGTTTATTCATTGCTGCTGCATTTCTGTTCAGAGGCCTGCTGTGTTTCATTGTCCTTGTAGGCACATTGTATAGTGATAATAATGCTGATTCTGAATCTGAAGCATGCCACTAGGCTGTCCCAGGTTTACAGGTACCATTCCATTAAAGTATTGTCCTGTGTCCTTTAAATTAAATTGTTTGTGCTGGCAATTATAATTTCCTATTTTAGCATAGTTTATTGTGTCAAAGTAGTAGTAATATTTTGCATGCTGAGTAACAAATCTTATCAATGTCATGTGTATTAAGTAATATACAAATATATTACAGCAAAAACAGAGAATATGAAAACACAATAGAAACACAGTAGCTTGCCCTACAGTTAGCCCCGCTCGTGATTCATAAATGTTTTTGTTCACTTGTGACATTACAAAGAGAACCTATACCATTTGCATGTCAAACCAATCCCGCCCATAAGGGGAATCCAGAGCCAATATCCTGGCAAGTTCCCTCTTTGGGCCTCATCGGCGAGGTGTAGCTGGTACCCTTTTAGGCACACTGAGCATAGGGACCACGTCTTTTGCTGCTTGCAAAACTATGACTGTGAAATATATTAACTTTCTATTTTAATTGAGGTACATACACCCACACACAGGCTCCCATAGTAATTACTCCATTTCTAGTTTGCAGCATTATTCAGCAGGCATTTTGACTTTGTAGGTTGCAGTTTTGGGGAAGGTTTGTGAATTTTAATAATTATGAAAATACATGGCATATATACCATTTGGCACTTACAAGTTGTTTGCATCCTGTATCCTGTTTTGTACAGTTAGACAACTTTGCATAAAACATAGAATCCTGTTTTCCAGATGTATGATTAATTTTTCATCAATAACAAAATATGTATACCTAAAAAATATGTATACATTTATTGGAACTCTCGATGATTTAAATTGCTGAAATACAAGTTCAAGGTCCGCATTCTGTTTGAGCTCAGTATGTTCTTAAATGTCACATAAATTAGTTTTCATATCATTGTAATTACTGTCAAAAAATATTTTTCTTTCTTTATAAATATCTAATTTGCCATTTTTGCTTGCAAGGAGGCTGAGAAATAGTAGAAATGACAACTCTATGATGTGTTTTTAGCAGGGGAGCTAATCTCTTTCCTTTTTCACATAGCTATTTTGAGCTGGAGTTGTTTTGCTAGTTTGATGTACAGTAATTAGTAGGATTTGGCCTAAATATTTGATGTATATGTTATGTAAGAATTGGTTACTGTGAGTCAAATTCTTAATAAACTGGTGAGCCGCATGCCAAAACAGTAACATGCCAAAGAGACACTGTGATAGAACCCCAGAGGCACAAAGCATGACAAGTGTGAAGAATTCTCACCAGATAACATCAAACTGCATTGTACACTTCTGCTTATAAATACTGTCTATGTTAAATGTGCTTTGAAAAATAGCAATTTCGATAAATTGTGTTTTTGAGCGTTTAAAAAAAGATCCCTAGTGCATATATTTTAACATACTGCCTATAATACACAATATGGTTAAATACATTGTTCTGTATTCCCTCTAAGTACAGCATTACAGGCAGGGCTAGCAGGGTCAGATTAAGAGCCCAGTGGGCCTGGTGCTGACAATTATGATGGGCCTTATTACAGAATGTTATCGACCAAAAGCACTAAAACAGTCATATCTCTCAAGCGTCATGTATCTGATGGAGTTGGTGATGGAGGGAAACTCAAAGAATGCAGCTATAAGAAAACACATACTCTATGCTAATCTCTTTATCTAATGTATGCTTTCATCTTTCAAGTAAATCCATACCCCCTAACAGCAGTGTCCAGTGAAGCAGAAAGCCAATGGGAGGGGTAAAAGAGTAGGCCACTGATGCGAATCACGTGACCAGAACTGCCAAAAGGGGCAAACATGCCCAAAAAGGGGGTATGTCTGTCCAAAGAATTGGAAGGCCAGTCTGGCATCAGTGTCCCTATGTATCACAGTGTCAGTGCCTCCATGTCGCCTAGTCCCCTAGTCTCCCAGTGTCTGTGTCCCCATTTCTCCCAGTGTCCCCATGTCTCAGTGTGTCCTGTGTCACTAGGATACTAGGGGACACAGTGAGACATGGGGACACTGAGAGACACGGGGACACGGGGACACTGGGAGACATGGAGGCACTTGTGGATACAGACATGGGGACACAGAGACATGGAGACACTGGAGTCACAGACACTAGGGACACAGAGACATGGGGACACAGACATTTGGGGAAACTAAGACACTAGGGACACTGAGAGACATGGGAACACAGACACAGAGATACATGGGGACACTGAGACACTAGGGACTATGGCTGGGAGGCATGGGGACACAGACACTTGGGGATACTGGGAGACATGGGGACACTGAGACATTTGGGGACATTGGGAGACATGGTGGTACTAGGGACATAGAGACATGGGGACATAGACACTGGGAGACATGGGGACACTAGGGAAACTGGCTGGGAGACATAGGGACACTGGCTGGGAGACATGGGGACACAGACACTGGCTAGGAGACATGTGGACACTGGGAGACATGGGGGACAGACATTTGGGGACACTGAGACACTAGAGACACTGGCTGGGAGACATGGGGACACTGTATCCCTAGTGTCTCCGTGTCCCAACCTACGTCTCACTGTGTCCCTTAGTGTCTCAGTGTCCCCATGTGTCTCAGTGTCCTCACATCTCCCAGTGTCCCCTAGTGTCTCAGTGTTACCATGTGTCCCCTAGTGTCTCAGTGTCCCCATGTCTCCCTGCTGCCTTTCCCCTCATCCCTCACTTACCTGAGCTGTAGTCTGTCTCTGTAGGCTGGGAACTGCTGTCTGAACTCTCTGTGCTGTTTATCTGCTCCCTTGGGTATCAGTGAGTAGAGAGAGGCAGGGAGGGATATGCTGTAACTTCCTATCCCTGCCTCTCTCCATACACAGTGACCCCTACTGGCCGGTGCTGGGTTTGCAGATTAATCTCTGTTTATACTGAGAAAAATATTTGGATTTGTATTGCAGGTATTACTGCAATACCATTACGGCCAGGCAGCCTCAAATACCGCCTGTGCCTTAAAATACCAGCCAGGTGGCAAACCTAAGAGTAGTGTATACATTTTTTTTAAATGGGCCTATTCTATGGGCCTGGGCCTGGGCCTGGAGCTGCAGCTCCATCAGCCCCTATGTTAATCCGGCCCTGAGGGCAGGCCTTAGGGGTGTGCGATATGTGCGGACCAGGGGGCACCATGTGGCTGACACAGCTTGCACATGGCCGGATGACAGGAGTTCAGGAGAGCTAAAACAGGTACCCTGGTGGCGGATTAATTATTCTCCACCCAGGTCTATAAAAAAAAAATCATGGCAGCGGGGGTGGGTCTTAACGAGTGGTGGGGCGGGACTTATCGTGAGGTGGGGCTAATACCTACCTGAAGCCCCTGATAACTGCTGCACAGGAAGAGGGAAGAAGGAAGGACTCCCTGCTTCCCCAACAACCAACTGCATCCACTCCCCTTTCCAGCCATAATGGAAAGAGGTAAGTCTGTGTGTGTGTGACTGCCTGCCTTTCTGTGAATGCCTGCCTGTGTGTCTGCATGCCTGTGCATGTGTGTGTATGTGTGTGTGTGTGTGACTGTCTGCCTGCCTGTGTGTGTGACTGTCTGTCTATGTGACTGTCTGCCTGTGTGTGTGACTGTCTGTCTGACTGCCTGCCTGTGTGTTTCTGCCTGCCTGCCTGTGTGTGTGTGACTGTCTGTCTGTGTGTGCCTGCCTGTGTGTGTGACTGTCTGTCTGCCTGCCTGTGTGTCTGCATGCCTGTGTATGTGTGTGTGTGTGTGAGACTGTCTGCCTGCCTGCCTGTGTGTGTGACTGTCTCCCTGTGTGTGTGTGTGTGTGTGTGTGTGTGTGTGTGTGTGTGACTGTGTGTGTGAGACTGTCTGCCTGCCTGTGTGTGTGTGACTTTCTGCCTGTGTGTGACTGTCTGCCTGTGTGTGTGACTTCAATTGTGTATGTTGCTATAGCTGTGTTGTTGTGTGTCGCTGTGCTGTTGTGTGTGCTTGTGCTTGTATGTGTGACTATCTGCCTTTAACTGAGTGTGTGTGCCTATCAGCGTGCGTGAGTGTCTGCATGCCTGTAACCGAGTGTGTATTACTGTCTGCATGTAATGGAGTATGTGTGACTGTCTGATTGTGACTGTGTGTGACTGTGTGTGACTGTCTACCTCTAACTGTGTGTGTGCCTGTAACTGTTCGTGATTGTGTGCCTTTAATTGTGTGTGACTGTCTGCCTGTAACTGTGTGTGTGTCTGTCTGTCTGCCTGTAACTGAGCGTATCTGAATGCCTGCCTGTAACTGGGCGGGTCTGACTGTCTATTTGTAACTGTTTGTGTGACTGTCTGCCTGTGCCTGTGTGTGTGACTGTATACAGTCAACTTGGTTGGGGGAGCGCCATGAAGACTTTTCGCACAGGGTGCCTAATGCCCTAAGGCCAGCCCTAATTACAGGCTATTATTCACTTAACCGTTTTATAGCAAAAACAAAGTCATTGTACATCAGTTGCCCGAACATTTTACTTTTTGGTTTTGGCAAGGGAAAGTAAAATCAATGGTGTTTCAGGAGTATAATGATATAATTTAAATTGCCTAACTCTTAGTCACTAAAGAGTTAAAAGGGCTTTATTTATTAATTTGTGGTTTTCAAGAATTGGCTTGTGTAACTTTAGCTGGAAAAGATGCAGGGATTGTTATACAATTAAATCACGATAGATACCATTTTACAAGTTAGCAACTTGGCCCAAATTTTGTTATCAATAAAACATACGATTCTTTAGTGAATGAGCCCTAAAGATTGAATTTGATTACAATGGTCATTGTTTTATAAGGGACGTTTTAAAAAAAAAATAATACTCAGGAAACAATTTTGTAGCATTTTATTGTCTGAACAACTGTTACCAGGCTATACTTACAAATAGAAAATATCGCTTTTTCTCCCAGTAAAACAAATGGTATATTCAGATACACCATTTAATAATTGTTTACTGCAAAGGCAGCAACACATTGTCAAGACCTAGTTCTAAGTGATAAGAATAATAAATCAGTAATCCTTAAATCCTGGACCACTGCAGATAAGAATAAGACACCATAATTTGAAGAAATAGAATTCCTTAAACGGCAGTGAACATCAGCAGAACGTATTGTTCACATAATTAAACTTTTTTTCTGAACAGTTTCTCAACATTTGGAGTGTGTCAGAATTAATGACTATATTAAGCAAAGCAAAAATATTAACTTTGTAAAGTAAAACTATATAAATGTTTTGGGTTTTTCTTTATAAATTATGTAGTTTTAGTTTTAAAACTTCAATCTCCTTGCTAAACTCTATTAGCAGGTGATGCCTGGGGCCAGTTCAGTATTGCATTATATCGTTTGGTCAATCCATCCATCAGGACCCTGAGATCTGTGCTTATTTACTGAAGTCTATGATGCGAGAGCAGATTCACATGATAATAACCCTAGGGGCTGAGTTCCCCGTGTTTGTACAAAGATATTATATAGATATTATATAGTATATAGATATTTTGGTTTGGGTAGCTGTATTGTCCTTAAACTAAACAAAATACAACTGAACTCATATCATTGCAAAAATGAATGCATTGATTTTGAAATTGACTTTTTGTGAAAATGCAGCATTTTTGCTTTTCTTTTTTTTTTAGAGTGCTGCGTATAATAGCTTATAATACCACTGGTAACAGGAAATAAGAAAAAAATATTACACTTGTTCTTTTTTTTATTTTAGCTTATGGAAACACTGTCCTTCTTAAAACAATGTAAATATAAATGAAGAAATAATCCAAATGATGCTTTTTTTTACATATACGTTATAAATGGTGTAGGACAAAGGGGAGAGGGAAATGAAAGAGAGAAGACTGTTTATTGGTGCATAATGATCAGAAAACTAGCATTCCCACTATAAACAAAGAGTAGACACTTGGGCTAAATGAGTGAGCAAGCTCCAATCCATTAAGATTATTCAGGAGTAAAGTGGGAGCTAATGCTTTGGATACTCTCCAATTTTATAGAGTCATTTAGGACTAATGATTTGAAACACATTTTGAAACAAAAAAAAAAAAGTGTGAATATGTGTCTTATTAAATTAGCAAATAAAATTTGGAAAGGGGTTCAAGAAAATGTTTGTGTCTACATCTCATGTAATTTCTCTGTGTTGCTCTTCCACGTTTCCTGTGGTTTATTTCCAGAAAATGGGTAACAAATGACAGTCAGGTATGTATACTGTCAGGTATACTGTTCTAGAATGAGAAAGGAATATGTAAGTCAGACCAGTACATTCTTAATTAACTACTTTACATTTCTCAGTGATATTTATTGTTGCTAACCAAAGATTGTTAAATCATGTTGCCTGACAAGGACACTGTTAGACACCAATGCTATACCCCTTAAAATGTAACTCAAATTATACTAAGTGTTCCCTGCTACATTCTAAAATTCAATTAACCCCTTAAGGACACATGACATGTCTGACACGTCATGATTCCATTTTATTCCAGAGGTTTGGTCCTTAAGGGGTTAAGTTAACGGTGTGGCTTAAAGGACCACTCTAGGCACCCAGACCACTTCAGCTTAATGAGGTGGTCTGGGTGCCAGGTCCTTCTAGGGTTAACCCATTTTTTCATAAACATAGCAGTTTCAGAGAAACTGCTATGTTTATGAATGGGTTAAGCCCTACCCCTATGTCCTCTAGTGGCTGTCTCATTGACAGCCGCTAGAGGCGCTTGCGTGATTCTCACTGTGAAAATCACAGTGAGAGCACGCAAGCGTCCATAGGAAAGCATTATGAATGCTTTCCTATGTGACCGGCTGAATGCGCGCGCAGCTCTTGCCGCGCGTGCGCATTCAGCCGACGAGGAGGAGAAGAGGAGGATCGGAGGAGGAGAGCAGGAGGAGATCTCTCCGCCCAGCACTGGAAAAAGGTAAGATTTAACCCCTTTCCTCTTTCCAGAGCCGGGCGGGAGGGGGTCCCTGAGGGTGGGGGCACCCTCAGGGCACTCTAGTGCCAGGAAAACGAGTATGTTTTCCTGGCACTAGAGTGGTCCTTTAATACAAAAGAGCATGTTTTCTATTACTTAGCTTTGTGTTTAGTATCTACCCCAGTGTATAATCTCATTTAGGACTAACTTCGAATATCTCTTTGACAATCATTAGGCATAGTCCTTCCTGTGAACAGTAGCAGGCTGAATATAAGTCTCACTGAATATATTAAATTCTTCACATTTCAATGATATATGTTTCCAGCAAATAATTCAGAAATAATTGAACTGTTTTATGGATGAATACAAAAGTCTTGACTGCTTCAGTAAGATAAATATATCTCTGACACATAATTCTTTACAACTATTTGATATATTTTGTTATTTACATTACAAACCTGTTGCTTTAAAGGATACTGTTTTTTTTCCTTTTTGATAAATGTGTCTAGACCCACTACATGGTATTAATGCTATAGATGTACAATCAATGGAACCTGTCTCAGTATGAATTCTGAAGACAATGTATCTTTGTTGCTTGAAATGCATGTGGTTTCCAAGACAGCATAAAGAATTCATTACAGCCACAACTGTTATAGCCTACCAAATCTTATATTTATTTAAAGAAGCCTTTCAATAAACATGACTTCACGTGCAATGCATACTGAGAACATAGCAATCTGTGTCCTGGAATGCTATTACATAAATATAATTAATTTAGTTAAGTGTAGCAGCATTAATCTTTCCATTTCCAGGTGTTCGCGTCTGAGACGTGTCACTTAAAATCAACAACTGAATTTTTTTATAGCTTTCCTAATTACATTTCCTTCACACAATTTAAATAACTTGTTTAAATACGTTGGGGTAATTTAATCTCATCCAAATGTACCATTTATGTCCAATATAGTAATTTATTGAAGAACACAAAAGAAGCAGTCACTTTATCTAAATTATGAATGTGATTGATAGAATAATCTCAGGCTTTGGCCAGATTCTGATGCTAACACTGCATATTGAACAACACACTTGAACCATGGTTGAAGAACTAAACATCTGGGAAGCTAACTAGCATACAGCATACACATTTGTTTTAATTACCTCTGTAATATGTGTAAGTATGCAGAAAGAGTTTAGGCAAGTTCAACTGAACCTTAATGCAGTGGCAGAACTAATGCATAGAGGGCACTGGTGCAAGAAATTCTTTTGAGACCCCACTAGCGCAAGAGTGGTCAAAAGGTAGATCCCCATCCTTGTATAACTCCCAATATGTTTTTGTATAAAGAATGTGTGTGCATGTAGGGGTGAATGTGTATGTACTGTTGCCACTGTAACACTGTGTTGTACTTGCGTGTGGTGTTTGTGTGAATGAAGATTTTTTTTATGGCATGTAAATATAGGTTGACATTTGTGTGTTGTGTTGGTGTTTGAATGAAGAGTGTTTGTATAGAAGTTTAGTGTTTTAATACAAGGGTGTGTTTGTATGTAATGTTGGTGTTTGATTGCAGGGGTGTGTGTATGTAATGTTGGCTTTTAAATGTGGATGTACAGTATTGGTGTTTGACTAAAGGGAGGTGAATAAAGGGATGTATTTAATTTTGGAGTTTGCATGTTTGTATGTGTGTTGTATTTGCATGTAATGTTTGTGTTTGACTGCAAAGGTGTGTTTGTATGCTGTGTTGATGTTTTATTGCTGAGATATATATATATATATAAACACACATACAATGCCACATACATAATTACACAGATAAACATACACATTACCACACACAGACACACACATATAAGTATCACACACTGACACACACACATTTAGATTCATGCTGACACATACAATCACACTCAGACACATATATACACACACTGACACACAAACTGACACATACAATCACACTCAGATAATTACATTGACACATACACACACATACATGCTGACATACAGATACACAGATTGAAAAATACACTAACTGACACATAGACTGACATATACCCCATATACCCCACATCGTTATAATGAACCTGTCAAGGGCTGGAGTATATCAGGCAGCAAGTGAACAGTCAGTTCTTGAATTTCATGTGTTGGAAGCAGAAGAAATGGACAAGCAAAATGTTCTGAATCACTTTGACAAGGGCTAAATAGTGATGACTAGACAACTGGGTCAGAGCATTTCCAAAATGGCAAATCTGGTGGGGCATTCCAAGCAGTGTTTATTACCAACTAAAATTGGAGCATGGAAGGACAACCAGTGAACCGGCTTCAGGGTCATGGTCGCCCAAGGATCATTAATGCATGTGGGGAGCAATGGCTAGCATGTCTGGTCCAGTTGCACAGAAGAGCTGCTGTAGCTCAAATTGCTTAAAAAACTTAATGCTGTCCTTGATAGAAAAGTGCCTGAATGGAGAGTGCATTGTAGTTTGCTGCATATGGGGCTGCAGAGCCACAGACTAGTCAGACAGTCCATGATAATCCCTGTCAAATGCCGAATGGTTCTTATCTGCCGTCACATTCTATGTTTCTATAATGAAGATGGCTAAAGAGTTTTTTATGGTTAAAGGACCACTATAGGCACCCAGACCACTTCAGCTCAATGAAGTAGTCTGGGTGCCAGGTCCATCTAGGATTAACCCTGCCTGCTGTAAACATAGCAGTTTCAGAGAAACTGCTATGTTTACTTTAGGGTTTACTTTAGGGTTAATCTAGCCGCTAGAGGCGCTTCCGTGCTTCTCACTGTGATTTTCACAGTGAGAAGACGCCAGCGTCCATAGGAAAGCATTGAGAATGCTTTCCTTTGGACTGGATGAATGCGCATGTGGCTCTAGCCGTGCATGTGCATTCAGCCAATGACGACCGAAGGAGGAGGAGAGTCCCCAGTGCCGAGGGAGCCCAGCGCTGGAGAAAGGTCAGTGTTTAACCCCCTTCCTCCCCCTTCAGCCTGGCGGGAGTGGGACCCTGTGGGTGGGGGCACCCTCAGGGCACTATAGTGCCAGGAAAACGAGTTTGTTTTCCTGGCACTATAGTGGTCCTTTAATGAAAATAATGAGATTCCTAAAGCTCTAGTATGGTGTACTTTCAAAGATTTAATGAGGGGATGTTTTATAAAATTAGGGGTGGAACTAATATAAATACTTTGATCAATTTAATAACAAAAATTTAAAAAGCCTTACCGGGTTCTTCAAAACTCTAGTAATGAGTTTAAATTCTAATCCTTCAGCTAGTGTGATGGGATATGGGGCTAGCACTGACTGGTTTCAAATTTATAATGGTACTCGTCACGGTTGCCCCTATCACCATTACTGATAGACAGCCACTAGAGGAGGACTCAACCCTGCAAGGTAATTTATAAAAACTGCAATAATTACACTTGCAGGGTAAAGGGTGATGGGAGTTGGCACCCAGACCTCTCCAATGGGCAGAAGTGGTCTGGGTGCCTGGAGTGTCCCTTTAATATACTACCAAGTAAGAAGGAAATCATGTCACAGATTGACTCTCAATATACTATGGCAAAATATTGGAAAAGCTAAATAAAAGGAGGGAATATGACGAAGTCTGGTCCCAATGGGCATTATTTAAAGAAAGAGAAATTCCATTATAGCTGGTGCTGTCCCACCTATTTACCTCAACAAATTACTAAGGTACAAATATTCCAATCTTGCTGTCTTGTATTTTTTCCAATTTTTTATATTTTTTAATACCCTACATTTTGTCGCGATTGGTAAAGGTTAAAGGTTTACTTACTTCAAGTTACCTAATTGTTATTATATTGGAAAGTACAATAATGAATAATGTATATCTAGACGAATGTAATCATTGCATGTATGTATATTTGATTTTATGTATAATAAAATGTACAATAAAAAATGTATAAAAAAAAAATATTAGGCAGATGGTTTTAATGTTGTGGGTGATCAGGATGGATGGACATGTGAACTGAATCTTCTGAGCAGGAAGGTTTCCAAAAACTAAGATGAGAGTTATCTAAAATTATCTACAATAAGCCCTGATTGATAATATGTGAATATAATGTAAAATACTAATTTAAGCAGAGCAGGTAGACATTTGAAGATGTAAAATAATATGAAAGCATTACTCTAAGCACCACAGCCACTAAACCTGCTGTTGTGGTTATGGTGCCAGGAATGCTCTGGTGCCCCCCACTGTAAAGAGTGAAATCGATTTTGTACAGACTTATTACCTGGAGCCTGCCAGGCATTGTTCACTGCCACACACTACTAATACCGGAGAGCTGGGAATTCCTAAGCATGAACTTCCATTAGTCCTCCTCAACTAAGCCCTGCAGTGCAGAGCTTAGTTCATTGGCTGGGAGTGATCAACTGACATTCTCAGCCAATTTTATTATAAAATAGATTCTATGAATAACCAATCTAGCTCTGTCAAGTGGGCACTTAAGTAGGCCTTCAGTTGTTGTGTTACGCGTAGTATAAATATGTTTATTCATACAATGAATGGAGAATGAAATAGCACAGCACATGGACTGTTTTCAATTCAATATATAACCCAGTGTACTATGATTCTTTAAATATCTTTAATCTGATATGAAAAGCCATACACATATGTGGGAGAGCTATCTACATGTACATTATAGGCAGAAAAAGATATATTTTTTGCCCCTGCTTTAGTTGTCACATAACTTGTCATCTAGTGACCTTTGATATGTGAAATATCATTTTATGAATTCTCTGCGGCTGAGATGCTCTATTTCCTTATTGTGTTTAAAAATAGACATTGAAGCTTTGGTATTCAAACCTAAGCACAAATGTCAGGTATTATATTACTGAAGGTATTTACATCACGTCTCACTATGAATAACAAACAAATAAAATAAACTCAAAAGACCCCAGTATGTAAAGCACATGCCTGAAATGTGGGTAATATAAAAAAAATCAGCTATAGCAGGTTAGAGACCAGAACAAGTATACATTATTCCCCTCATTACCAACTTCTTCTGATTTAATAGAACATAGCATTAGATTTATTTGAAACATGGAATGCATGCTCAGCATATAATGGCTGAAATAGCAATTGTATGTCTCAATTGTTCAGGGATGCATTAAAAATTAATTGATGTAAATGTTCACAATTTTGTATTTTAATTATTTATTCATCATTTAAATAAAAAATGAGGAGATGAAAAAACATTGCAGGGATTATAGGATATCTAATGTTTCAGACTCTGAAATATTGGTACAGAAGCAGATATTTAAGATTACTTTCAAGAATATAACGTCCTATAAATGCCACCAAAAAGGAAAATAATGTCTGTATGGGGGTGTAATGCAGAGATACATTTTCTCACTCTCGTAACCCGGGTGCCACTTCATATATATTTATAAAAATCCCTTTTTAAACCACTAAAGGTCATTTATGTTGTAAATGATCTAACTCCGAATTAAATTCTCTACTCTTCCAGTAGTACCAAGGCTACAGAGAGCTGCTAATGCTAAACAAACACAAAATTTAATAATAACATAGAAACCTTAACCCCTTAACGACCACTTGACAGTGTATGCCTCCATGGAGTGCCAGGCTTTACTGCCCACTGACTGCGAAGGCCATGGCATATTAAGAGTACCAGCAGGGCTAAATCCCTGCCAATATCAAGGAGCACTGAGGAAGTCTGAGTGAGCAGTTGAAACAAAGCTCACTTAGCAGACTAAGGAGTAGTGTGTACACACAAAAATATGCAGTTTTAAATTTTACATGGCTACTTAAAATCTTAGCAAACAAATATTTAGATTTAATTATACCATATGGCCAAATTATGTTAAACCCTAAAGTGCCCTAGACATACTGGACACTTTAACAGTTAGGAATAATAAGTAAATCTATTCTGAGTTGGTTTTCTTAAGTCGCCCTTGTTATACAGAAATTATTATGGAAACTGAGAAAACATATGTTTTTCTTTACATTTATTTTGTAATTTTTGTAATATTTTATACATAGTTAATATTGTGTTATGTATACGCATCGGATATCAAAATAAAGCTCTATTTCTAATTTAAACATTGAATATGACATGTATGAGTGCACTTAAACAGAAAGGTGGGAATTGTGGTAGAATTAACACAAGGCAAAAGTGCCAAAAATACTTTGTCACAAACCTGCTGCATCTCAAATGAGCCTTAGTCCTTAAGAGGTTAAGGATAAGACAAGCCATAGTATGAAAAAAAAAAAATTCTCCAGAGACATAGCAAGACATCATGTCAGAAATATTAGCAGATTCAGTTCAATGACGAGATGAAGAGATAAGGTTTATACATAAAATAGAGAAAAAAATAATTAGATGTGCAAAAGCCCTAACAGAAGATTAAATAGTCCCATTAAAATAGGAGGAAAAACATTATTTAGATACATCAATGATAAAAAGAAATAAATTGGAGGAATAGAGAGAATGAAGGCCAAAGATGACTCAAGCAGGAGGAAAAAAGCATATAGTAGACTGACTGAATTATTATCTCTGCTCAGTTTATTGCAGATGAACAAAGAGTTAGATCGCTTGAATCAAGCTAAATATACTTTTTTTTTTTTAAACTAAGGGAATGATGTAAACATGAAAGAGAACACTCGAATTAAACGTGGATACAAACATGGGACCACATGGAACATACCAAGATCATTAAAGATTAGTACCTGTAGCACCCCTAGCTGATCCATCTAGCTCACATTAAATCACTAGAGTTGGAGAATTGCACATTTTACTACTTCAAAAATGTGGAAGAAAGAATAAGACATATAAGTATTTGCCACTGAGTGCAATATCTGGACAACTCTAAAAATGCAGTAGATATGTACTGGTCTCTTCTCTGGCACCGAAAGTAATAGGTACTGAGTTCTGTGAGGCCAAGCAATTATTAAGGTAGTAAAGGATCAGCTGGAAGCCCGAGGTCAGGTGGCCCACAACAAAAAGAAAGCTACCCTCATAGCAGAACTGATGGAGGGCGACCAAACCAGCAGCATGGCGAATGTCAGCCGGGAGGAAGCAGAATTCCAACAGAAGGTGATGTGGAGGCTAAACCTATATGGGCCAAATCCCACACCTGAGATGGTGACGCAAGTCCTGGCACAAGTGAGCGCATAACGCAGAGCACAACAGGCAAGCTTAAACCAAGGAGACACCGCTTCCTTAGCTGGATCTATAAATGCAGGGCAGCGGAGAAAGATTAATTATGCTGCTTTTAAAAGTTTTTCGGAACGGAGAGATGGAAATTGACGCATATTTGCAAGATTTTGAGCGTCAATGCGCTTTGGAGGGTCTGGCATCGGAGCAATGGGCAGCGATTTTAAGCAGCAAGCTCACAGGCTGAGCAGCTGAGGCATACCGAGCAGTTCCTGACACAGTCATACACGACTACGCCAGGGTAAAGGACATTCTGCTAGCCAGGTATGCCGTGACCCCAGAGACTTACTGGAAAAAGTTTCGGGCATTACGGAAAGGGGGCCGAGACTCCTACACCGAATGGGCCTTTAGGATGTATCGGGCAGCCCAAAACTGGATACAGGGCTGCCAAGCCACAACGCTAGAGGAGGTGCTGCAACTCCTCTTGCTCGAACAATTCTTTGACCACACACCTGCAGACACCAGGGACTGGGTCAGAGACAGGAAGCTGGTCACAGTTGAGGAAGCGGCCAAGCTGGCAGATGAGCATCACGAGGGAAGAAAAGGAGAGGCTAGTGGAAACTGTCCTCTGGTAAGGTCCAGCGCTCCAACGCCAGGTCCTGTGGCCAACCCCAGACCAAACACGGTACCACCCACGACACAGCCTAATTTTAATAGGAGAACACAATTGGTGTGTCACCAGTGCAATCAACCAGGGCACTACAAGATACATTGCCTGCAGCGGAGCAGAAACAACTGGGAGCGGCCACCACGACCACCGAGGGCTGCCACTCACCACTATCAACATGAACCACTGGAAGAGCACACCCCAGATTCGGAGCAATGGGCCGTACTGCATGAGGTAGATCTAGCCCAAGCAGAGGCGGACAACCGGGTGCACCACAGACAATGGGTCACCATAGATGGAAAAGAGGCGGAGGCACTACGAGACTCTGGGGCCACCCTTACTTTGGTGCAGCCTCACACCATATCTGCAAAGGCACACACCAACGAGACTGTTGCAGTACGAGTGGCAGGAGGCGCCATGCACAAGTTACCCACAGCCCGGGTACAGTTAAATTGGGGCAGTGGAGCCAAGCAGATGGAGATAGGCATTATGTCTGGACTACCTGTGGAAGTTTTGTTGGGGAATGACTTGGGGTGCCTAACGTCGCAGCTGGTTCACGCCGATCCCGCTGGAGCCTGCACCATGACTACCAGGGCGCAAGCCCACCGAGCTGGACCGACACACTCCGAGGAACCACAGGTAGGAACCAAAATCCCCGTAGCATGCCCTACCCCTATCCCCTTCTGGGGCACTCCCCAAGACTTTGGCCAAGCCCAGCAGTCAGATCCCACCTTAGCAGGTTACAGGAAGGCAGTAGGTACCCCTAAGGAAAGTAATGCCCACGATAGCTTCCACTGGGACAAGGGGCTGCTGTATAGGGTCACAGGGGGAGTGGGAAAGGGGACAGCACAGGTTATAAAAAGACAGTTGGTAGTACCTCGTAAATACAGGGCAGAGCTTCTAAGCCATGATATCCCGCTAGCAGGGCATATGGGTATCAAGAAGACTAAGGACCGCCTTACCCAGACGTTCTTCTGGCCAGGGATATCAAAAGATTTGCAGTCCTACTGCAGGACATGTGACACATGTCAAAGGATTGGGAAAAGGGGGGATCACCCTAAGGCCAAGTTACGATCCTTACCTATAATAGAAGAACCATTCTACAGAGTGGCAGTAGCCATGTGGGTATGGCAGAGGTCCAATACTTAGGGCATAGAGTAGGATCTGGTAAACAGCAACCCGAACCAGCCAAGGTAGAGGCCATAGCCAACTGGCCCCAGCCCTGCACCAAGACGCAGGTATTGGCCTTCCTAGGCACAGCAGGGTATTTTAGAAATTTCGTTCCTGAGTATAGCACCCTAGCAAAACCCCTCACTGATCTGACCAAAAAGTCCCTACCCAAGCAGGTAACGTGGTCCCCGGAGTGTGCAACAGCGTTTCAGAGACTTAAAACGGCTTTGAGTGAAGCTCCAGTATTGGCGGCCCCAGACCCTAATAAGACATTTCTCGTTCATACAGATGCCTCTATGTTTGGGCTGGGAACCGTGCTGAGCCAAGTGGGGGAAGATGGCATGGAACACCCAGTGGCATATCTCAGCTGTAAGTTACTACCTCGGGAGGTCAGCTATGCCACCGTGGAAAAAGAATGCCTGGCGCTAGTATGGGCCTTAAAGAAACTCCAACCGTACCTTTATGGCCATGCTTTTACCCTTCTTACTGACCACAATCCCCTCATTTGGCTCAACCGAGTCTCTGGAGACAATCCCCAGTTGCTGCGATGGAGTTTAGCGTTGCAGCCCTACAATTTTACACTGCAGTACCGCCTGGGCAAGCAGAACGGCAATGCGGATGGGCTTTCCCGCCAGACCAACTTGGATGTTTAATTATACTACCCGGACATTCCCTAGCCAACCCGGCAGGGTCTAGGTGGGTATGCCGACCCATGGAACTAAGGGGGAGTATTGTGAAGAAAATTTACTTTTATTTGACATTTTCTTCTTTATTCGTTTGTTTCCTCCATTCACTACATGGATATTGGATATTAGTTCGGTAGTTTGAAACTACCGAACACCGACCACCCTCCTGGCTCATTAGGTTCAAAAGAACCAACGATTAAGTGCTCCCTGGGCAGCCGCTGTTCGTATAGCCGAACGCCACGTGGAAAAGAAAACGGCGGCCATCTTGTTCGCACGAGGCGAGTCAGCGGGACTTGGTCGTGGAGTGTCTGGAACTAAAATCGGACACTCGACCTCACGAACCGCCGCTGAAACTACCGAACGCCGGCTTCTCTTAATTACCGAACAGCCAGAGGAGCGCCATTCGGTAGTTTTGTATGTACAGACAAGGGGAACAATTGCTAATATGAGCCAGGAGGACCCATTCGGTACTCTGTTCGTTTTTACCTTTTTCTTAATTGACTGACCGCACACGCTGAATTTGTGGAACTGTTTTGGGCTCGTGTGTGGTCGGTAAAACATGACTTCCATACTTTTTAAGAACCCCTGAACCGATCTGGGTGAAATTTGGATATGTTTGTCCCCCAGATCGGGGCTATCAGAGGATATGTAATTTGTGGGGATACCTTGTGGGGAAAGGGGTGTTCCAACTTTTGGGAAAATTGTGTGCCCTCTGCCTGGAGATAATTGATTTATTCCTTAACTTATCTCAATATCTCCCAGGAAGAGGGAAGGCGTGTATTACTGTAAAACTGTATGATGATTGGTCAATGTCTTTGTTTGCTGTGGGAGGTCCTCTTGCAGGAGGATTTATCATAAAAGCCAGTGTGTTTTCAATAAAGATGATTCCTGATACACCCTTCATGAAGTCTAGGCTCATGTTTGGGGAATACACTATTCCTCTACTCCCTGCTGCAGCTATAATCACTTATGCTCAGCTGTTGGGAAAGGAATAGAAGGCCGCAGTACCATAACCACTGCAGGTCTTAACAGTTGTCCATAGTAACTTATCTAAAATAAAACACAGAAACTCTATAGCTGCAAAACCTCCTGGCAGAGGCATAGCGAGGTTATGATATGCCTGGGCAAGTTCTTTATTTGTGCTTGCCCACCACTGACACATTGTAGGTCTCTATTGTGAGATATTTATATTTTTTTGTACCTATCCAATAATATTTATTTTTTCATATTATTGGTTATGCTCCTTGATTGGATTTGTTCTGTATTCTCATTTGGTCCTCTAGGAATAGGACCTTATTTAAGTGAGCACCCGGATTTAAAATAATTTGTGTTGTTATTTTCTTATTAAATTTTGATTGAGTGTGCCTACCTACTTCTAATAATAACTATCTTTGATTATTCCTTTAGGTGTTTTGCACCTTGAGCATGTCATTTGCTGAGATTGGCTCTTTGTGTGAGAGGAGGGCAGATGTCAAGGTTTATTCGCAGGCAGAGGTAGATGCTTTATTAGCTTGTTTTTCTAATAGTACTCATTTTTCACAGAGTAATAGCACAGTGTTATATAAGAAATTTGAATACCTTCAGAGGAAGGAAATTAATTATCAACTTCATGTTGAAACTCTAGTAGAATACTTGACAGTCATATGGATTCCCAGGGGTATGAGATAATAAGCCCTCATTTTCCCATCACAAACTGAAATTCCAAGAAAATTGGCAAAAGATTCTGAATAAGTGCAGTTTAGATCTTATTGCACTGACTATTGAGTGTATAGAGGAGGCTCTTACTGAGTTGAAACAAGAAATCAGTTTCACGAAGAATAGGATATTGAGTTCTGATAGTCAAGAATCCTTTATCAAACACTCACTTAACATAAAACTGATACCCTCAATAGGAAATTATCCAAATTCAAACGGGATACCATAGATTATCTGGACAATAGGGTATTCAATTGGCAATTCTATCGCCAGAGGTATAACGCACCTCAGGGAGAGAGTACTCAGATTAGACAATCACCTGCTAACAGCTACAGTGAGCAATCATCAGCTGGTTCAACTGGTACTAGTCATTTTTTAGAATAGCAACACCCCAGAGGACGCGGCACAAGACCAAGAGAGACAAGAGACGCCACCGTAAATAATCCCCCCCAGGAGATATCCGGAGAGGGAGAGGTGAACATGGAGACACTAGTTGTGAACATGTCTAGCAGGACTCTGTCTGTTAGTGAGATTGCTGTTCTCAATATGGGGTTGGGTTTTGTTCCATCTTTTAATGGTAATAAATTGGATTTGGATATGGAACTATATGAATTCTTTTGTATTTTGCATTTAAAAGTTTTCTCTTCAGGGGATAATACACAAAGCGAGATTGAAAATGAAGAAACTCCTATTGAAAACAACATTGTGGATTTATCTAAATGCAGAAACAAAAGTAAGTTCACTCCACCTGCCACTAATTCTATGGTTGAAACTTTTATTAAACTTTGTCAATTGGATGTTTCCAAAATTAACTGGTCTTGGAGGGGTTCCTCCAACTTGGCCAGAGACAAATGGAATGCCTTAAATACCTTGAAGAACGATGACTCCATCATTGTCCTTGTTGCAGATAAGGGTGGGGCCATTGTAGTTATGGACACTGATCAATACAATGAACAAGCATTGGCACAATTATCCAATCGGACCCATTATGACAAACTATCAGGAGATCCTACTAAAAAATTCCAAGCTATGATTAGTGCCATTACCCTTGGGGCCCTGAATTGTGGCTTAATTAACAGAAAGATCTTTGACTTTCTGAACGTCTCTATACCCCGGGTGCCAATTCTTTATCTGCTTCCTAAGATCCACAAGGATCTTATGAAACCTCCCAGCAGGCCGATTGTGTCGGGATGTGGTTCATTGCTCCACCATTAGCACAATACATTGATGTCTTTCTTCAAGTTTTGGTGGTACAAATGAGATCGTACATACGTGACACAAGTGATTTCTTGGGGAAATTGGATGTATTGAGATATCCAATTGGTGATTTTTTTCTGTGTACCATGTGTGGCGAAACCGACCTCACCACGTGTCCTTGGAGGGGGCTGCTTGCCCGCCTCTTGCCTTTGGACTATGGCCCTGGGAGATTGGGCCCTTTTACAAAACGTTTTCGGCCCTAACAGAGTGCATGTCACTCATTCTGGCCCTTTAAACACAGTGGGGCCATTCGGTACTTGCCCTGTGTGAGCAGTGATACCCCCAGATTGCTATGCCATGGAGCCTATTCATATAATGAAAGACTATGGGAAAGACTTTGGCTCCATGGCAATTAAACTGTATTTGTGTGGTCTGCGTGCCATTCACCTAATAATGTGCACGCAGACCTGAGCTATCTGGGGATATGTTACATGTCTGTGTTTAATGTATAAAAAGTAACTTTATATATTTTAAAACATAATCCTGTGTTTAGGTCCCCACATGTGTAATGGAGTTTTGTCTTTGACCTGGGAGATAATTGGATTACTTTTCCAATTATCTCCAGGGCAGAAGGGAGGAAGCCAGGATGCATTGTGGGGATGTTTTACTTTTACTGTTTGAGCCAGATTAAAATACTGCCAGCCAGGGGGAACAAAAGATACTTTTACTAACTTTTGAATCCCTGGTCTGATTCATGCCATTTTTTAATATGTTGTTCCCCTGAATGGATTGATTGTGGATATGTGTTTTTATGTGAATGTGATGTATGGTTTTAAAGTTACAGAGTATGTGTGGAAACTGTATTTTTACTGTATGTAATAATTATGTTAATTGCTTATCTGAGGGGAGGGGATGTGTGGGTTGTACTGTTACTTGATTGGTTGTTTTATGCCTCCCCCTGGGTGTGTCCTGTATGTGCACAACTGTAATAAAAAGCAGGCTGGGTGTTCCAGACCTCAGATTCTGCTTGACCCTCAAACCGATGTGTCGTCTCGTTTTGGGGGGAATTGGATTGTATGCTGACTGCCAGGAGTGTAAGCGGATTGTATGCTTTTCCTGTTCGGCTGATTCCAGGGTTCATGTGTTTCCAGTTCGGGAGTTTCCAGAATTCGTACAGTTTGCAGTTCGGGAGATTGGTGATTGCTGTAGCTGCTTGTCTATAGAAAAGGGGGATATCGCCTAAACTGGGTTTTATCCTCTTGTAAGTGAAACGGTCCGTTACACCATGGATGTATGCAGTCTGTATACATCCATACCACACTGTGGGGGTGTGAAGGCAGCTGCACAATCTTTGGTTAAACTTGAACTACACCAGTGTTTGATGGAATTTGTTCTATCACTGCTTAAACTTGTTTTGTCATGTAATTATTTTACCTTCTGTGATGACTTCTTCTTACAGATACAGGGTACAATGATGGGGGCCCAATATAAGAAAATTGCAAATCTTAGGCCAAGGAAACTAACTTGGAAAAAAGAGCTGAATATGAGAATTTTGCCACTTAAAGTGAGAATTGTCAGGCATTCAAACTGATTTTCAAATTCAAGGCCAAGATAGCCAAACTGTAAATATTCTGTAAAGATGTCCATGCTTCCAGTATGACTACCTTGGCCTTACAATTGAAATTCACTTTAAATTAATTTTGTCATCAACAATGATGACAATGCCTCTTTCAAAGTGAGATATCTGTGTATGGAGGTATATGACCTTCAGTACAAAGGGGTACAAGAGATGTAGTAGAGGGAACAGGGCCTGAAGTAAGTGAGGGAGACAGCAGCTGCAGCATAGAGGGTAATGGGGCTGTTGTGTAAGGATATGGAGGTGTAGTGTAGGGGGGTAGGATGGTAGGGGTTTAGGGTTAGGTGTAGAAGGGAAAATAATGGCTTTAGTGTAGGGGCATGAGGTGTGTTGGGCAAGTAAAAACAATAAAACAATAATGATTACTTCACACTCCCTCTTGGGCCAGTAAAAAGGAGACATAATCCTTGGTGGTACGGTGGGCTCAGTATCTAATCTACACCCCAGTGGGTGCAGACCACATGTGCAGCATGCTCAGCTTGCAGCATGCAGCAGCATGCTCAGTTTAGTGGGTGCAGACCACATGTGCAGCATGCTCAGCTTAGTGCGTGCAGACCACATGTGCAGCATGCAGCAGCATGCTCAGTTTAGTGGGTGCAGACCACATGTGCAGCGTGCAGCAGCATGCTCAGCTTAGTGAGTGCAGACCACATGTGCAGCATGCTCAGCTTAGTGCATGCAGACCACATGTGCAGCAAGCAGCAGCATGCTCAGTTTAGTGGGTGCAGACAATATGTGCAGCAGCATGCTCAGTTTAGAATCAGAGCATTGCTGTGATAACCTGTGATGATGCTCTAATTTAGTACCGAAAGCACCGATGGCCAGTACAGTCTGTCTCTGATGCCATAAGACCCTATGGTAGCTGCCTCCCAGGTTACCCTGTGGCAGCTTACCCCCTCTGCGCCCCTCTGTTTGCTCCCTCTTTAGCCATGGGAAATCCACTGGAAGGCCGTCCATCATTTTTCACCTAGTGTGCATTAAAGTGGACAGAGACATAACAGGTAAAGACACCGCAAGTGCACCCTACTTCTGTCTTTATGAGATGTAGAGTAAAGCAGGGCTAAACATTTCCACTTGAATACTTGCAGAATGAGGGAAGAAATTCTGCTGAGTGGGGTTCTGGTAGATTTCCTTTCTCTACACTTTTAAGATCTCCCCTCCTTATGCATTTGAATCACTGCAGATGTAAGTAGGCAGAATAGGACTGGGTGTCAAATTTGGAGATTTATACAGTTGCAATAAAAAGTATGTGAACCCTTTGGAGTGATATGGATTTCTGCACAAATTGGTCATAAAATGTGATCTGATCATCATCTAAGTCCCAACAATAGACAATCACAGTCTGCTTAAACTAATAACACACAAAGAATGAAATGTTGCCATGTTTTATTGAACACACCATGTAAACATTCACAGTGCAGGTGGAAAAAGTATGTGAACCCTTGGATTTAATAACTGGTTGAACCTCCTTTGGCAGCAATAACTTCAACCAATCGTTTCCTGTAGTTGCAGATCAGACGTGCACAATGGTCAGGAGTAATTCTTGACCATTCCTCTTTACAGAACTGTTTCAGTTCAGCAATATTCTTGGGATGTCTGGTGAGAATCGCTTCTTGAGGTCATGCCACAGCATCTCAATTGGGTTGAGGTCAGGACTCTGACTGGGCCACTTCAGAAGGCGTATTTTCTTCTGTTTAAGCCATTCTGTTGTTGATTTACTTCTATGCTTTGGGTCATTGTCCTGTTGCAACACCCATTTTCTGTTGAGCTTCAGCTGGTAGACAGATGGCCTTAAGTTCTCCTGCAAAATGTCTTGACAAACTTGGGAATTCATTTTTCCTTCGATGATAGCAATCCATCAAGGCCCTGACGCAGCAAAGCAGCCCCAAACCATGATGCCCCCACCACCATACTTCACAGTTGGGATGAGGTTTTGATGTTGGTGTGCTGTGCCTCTTTTTCACCACACATAGTGTTGTGTGTTTCTTCCAAACAACTCAACTTTGGTTTCATCTGTCCACAGAATATTTTGCCGGTACTGCTGTGGAACATCCAGGTGCTCTTGTGCAAACTGTAAATGTGCAGCAATGTTTTGTTTGGACAGCAGTGGCTTCCTCTATGGTATCCTCCCATGAAATCCATTCTTGTTTAGTGTTTTACGTATTGTAGATTCGCTAACAGGGATGTTAGCCTTTGCCAGTGACTTTTGTAAGTCTTTAGCTGACACTCACTCCAATTAGCCCTTGGAGATGTCATTAGTCTAGGGGTTCACATACTTTTTCCACCTGCACTGTGAATGTTTACATGGTGTGTTCAATAAAAACATGGCAACATTTCATTCTTTGTGTGTTATTAGTTTAAGCAGACTGTGATTGTCTATTGTTGTGACGCAGATCACATTTTATGACCAATTTGTGCAGAAATCCATATCATTCCAAAGGGTTCACATACTTTTTCTTGCAACTGTAGAGGGAGAGAGCACCAGTTTGATGTCCGTCTCTTGGGGGAATGTCATCTACAGACTCTTAGGGACACTTAAACATTTTTTACATATGGAGGTTTATTCACTAAATACCAATTTAAGTGAACTGCAAACCAAGCTAATACATTTAGGCTAAAATAGTCAAGCTGTGATTTCCAAATGAGCTATGTATGCGAAAATGTTGCAATTTACTCTACACCTCACTGTCTAGTGAATAAACCACTAGACTTAGTTTATAAATTACACTGACTGAAGTGTTAATCAGTTAAGTTAGAGGACAATGCGTTATTCCTGTTTTCTTTGTAACACTTTATGCATGCACTAAAGTGTTTTAACCCCATGATATTTTCCATGTAATATACACTGATCATTAATTATTTTCTGTCAATATCTAAGGATTCCGTTTTCCTTTGTCAATGTATTACTTCTCTGGCTGCTTTGACATCTAATTAACCCTTTCTCTGCTGTTTTAATTGAATAATACCCTTTACTGAAGTTAACACTTTTCTAGTACTGAATTTAGCTGTGACACTGAAGAGTGACATTGGAAAACACAGTAGCTATACGCTCAGAATATTGTAAAAGGCTAGTGACACTGTGTGACAGAAAACAAAGACACAGAGAGAGAATAATACATTGTAAATTAGAGAGAGAAAACCTGACAGCAGGATTAGGGGTGGTGTGTGTTTTATACAGATATGCAGTAAATAAAACACAACATGATGTCCACACGCGTCACTGCTGTGGTAGTGAGTGAATTTAAGGCCTGGCTAGTAGATTAGGACTTGACATTTTGACCCGTGGGGTAAAGGGTTATATAATTGGGGAACAAAGGATGTTGTCCACGGTTATCCAATACATCTCATTTCCATTTACCTCCTTAGTTATCTCCTGCTACATTGATCATCCTTACACTTGTCCATCCTTTTCTTTTTCACCAATACTACCCTGACCTCACCCATACCTTAATGTGCAACTCCCCACCAATTTTGTAATGGGATAAACACACTCACCACAATGAATTAGTCACTTAATTCCATGTTATGCAAACTCAAAAATTCAGCACGTTTCTGTTTTTACCTATAGTTAATTTCATTCTTGACCCCAAAACAACTTTCTTATAAATCTCCTTTAATCCAACTTATCTGAATCCCTTCATTTATTCTGCACCCACATATCAGTTATCCTTAGTTTTACTTTCTAGGATGAAATTACTCTTACAGGTAATATTATTTAGAATTATTTTTTTTATCTAATTCTAAAATACAAATGTAAAGGGTGCTGTAGAAGAATGTTTCATACCAGCTGTAAAATAATTAAATAAATGTTATAGTTCATAATGCAACATCTATTCATCAACAATGTCCTACTTTAATGCATCAAAAGTTCTGATTAGTTTAAATTCCTAAACATACTCTCTACTTTTTGTGCCCTGAATTCCCCTTCAAGCATTGTTATTTAAATGACCTTGGTATAGTGATTTCAACTACAGAAGTGTTAGCCCATAACACTGTCTGTGATTTATAATGGAAAAAAATCATTCTTGTCTGCTGAAAAATTACTTTGCAGAGCAAGGATCACTGATCCTTTATCCAAAATACTATAATAGGCAGAATGTGTAGTACGAGTTTAAGTAAAAAAATTAATTTATAAAATTACATGGCAATAGACATATATTTAAAAAAAGAAATATATTTAACAGATTGCTCAGATTAATAAGGTCACTTATAATTATGTGACAGCAAAGAACAGTTATCGAGATAAAACTCAGTTACAAATCAATAAATATTTGCTTTTGTCACTATAGCATCACTTGACAATACATCCAGTGATGGTGATCCTCTTGCCACATCATCTGTGTGACGAACTGAACCTTGTCACTGGTTCTTGGAGGAGCCTGCTGGCCAGTCTCTTGCCTCACGACTATGGCCCCTGCAAAGACCTGGGCTAATATACTTTAAAAGGCTCCATTCATGTGTTTTATGTACTTTTGTACTCCAGAAATAGAGACCGACCGTTAGCCATAATTCCCTGGAACTGTTTTGGGCATAGGACCATGTGCACCATGTGCATGGACAGTCAAAATTATGACTTCCATGGAAATCCAGGGCCCCTGAAACAATATGGGTGATTTTTGGATATGTTGGTCCCCCAGATCAGGGCTATCAGGGGATGTGACTTTTGTGCGGTTTCCATGTGTTTTGGGGGTACTTCCGGGGTGTTGTTGAAATGTATGTTTTCTGTGCCTGGAGATAATTGAGATTAGTACAGTTCCTGACTCAATTATCTCACAGGCACAAGGGAGGGATTATTCTGTTTTGTATGGGAGTGTCCTGGACCTGAGAGCCAATGTAATTACAGTGTGTACTTTGGCATAGTCCCCTCTCAGGTCCAGTGGGGAATGCCGCTGGAATATGTCACGGTAAACCCCTTGCATGGGGACTTGCATATAAACCGGCCAGTTTGCCTGAATAAATTGATTCCTGTTGTACCCTTCATCTAGTCTAGGCTGATGTTTGGGTATACGTCTGATTGCTTGGGAAATTTACTTGGATACTGCAGTTTCTTCTGGAGAACATTCGAATCAACACCCAAACTGCGAGCTAGAATCACTAGCAGTTTGAGAGGAAGCGAAAACGAACGGGTATCTGAAATACCAGCGTTCCTAACAATCTTTCCTCTTGATTCCATTTCCTTATATATAATTCATTCTCTTTCTACTTGTCTTGGGCCAGTCCACTAAGTTGCATCTTCAAGTCCCCTTTAATATCTAATTTATTTCCTAAACCATGTAATTGCCCCATCTTAATAAAGCCTTCTCTTAACTCATCTTTTCCTAGCTACCATCAATTTCTCTTCTCCCTTTCACTCAAATGTTCTATAATCACTTTGATATAATTAAGAAGAAAAGATCACAGGCACTCCAAATTTAAGCCGTATGCAGCTTTAATGTAACAAAATGCAACGCAACGTTTCGACCAACAAAGGTCTTTTTCAAGCTGACACCACATGGTGATAAATGTGCTTATATAGCAAACAGCATGACAAGCAGGAAATCAACCCATGATTGCATTTTGCATTTTGTTGCATTTTGTTACATTAAAGCTGCATACGACTTAAATTTGGAGTGCCTGTGATCTTTTCTTCTTTGTATATTGTCCTGGGATTGCTGGTCCTGATCTGGAGCACCCTTGGCCGTTTGGATTGAGTGCGGTTCCCACTATCTACTCTGCTCTTTGATATAATTAAGGGCTTGTGAGGCTGAAAACTAGTTAACATAATGTACCTCTTGGTTCCTTTTTTCAGCTCATGTGGAATATACAGTTGTGCTAAAATATTGGCATACCCTTGGAGAATTAGTAATATATGTGGCATTTTTAAAGAAAACATGAGTGAGCAGGCAAACACATTTCTATTAGTTCTTATGGGATTCACATTCAACTGTAGGTTAGTCATAACAGAATGACACAATCATAAAACAAAACATGGTAACAAAGAAAAAAATGAAATGAACGGTTCAAAAGTCTGCATACCCTTAGTTCTTTATACTGTGTATTGCCCCCTTTAGCATCAATGACAACATGCAGTCTTTTGCAATAGTTGTCTATGAGGCCCCTAAATCTTGCAGGTGGTATAGCTGCACATTCGTCTTGACAAAATACCTCCAGGTCATGCAAAGTCTTTGGTCGTCTTGCATGAACCGCACATTTGAGATCTTCCCAGAGTGGCCACTCCAGAACCGCATTTTGTTTGTTTAGAGATTCAGCAATATTTTGACTCAGAAATTTGACTGATCAACTGATTGACCCAAATTCAGATGACTCGCAGTTCATAACAAAATTAATCTCCAAGTCTATTAGTGACATGTCCTTTATGGGATGGAGCAAGATAAGGGTGGAAAGGTATCTTGGGGTGCCAACAGCACATAAATACTAAACCAAGCTAAAATAACTGACAAGGTGGCAAAGAGAGTCAGTATAATGTGGAAAACAGAAAAGGTACTTTTACCAAAATAGACAGTGGGAAAGCCAAGGGTATAAAAGGAATTAAAGAAGGATTGCGTGGTTGACAGTTTTCAAAGCAGCAGAGAGGTTGAAGAGACTTAAAGGAAAGCAATGGTCTGAGCACTGTTCATTATATGTATTAAATTTTCACAAATATCAGGCAGCCTACAGAGTTTCCAATACATTGTCAGTATTATTCACTATAATGTGATCTTTCAGCAGTTTAACAAGGAATTGCTTGAAAAAATCAGTTTGTTTCAAGCCCAGCAATTGTGACCATTGATTTGCAAACCCTTGGTGAATTCCTGAAAACACGGTTTAGTGAGTAGCTATTTGTACCTCTTGTACCAATACATTTTTTTTTAACATAATTCACTATAGCATATCAGGCCTCTTAAAGGCATATCTATAATGACAGGAAGCCAGATATGTTATTGATAGAAACTTTATCATCGGTTTAGAAATGTCAAAAATTCATCAGTGGGTAGTAGCATAGGCATGCGCACGGGGTGTGCTGTGTGTTCCTGAGCACACCCTAATCCCCGTGACCTGTGCTATGAGCCTCCATGAGCCGGTGAGGGAGATCAAAGATCTCCCTCACCGGCCTACAGGCAGGGGAAGAGGCAGGAGAGGACCCAGGGAGCTCTAACCAGCAGCTCCGCCGGTTCCTCTCGTGAGGTCGCAGCGTTGCCGTGGCAATGCTCAGATCTTGCAAGAGTGATCTCTAGCCCCACAGGTTAGAGTTCACTCACCACTGGACCACCAGGGATGGCAGCAGCACGGCCCCCCACCCTACAAAAGGTAAGAAGGGAGGGGGGCTATTAACTAAACGGTCCCCCCACCCCCACACAATACACACAAACAATACCCTTACACAGCACACACTAACAGCACCCACACACAAACATCACCCTTACACAGCACACACACACTAACAGCACCCTCACACTAACAGCACCCACACACATACATCACCCATACACACACAGCACCCTTACACATACATACATCACACTTACACACACAGCACCCTTACACACACACACACACACACACACACACACAGCACCCTCACACACAATGCACCCTTATACATACACACACAACCCTCACAAACACACACCACACCCTCACACACACACACACTAACAGCACCCTCACATACACACAGTTTATATATATATAAAGAGATAAACTTGTCACTCACCCTTTCAAAAAATCTTAGCAGTGTTCTTGCCTGGGTGCAGACCTCAGCATGGGTATGAATATTCCAATATTGTAATAAGGTGCACTCACAGGACTTTATCAATAACTTGCTTTTATTCTAAGAAGTGAATTACATGTGAAGAAAATATCATAAATCGACGTTTCGACCCCTGTAGGGTCTTTTTCAAGATCAATCTTACAGTGTACAACAATGCATATATATAGGTAAATGCTGGTAGTCACTTACCTAAACGGTGTGTGAGAAAAAAGCTGCCGCTCGATAATCCGAAAACCGGAAGTGAATCGGTGTGACCACGTGACAAAACGTGATGACGCGTGTGCGTGCGTCGTTGCCAAGCAACGAACCCAAAACAAAACATAGCCTCCGATGGAATGTATATTCCGCGAGCTGCAAACAGCTCTAGGGGGGATCAAAGGTGATCATAAGTGCCCAGTGACTAAGTGATAAGTGCCAATAGTAATTGGCGAAACTAATCAATATTACCCCATGGAGGAATGGGAAAATTCGTAATCTAGACTGTCAGAGAGGAGAAGGAGGACTGTAAAAAACTAAACCTAGTGATGTCACCCGTGAAAAATTATTATAGTGAAAGTGCCAATGAAAACATGTAAAAAAAGTCCTACTGGGTCCTCCTCGGACAGTTGTGCTAAATCTAACTCTAAGAATACTCAAGTACCCATTCTGTAATATGTGTTGCTATGTGCATGTATAATGCAAATTTAATGCCCATATATTTTTTTGACAACTAGTAAATAACTAGAGCATATATTAAGTACCAATATATAATACAAACTTAATACACATATTTTTACAGATAGTAAATAACTAAAACATATGATATTACCCATAAAACTTTTTGAAATAAATATCAACATGTCATACTGCAGAATACATGATCATAAACAATATTAAGCCATAATTCAATTCTATTGTATACCTGATAAATGCCTCACTCGTTACATAATTTTGTAACTTGAGGTATCGAATCAATTATTAAATCAATTGTTAAATTATACTACTGGGGACCCAGATATTGGACCCTCTACGTCCTTATACTTGTAATCTCATAGATATATAAATCGTAGTGCTTCATACCCCATAATAATCAAGCAAATCACTATAGTTACGGTACTATCAAATGTTATTATAGGATGAATCGGGACTAAGCATGCCACAAACATCTATATTGCCAGGTTATTTTAAATCATTAAACAAAGGTGGCAGAATTTCTGGTAACAAACGGGAACACAAAAGCTGAACCAAAATAGAATGCCAGAGATGCTTGCTTGTAATTCACAGAAACATAGAATAAGTATTATATTCGTTCAAGCCTCGAGGTGTGACTGTGTCCAAAGTGAAAATCCAATATGCTTCCCTTTGGAGCAATATTTTAGATCTGTCCCCCCCACGAGGTAAAGGCGGGACATGATCTATGGCCATAAATCTGAGTGTGGGAAGTCTGTGTGACGCTGCAAGATAGTGTTTTGCTACCGGTTTATCCGTCTTTTGATCCCTGAAGGCTGTCATAATGCCAGATCTATGCCCTCGAATGCGGTCTCGTAGGGTGAGGTCTGTTTTCCCTACATAGGATATATATATATATATGCAGCGTGTGTGTTTGTGCTTTAGGGTGCACACCCTTATGCAATAGTCTGTGCACGCCTATGGGTAGCAGGACCATTGCTACGTAGCAAGGAGAGCAGGGGATTCAGCACAAAGGTTACGTTTATGGCTCCTTCCACATGTATTCTAATATGAACCTATGTTAATAAGCTCCACAGCTGCTATACTAACCCAAAGACATGCTGTATTAACCCTTTACCTCATTGCATTAAAATGTAGCACCTACAGTAATATACCCAAACCATGCTGTATAATTAACTCCATATACAGTGCATTACAGTGGCATTGTCATAGATTATATAACTGGAAGTGTTGTTTCTCTCTCAGTATTACATGAGCCAAAAATGAAATAGTACCAGACTTTTCTGGACTACATTTGGAGCATCAGCCCCTGAAGGGAAGAATTCCGATGTATGGCAACTTTGATAGGTTAATATTCCAATGTGGATCTAGATTTATTTTATTAACTGTGTGAGTTTTTCTAGATTTAAACAATTAGCAAATATATTATCACGCTTAAAGATATTGTCAAGTTTTAATCCAAAAAATCTGACATGGCTTTTAAGATTATTTTGCTCTTTTTTAAACTGAATGTCATTGCTTCAAGCTTCTATCAAATTTTTATGTTGGAATATAGTTGTAAAAAAATTGTGTCTGGGTCAAGTCATGCTATCAAGCTATAGCAACTAGGTAACACAAATTATGGATCTAAGAAAGATTTATGAACTTTCGTTCTTTTTCAACATAGCTTTGTATTCTTCGGAGAATATATGATTTTTTTTTCTCAGAACTATGTCAACACTTAAGAGAAACAAAAGGAGACTAACTTACATTTTTGCTTGCTGCAAAGCAATAAAATTCCTGTAAAATTGATTTTAAAGTATACTTTAGGAGTATGAATACTGTCAAATAAATCAGAATTGCTGTGTTATGGGCTTTTGAGTTCCAGAGGTGTGAGCCATGTATCCCTTAAAGGTAATTGAATGCTTACTGGAACTCATAAAGTAAAAGTACTCTGCATAAGCGTGGAAGTCAGGAAATTATTACCAAGGTTACCTCAAGATAAATAGAGGGAAAGAAAATGCAGAAATGAAAAATGCAGAGTACCTACATTTTATCAAGTTTACTTACTTTCAAGGACAGTGAAACATTCATTTTGTATTCTCTAACTAGAAGATGTAAAATAACCAAAATAAATGTGTAGTGATAAGCTTAATAAATGGATCATGTTTTAAAGGCTGTGTGGGGATGAAACGTCACCCATTTATTTGGCACCATTAGAAAAGGTCGCATTATTGAAACTGGGACTGCGCTGGACTACTTTTTCTACTCTTGCATTTTTGACCACAGTGAAACGAGCAAACTAATATAGATGTAATGTGAAGGTTAAAACAGAAAACTATAGCACCCCTTCACTACATTGGAGAACGTTGGGAGTTGCACCTCTATCAGCTAAGAGCTCCTTCACAGTCCAGGAGTGATCTGCACCCAACAGAGATGCAGATTACAATGCTCTACCCCCAGACCACTAGGAAAAGACCACCATTGGACAAATAAGGATTATATCCCCCTTCTGCCAAAAGGTAGGCAGTAGGGGGCAAATAAGCACACGACACTCAGCCTACAGTCCACACAAAAAAATCAGCCATTATCAGTCACCAAATACAATACTCAGTGATTCCCCATTCACAAAACTGGCTTGAAAAATGAATGTTTCTTTCCAAGCCAGTTTTGTAAATGGGGAGTCACTGATTGACTGAGAACATCAGTTGACTACACTCCAATCAGCAGCATCCATGCTCGGTGAAATTTAAATTTCAGAGGCTGAATGCTGCCTGGGAGGGAGCTTAGATCTGTGCTGGAGTCAACTTTGGGGTTTAACCATTCGCTTAAGGTAAGAATGAGCCTAGGAGCCTCCTGGCACCACAACAACTTAATTTATATGAAGTTGTTTTGGTACTTGCAGTGCCCCTTTAATCTTTTATATTACACCCCTAAGAGCTTGATTTATTTAAAGCTAAATAGTTTTGGGTTATTTTGACTGGACACATTGTTACACATATAATGATGGCAAACTAATTTTGTTTGACTCCTGCACAGACAGCAAAGTAATGGTTCAAAGGATCACTGTGAAGGGCTTAGCTTAATGACTCTGAGTGGCGGTAGTTACTAACAGCAAGAAAAAGTAGTAATCATAAAGCCTAGTGCAGAACATAAAATAATCCTTGTCATAATACCAACTTCATCAATTCAATAAAAAAGGTAGAAAGATTGCAATTGTTACAGACTATAAAAAGTATTTGTAGTAGAACAAATCTCCAAAAAGGTATAAAGATGATTGAAGTTTGCACTGGGAAATAACAGAGATACTGCTATCTTTATTATATCACAATTGAGAGCGGTAAGATCAAGGATGGCCTTATGTTCAGAAATACTATATAAAGCATTATCTTTTATCTTTAGAGGTGTTTTATGGGACATTTTCCAGAAATATATTAGCTGTCTGACATATATAAACCTATCAAGTCAATGAAGTGGTGAAAGACCTTTTCAAGTAAAGATCACATGAAACAATTGTTATATGTAAGTCTCTATTATGAGTTTTTTTACGTTTTACTCTATTTCCTGTATAAACAATCTTGTGAAGATGAAATTGGTCATACAATATATGACTCTATATCCTAGTGGCGGACAATACACACAGAAGATAAATTAGAAGATCCTTACTCATTTTAATATCACCAGCGGCGTAGTCTAACCGAACAAAATAAAAAGAGAAGGCCAAAAATGAAAACATCCGGACACATGTTTGTATGTGAAAATGCAGTTCTACTTAAATCTGTCAAACAGGAAAATCTCACACTGGATTATTAATTAACTGAGAATTCAAAAATTGATTCAAGGTGAATATCAAGTTTGAGGTAAAAAAATGCTGAACTGGAAAAATTGTCTAATTCAGCTATTGTTCTAGTTCAGCTACTTTTGCCTTACATTTTAAATTCACTTGAAACTCACTTAGAATTCTCACGATAGTGAACAATCCTGACAATCGGGATTATTAACTTAATTCAAGTTGACTTCAAAGCAAATTTAACATTTAAGTTCAAAATAGTCACATTGGAAAAATTCTCCAGTTCAGCTACTCTGGCCTCAAATTTGAAATTCACTTTGAATTCTCACTTTAGTGAATAACCATATGTGTTTAAAATAATTACAGCATACAATTTCATATAAAATAATTTATGTTGGGTATTACTGACAGTAGCTGTAGGATAAATAAATAAACAATAATAAAGGAAGTCATCATGTTCGTGTAGTTCATGAGTGATGTTCTGTGGCAAAATAAATGTACATTTGCCCCTCACTTATGCTCTACTAACCATTTTGCACATTTATGTGTATGAAATATCACAGTTTGATTTTGCTCACAAATCCACCCAGGATTTGTTTTATTTCGGTATTCTAAGAAGGGTTTGATCAAATTGGCAAATCTTCATCCAAATTGCCACATTCTTACTGTGACCATGATCATATACACGCACAGTACCTTTTATTAAGGTGAACACTTGGGATTTTCTTTCCCTGTGTTATTTTTTATTTTATGCAAGGTGAATATTAAATGGCTGTGTGGGGAGAAGGGTAACAGTGAGCATTTGTAGGTGCAGGATAGTTATAAGCGTTATAGCTATGTGTGATGGTTTTGACTGTTTGGGGTGTATAGGTAGGTGTGAGGGATGTGTCTAGCTCTGTGTGGGAGCTATGAGTGACCTGTGTGGCAGTGCATGATGGATGTGTAACCAGTGGTGTATCCTGCTTTTGTGCTGCCCTAGGAATTACAAAGCTCAGGCACCTCCCCCATCCCGCCTTCTAAATACAGATACACACTCACTGACAGACACATATACACTCAGTATCAGACACACACATTCACTGACAGACACACATACTCTAGGTAACAGGCATACATACTCACTGACAGACAACATACACACTCACTATCAGACACACACACACACACTCACTCACTCACTAACAGACACATACAGTCACTAACAGACACACAGTCACTAACAGACACACACACACACACACACACTCACTAACAGACACATACAGTCACTAACCGAAACACAGTCACTAACAGACACACACTCACTAACAGACACGCATACACTCTCACTAACAGACATACACACAAGCACTAACACACTCACTAACAGACACACATACTAACACACTCACTAACAGACACACACACACAGACTAACAGATGTACACATAGTAACACACTCACTAACAGACAACAGACACACACACACACACTAACAGACACACACATAGTCACTAACAGACATGCATACACACTCACTAACAGACATGTATACACACTAACATACTCTCTAACAGACACACACTAACACACTAACAGACAAACACATACTAACATAATCACTAATAGACAGGGCCGGACTGGGAATTAAAAGCAGCCCTGGAAAAAAATTATTTACCAGCCCCATAATGCGTTGCGCCAGCATAGTGTGCAGATACAGAGTTAGAAAAGATAACTTAAAATTAAAATTATTACTCCAACGTGAAAAAAAGCACATATAGGCTTAAAAAAAAAGAGTGCAGATTTATTTTAAGCAGACGTGCCTTTGCATATAACCAATGTTTCAGTCCAACTACCATGACATATTAAGGAAAGCTTGGTAATGGGACTGAAATAGTGAATGTATGTAGGGCACAACTGTAAAAAAATTACGTTATCTTGTTTATTTTGAAGTCCTGTGGGTGCGCTCTTCACTTTAAATATGTTATTGTGCTGGAGTATGCACCTAGAAACAAGACTGGGCCAATATCTGCTCATTACATATGGTACATATTAATGACATTTCTTAGTGTATTATGCATATATAAATGTACATTAATATATGTGTAAATATTATAGGCATAATTATATATACATATAAAATCAGTGGTGGATCCAGAGCCTGATCTCAGGAGGGGCACTTATAGATTATTTAAAGAAATAATCCATGCACAATAACCACTACAGCTCTGTGTAGTGGTTATGGTGCCAGGAGTGCCGGGACCCGCCCCCAGAGTAAATAGTCAAACCATTGGGATATGGGGCTGTAGTAGGGTATAGGAGCAGTGGTGCAATGTGTGAGGGGTGCAATGTGTGTGAAAGGTTCAGTGTGTAGGGTGTGTGGGGCAATGTGTGTATAGGTGGCTGTGTGTGTGTGTAGGGCAATGTGTGTATGGGGGTCTGTGTGTGTGTATGGGGGGCAGTGTGTGAATGTGTATGGTGTGTGTGTGGGCAGTGTTTGTATGGGGCTAGAGTTCACTCTCACCACTGGGAACACCAGGAATCCCTGGTGGTCGCAGTGGTGAGAGTGAACTCTAGCCCGTAGCTCCAGGGCTAGAGTTTCCCTGTGGCACTCTCCCTCCCCCTCTGTCTCTCTCTATTCGCCCCTCTTTCTCCCCTTGTGTCTCACCCTCCCCCTCTGTCTCTTTCTCCCTCCTTTCCCTGTGGCACTCTCCCTCCCCCTCTGTCTCTCTCTATTCGCCCCTCTTTCTCCCCTTGTGTCTCACTCTCCCCCCTCTCCCTGTGGCACTCCCCCCTCTGTCTCTCTCTCTATTCACCCCCCCTCTCTCTCTCTATTCACCCCCCCATCCCCTCTGTCTCTCTCTCTATTCACCCCCCTCTGTATCTCTCTCTATTCACCCCCTCTGTATCTCTCTCTATTAACCCCCCCGTATCTCTCTCTATTAACCCCCCCTCTGTATCTCTCTCTATTAACCCCCCTCTGTATCTATCTCTATTAACCCCCCCCCTGTATCTCTCTCTATTAACCCCCCCTGTATCTCTCTCTATTACCCCCCCTGTATCTCTCTCTATTAACCCCCCCGTATCTCTCTCTATTAACCCCCCCTCTGTATCTCTCTCTATTAACCCCCCCTCTGTATCTCTCTCTATTATCCCCCCCCCTCTGTATCTCTCTCTATTCACCCCCACCCCACCCACCTTAGAGGAGTCGAGGAGTCAGGTGGCATCCGTGCTGTGAATTGTGGGAACCGCGAGGGAGCATGGTAGAGATATGCTCCCTCCCCCTTCAGCCCTCAGCAGTAGGAGTGCAGCCGGACCGGCGAGGCTGCAGTGTGGAACGCGGCCGCCGGCCCCCCTCTGAGTGTGCCACCGGACCGGCCACCCGGTGGCACATACTTGCGCAGCCCCCAGATGCCGCGGCCCACCGGGAAATTTCACGGTATCCCGGTGGGCCAGTCCGGCCCTGCTAATAGACACACCTTCTAAAAGACAAACACATAGTAACACACTCACTAACAGACACACACACCAACAGACACACACATAGTAACACACACACTAACAGACACACACACAAACACACACACTCACATTTAAAAAAAATTAAAATCCAATCCCTACCTTTTAGAGTGCTGGGATGGATTCTCACTTTCCCTGGGGTCCAGTGGGGCTGCTGGGTGGTCACTGCAGTCGGCGATGGAGCACTGATTCTCCTGTCTTGCACCCTTGCTCCCTTTATTGTGCATCAGAGACAAGGTCGGTCTGGGTTAGATGGTCCCTGCATGGCCGGTGCAAGGATTTTTTTGGTACACTGGCGAAGATGATTTTGGAGCCCAAAAAAGCATCTTCACCTGTGTTCCTCTTAACCAGCCGTTTGTTTCTAAACCCCTTTTTTAATTGTCTTACCCCGTTTAGTATCTTATCCCCTATTTTTCCCCATTGTGTTTTTCCCCCTTACACCTCCCTTGTGTATTGTATTTTTCCCCCTTACACCTCCCTTGTGTATCTCTTACTAACCCTCTTTGTGTTTCTTACTCCCCCCAGCCTCTTTGTGTTTTTTATTTCTCTCTCAGTCCCTTTGTGTCTTTTACTCTTACCAGCTCCTTTGTGTATTTCTTTCACCATCAGCCCGTCTATCTCCCCCAAGCCCCTCTGTGTCTCTGTTTCCTCTTCTCCAACCCCTCTGTGTCTCTTTCAACCCCAGCCCCTTTGTATTTCCACTCACAGGCCCTTTTGTCTGGTGCTTTCATTCCCAGCCCCTATGTGGACTTTTTCACTCCAAGGTCCATCTGTGTGTCTTTCTCCCCCTCATGTCCCTCTGTGTCTTTATCCCTACTCAGGCCCCCCTGTGTGCCACTCTCCCCTCCATGTCCCTTAGTATTCCTCTCTCCTTCCTTCCATGTCCATTAGTGGTCCCCTTCCCATAGTGTTCCTTCTCACCCACCTTAGTGTTCCTTCCCCCTCCCATAGTTTTCCTTCTCCCCCCCACCATAGTGTTCCTTCTCCCCCCACCATGGTTTTCCTTCTCCCCCCTTCCCATAGTGTTCCTTGTCCCCCCCTTCCCATAGTGCTCCTTCTCCCCCATAGTATTCCTTCTCCCCCCATAGTGCTCCTTCTTTCCCCCCATAGTGCTCCTTCTCTCCCCCCATAGTGCTCCTTCTCTCCCCCATAGTGTTCCTTCTCCCCACCCATAGTGTTCCTTCTCCCAACCCTCATGGTGTTCCTACTCCCCCCATGGTGTTCCTACTCCCCTCCCACCTCACATAGTTTTCCTCCTCTCCCCCCTTAGTGCCCATTTATCTCCCCCCTTTGTCCCCAGTAGGTCTCCTACCTTGTGGCGTGGCCAACCAGTGCGCATTGCGATACAGGTGCTTCAGTCTCCTGTACCCAGCCGGACTGACAGGAAGTGCTCTGTCAGTGAGCACGTCCTGTCAGTCTGGCCGGGTACAGCTCCTGTAACGCGGCGCACACTGCTGGGCCACGCTACACAGAGTGACAGTTAGGAGGGCACTGTGCTCCCACCTCCTGCCGGTCACTCCATCCTGGCGCCCCCCCGGGCCGGTGCGCCCTAAGGCGGCCGCTTGTGCTGCCTTATAGACGCACCGGCTCTGGGTCCCTGCAGCAAGGGATTTTGGTTAGATTTGCCCTGCATCATCGGAAGCTGTGAGAGATGCCGTCTGCTCAGGTTAGCTGGCAAGCCCCGCCCCCACACTGGGCTCTTTTGATCTCGCGGATGTAATGCTGGTAAAGCATTATGGGAGGTTTAGTCCAAAACATCTGGAGTGCCGAAGGTTGCCTATGCCTGATATAGTGCATTTGCAGGACATTCTGCCTCAGTTTTATGAAGAACTTATTTTCTTCAACATTGATCCAAGGGGATTTACAATAGGGGAAGAGGAGATAATTATTTAGAATAGCATTAAATGACCTTATTTCATTATATTGTAGCAATTTTAAAAGGGAATTTGCAAAGTATAAGCCAAAATAGTTGAGGTGGGAAAACAAGTTGACAATTTTCCAGTTCAGGTATTCTAGCCTAAATGTTAAAATGCCCTTGTCTGTTCACAACAGTGTAGAGGCTATGAATGAAACCAATTACCCTTTATAAGTCCTCACAGGCTCATCTATGCAAGGTAAACTACTAAATTAGTAATTTAATTTCCTGACTTTATGTATACCCTTAACTTAACTATTCTATGAACATAGGCTCCTCGTTTAAAAAAAAAATACGAATCCATGTATTCAATCTGATGAAAGTATTTATATATTGCTTAATAATGTAAAATATAGTTAAAAATAGCACTACTCTAATTATAAAGAAAAAATGTTCATTTCTTTTAATTCTATCTTCACCTTAATTAAATCAGGGATTTGTTTATTTTACTTAGATATGTTTGCATTATTTTCTTCTTGTAAGCTGTGGAAAGTAAATCTATTTTAATTTATCTAAATTTCATTCCTCTTCCATGGGTACTTTTTGGAAGTTAAATAGCATTGTTGGGATACTCTAAGCACCATAAGCAATACTGGCTATGGTGCCAGTATTCTCCTGGAGCTGTCCCATGGTAAACTGTTAAATCATTTATGAAAGGTTTCACACTTACTTAGCTCTAGCAGGTGTCCACAGTCTTTGCAGTGTACACTGGTATGCTAACGTTCATATTTCTGCATAACTTTAGATGCTATTGATTTTCTGAGAGAGTCAGCACGCTGCGGTGGTTATGGTGCTTAGAGAATCCATTTAATTTGTAGCATGTACGATAAATAGGTTAGTAATGGCTATTTTGTTGTATACTTATATATGCAAAATTAAGTTGTCTGCTGATGATAAAAAGCAAAGTTCAAGATTATGTGTTTTGACTGCTTAGGAAAAAAGACTGATAGTACACTTCTCTGTAACTGCGCCAATGCACTGGGAGAATTAATAGATATTACTATTTTTGGCATATGAAAAATAAATTCTTATTCCTAAACTTTAGTATGTAACCCTGGCAAAAGATGTAGAACAATGTAATAACAGTCATCAATAGACTCCCTTTGCCATATGGCGTTAGAATTTAGTTTAACTACTGGACATATATTTTATGGAGCCAAGTACTACCAGATTAAATTAAATTAAAAGTCTGTTCTGGAAAGAGGCCAAAATAAAGGTCTAAGTTAATATACAACTAAAAGGTTTAGTTTTTGTGATTTTTAGGATGTTCAGCAATTTGTAATAACCAATTCAGCGATATTATATTATGTAATGTAATAATTTTAACTAAATGTGCTGCAATTAAACCCATATGCTTTGGCACAACAATTTTAAAGTCATCCTCATAAGCATACATAAAGAAAATTGTCAGTATATATGGCAAACTGCAATACATGAAAAATTCAAAGAAACAATGAGTCTTTAATGTGCTAGAAATAAAGCAGATACACATATAAAACGTATTTAAAGAGAAAGTGGGCCAATAAGGAGGGCATGTGAGAGCGTAAAATATGAAGTCTTATTCTACTAGCCAGGCCATAAAAGTTACTAACCACTGCAAGACCTAGTCTGCTCACGTGGGGTGAATTCTATGTCCAAAGCTAAATTTTCACATGCCAATTGCTAGTGATGATTAGAGCCCTGTAATATGGATAGTTAAACTGCAAATCCTTCAATGTTCTCAGAAATACAGAGTCGACTAATGAAATGAACATGTCTTATTTAAATGAATGATAAGCACAGTGTTTCAGAGATCCATTTGTCTCTTCATTCCAACTTCCTGTGACAAACCACCAGTGTACTGGTAGTGATTAGGAACTCAAGTGCAGTGGTACACTTCTTCCTTTCAATCCCAACCCTTGGGGCTACCCTGTATCAGGCAGGGGTCTGATGAGTCTGTGGTGGCATGGAGACTTTATTATCACAAACGGCCAAAAGCAAGGTATTAGTTTGGGACAAAGGCAAATATCAAAATTCGGTTATCCGAAGTTCATGGTAGGCGATGAGATGCAGATACTGGTGGTTGCGCACCTGATTTAAAGGGCTGCCCAAATCATGTGACTGGCTCCTTCCCGCCTCAGGCTCAAACCCAGGATAGCAGAGGCAGCTAGCAAAAGAGTGGGGATACCAGGGACCACAACCCACATGGACAAGCCCCAGGGTGTCGTGGGCACTCATGGACAGGTGATTACTAAACTTCACTAAACTGGGAACTGTAGAGAATAAAGCAGATTTTAGGCCAAAACAGCCATTTTTGCAGTTTGTCTATTTTGACTTAAAACTTGAATTTCCCTTTCTTATTCTCCGCATTAACTCATCTTTGGTATTTTTGACATGGGCTGTAGTGTGTGTGTGTGTGTGTGTGTGTGTAGGGGTTGTAGAGAGTGTATGTTTAGAGAATGTAGTATGTGTTTGCTTACAAGGAATGTAGTGTGTGTAGGTGGTGCAGTGTGTGTGTAGGGGATCTAGTGTGTGAAGGACTCAGAGTGTGTATAGGATATCTAGTGTGTGTAGAGGATTCAGAGTGTATATAGGGATCTAGTGTGTGTATGTGTGTAGATTAGATGTTTCAGAGTTGGGTAAGGGATCTAGCATGCATCTGGGGTGCTGTAGTATATATACATATGTTTGTAAGTAGTGTATGTGTGTGATGAGCACAGTGTGTTGGGAGTGCTGTGTGCATGTGTGAAGGGTGCAGTTGTATGTGTGTGAGAGGGGTGCTCTGTGTGTGAGGGTGTTGTGTATGTGTGTGAGGGTGATGTGAGTGTGCTGTATGTGTGTGTGTGTGTGTGTGTGTGAGTGCTGTGAGTGTAAAGGGCAAGGTGTGTGTGTGTGTGTGTGTGAGGGTGATGTGCGTGTGAGTGTGATGTGTGTGTGTGTGTGTGTGAGGGTGCTGTGTTTGTGAGAGGTACTGTGTATGTGAGAGGGTGATTTGTGGGTCTGTGTGTGAGAGTACTGTGTGTGTGAGAGTGCTGTGTTGAGATTGTTGTGTGTGTGAGGGTCCTGTGTGTGTGAGGGTTCTGTGTGTGTGAGGGTCCTGTGTGTGTGAAGGTACTGTGAGTGTGAGGGTGCTGTGTGTGTGTGAAGGTGCTGTGTGTGTATGGGGGGTACTGTGTGTGTGTGTGTGTGAGTGTGCTGTGTCTGTATGGGGGTACTGTGTGTGTGTGAGGGTGCTGTGTGTGTGTGTGTATGTGTGTGCAGTGTGTTTGTGAGGGTGCTGTGAGCATCAGTCAGGATTCTGTGTGTGTGAAGGTGCTGGGGTGCTGTGAGTGAATATGTTTGGAGGGATTGTGTGTGTGGGTGGGGACAGATTAATTTCAATATATGAAATATGTTTGGTTTTTTTTTATTAGAAAAAAAACAACCACCTTTATATCCCCACCTCCCTTCTTACCTTTTGCTTGGGAGGGGGTCCTTGCTGCCATCCCTGGTGGTCCCTAGCTCACTCTCGCAAGATCTGAGCATTGCCATGGTAACCTCTGCAACCTCGCGAGAAGAACCTGCAAGCTAGTGCTCCTTCGGGTCCTCCTCTCCCTCCCCCGCCGGCGGCCGCATGCCAGTGCCTGTGGGCCTGTGAGGGAGATCTTTGATCTCCCCGCGGGCCTATGAAGGCACACAGCAGGGCCGGCATTCGAATAGTGCCATTTCATTTGCCCATAGGCCTGATGGCCAGTCCGGGTCTGTTCCCAGTACCCAAATCCTTGCTCCTTTGCTGCCGCTAAAAATTCCACCATATCCAAAAGGCAGTAGAGAGGCCTGGCTATGATGATTGGAGAGTCTTGCTTTTTGACAAACCATTGAAAAGCAGTTTGAAAAAAATAACTTAGGGGTGAACACCAAAGACTACTATTATAACTATTAGAATATGCTGTAATGGTTATGGTGCTTAGAGTGTCACATTAATTTATAATCACAAAGTGTGACAAGACATGATTTGACCTTGCCTCTGTTTCCTTGGAGATTCCAGATTTTCCTCAAAGTCTTTCACTAGGTTACTTTCTTTTATTTGTGAGAAAGATGAAAGGTAACATCACAAGATTAAATTGGGGGACTGACTAGGGCATATGAAGCTATTGCTGTCTCTCTGTTAAAACACAAATAACTATTGATCTGAGTCGGTTTGCAATTTTTCCCGCAACTGCAAGGTTTCAATCATTCTGAAGTGCATTTCAATAACGTTCTGATAGCAATTGTATGAAATTAAAGGCTCTCAGAATGACATCGTATCTGTCAGACATAAAAAGTAATCTATTCTAAGTTGATTTTCCTGACAATCAGAAGAACTTTGCAGTCATGTACACTCACATTTGAGAATCTCTAATAGGACTTGAGTACTGTGTTGTGTAACAGTTCAGTTTGATGAGCAGACGGTAAGTTACATTTCGAGCATCTAAGGACAGGAATTCCATTTTTTTCATCTAAAATTTTTTTTAAGTGATAATATTTCATTTCTTCATACTGCAGATGCTGCAGCTATTGCTCTAGAGGATACTGTGCTTGCTACTCCAGATAAAAATATTGTATTTTTTGCAAGACAAAATATAGCATATGTTCCTTTTAAAATGTATTTGGTGTCTAATGTGTATTTCATAACTGTAATAAAATTGTGATAAATTTGAGGAAGAGAAATTCCTCTTTTACAAAAAATCCAAATCAAATGCTTTTTATAATATTATTTTGCAGCTTGGATTTTTTTTTAAATGTTACTTAGTAGATTGATGAGTTAAAAATTTTAATACACTCGGTACTTAGCCAGCCAACGTTTAATTTACATTTATCTATTGTTTAAACACATTTAGGCAGGGCTGGCGCTACCTGTTAGCATAAGGAGAGGGGCTGACAGGAGGGAAGCGCTCAGCGCACAGTGCTCCCTCCTGTCACTCCCTCACTGTAGCGTGGCCGAGCTCTGTATGGTCCACTGGTACAGGGAGCATCTCTCTCCTGTACCCAGCCGGACTAACAGGAAGTGAACACTGTGTGCACTTCCTTTCAGTCTGGCCGGGTACAGGAAACAAAAGCTCCCTGTACCCGCGGACCATACAGGGCTCAGCCACGCTACAATAGAGGTAGAGGAGGTTGGGGGGGAATAAATGGAAAGGGAGGGGGGGCGTAAATGGAAAGGGAGGGGGTATAAATGGAAAGGGGGAGATAAATGGAAAGGGGGGGTAATAAATTGACAGGGAGGGAGGGGGAATAAATGGACGGGGGGGTAATAAATGGACAGGGGGGGTAATAAATGGACAGGGAGGGGGGGTAATAAATGGACAGGGAGGGGGGGTAATAAATTGACAGGCAGGGTGGGGGGATAAATTGACAGGGAGGGTGAGGGGAATAAATTGACAGGGAGGGAGGGATAAGTAATAAATTGACAGGGAGGGAGGGGAAATAAATGGACAGGGGGGTAATAAATGGACAGGGAGGGGGGGGAATAAATTGACAGGCAGGGTGGGGGGATGAATTGACAGGGAGGGTGGGGGGAATAAATTGAAAGGGGGGGAATAAATTGAAAGGGAGGGGAAAGAAATTGACAGGGTGGGGGGAAGAAATTGACAGGGAGGGGAATTGATGGGGTTGGGAGGGGAGAAGAGAGTGACAACGGGGGAGACGAGAGTGACAAGGGAGGGGGGGAGAGGGACAAGCAGGGGAGAAGAGAGTGACAAGGGAGGGGGGAGAAGAGAGGGACAAGGGGGGGAGAAGAGAGTGACAAGGGAGGGAGAGGGGGAGAAGAGAGTGACAAGGGAGGGGGGAGAGATTGACATCCATCACACACACACAATGCACCCCTTACACACAAAGACAATGCACCCCTTGCACACAGAAAAACACAATGCATTACACACACAGACACACACACACACAAGCAATGCAACCCTTACACACACTCAATGCACCCCTTACACACACTGATGCACACACTGCATCCCGTACATACACAGAAACACACCTTGCAGCCCTTACACATACAAACACAGATTCACACAATGCATTCCTTACACACATCAGGACATCCCCTACTCCACCTCCTGTGAACAAACTCATTGGTGGAACATGAAGGTGGACCCTGGGACCCAGACCTTGAGCTGTGTAAAGGGCGTTAAAAAATGGAGCTGCTTCTCGTTCTCCCAGAACATTGATTTTTGTGACCACAGTTACAAACAACCTCCAGAGAGCCTGTTCTACACCAGACCAGTGGAGCCAGACTGCAGCTAGAGCCCATGATCATCCTCATCTGGTTGTAAGTAGGCAATCTAGTATATTATTTGTGGCACTAATCTCTAAATTACCTCCCATTAAAGAAACACTATAGTCCCCAGAACCACTTCAGCTTAATGTAGTGGTTCTGGTGTCTATAGCCTGTCCCTGCAGGCCTTTTAATGTAAACACGGCGGCACTGCAGCACTTGCGTTAGTTAACATGGCAGATCATATGGGTGGGGCATTGTGATGTCATATGGGGGGGCGGCAAACTTTACTTTTGCCTAGGGTGGCAAAAATCCATGCACCGGCCCTGCATTTAGGAGTATAATTACTCTTTAGAATATTGTAATAACCAAAACAGAAAATGTATGCAAAACCAGAGGAGTTGGAAAAGAATCTCAAAAAAGGGATGAACTGGACATATTTTTTTTACAATTCAAATATATAATAAATTCTTAAGATCAGTTTTCAAATAACTAATGCTCACTGACCACCAGTGTTAATTTTGGTGGCAAATTTCAATTCATCTGAATTGTTTTAGTTTTAGTCTAGATTTAGTCGACTAAATCTCCAGTAGATTTTATTCAACATGACAAAAATCTAATGGATTTAGTTAAAGCCTCTGTCTCTTTTGCCCCTTTCCCAGCCCCTCTAGGTCTTTCCCTCCCAAGCAGTGGCGGCTCTAGACTTTGCAAGGCCTAAGGCAAAACTCAAACATGAGGCCCCCACTAACATCATTAGTGAAAAAAGTAGGAGTTGCCTTGTGTGTGTATAAGAAGCTGTAGATATATTGAAAGGTGGGCTTGCAGCGTTAGATACAGAGAGCTAGTCTCTGTATTCATCTTCAGAGGTTTGCAATATTGCGGCATCTTGTGCCGCTCAATTGTGAGCTGTCTGACTGTAGTTATGGCATAATTTGCAAGAAATACATTTAAATTGCAATTATGCTAATCATTTATACAAGATTGCGGGGTATGGTTGCATAGCCTGGCCGTCATGTATACATAAGAGCCAGTGTGAAGGGGTTATTGGAAACAAAAATGTATTTTTTGGTTGGGCTTTTAAAAAATAATTTACCAAATAACGTTACAGATAAGAAAACAAACAATGGGGGGAACTGGGACTCGATCGGAGGGGAGGGCACACTCATTAGGGAAAGAGGGGCCAGGGACGAGTGACCTGAACACTCTGAGATTGGCACCTGTATTGTGGTTTGCGCTGCTGATTTATGCACACTAGTTTACAAGTTAATGTATTACAGTAAATGTTCTGATGTTATGTTATAATGTGAATACACGCATACACCGCGGACACCCACAACCACCTCATGAAATCATGACCCGGAGCTAGAGGTTTACTTGCCCCACCGACGAGGATCGAATTGACGGCACGACTCTCATAGACAGAGCCGATCAGGGGATCCATAGGGATCCGGCAGACAGAGACCAAGACACAGGTTTCGGCCAACCACATGGACAAGGAGAGGGCTGGACCCACCCGGAGTCCCCTTGCCTCCTCCTACAACCTTGCAGGGCACAGCGACCATAGATAGGTGGGCGGAATCCGCGGACGACAGGAAACCGCAGGCTTACCGTTCCCCGTCGCTGACACCTCTCCGTTACCCTACGGGCTCAAATACACGCACACACACACCCTTGTTTTCCCTATCCAACAACCCTACCCAGACGAATCTACCTGACAAACACTTCAAAAGACTCCCAGACCCGACTGTGAATCGCAGGCCAACTGACACAACCACCGGACTGCCTTACTATCCTCTCCAGTAACGCCAGAGGCCTAAACAAACCAGAGAGGCGCTCGGGGGCACTGAGAGACTTCCACATTAACCCCTTAAGGACCCATGACATGTGTGACATGTCATGATTCCCTTTTATTCCAGAAGTTTGGTCCTTAAGGGGTTAAACGAGCCTCAATAGTACTGATACAGGAGACGCATTTTGGGGAAGGGTCCAGGCCGAAATTGACCAATCCCGACGGGTTACTACAGCGACTACCACGCAGGGAAGTCCAGGGGCACTGCCACCCTGATCAACAAAAGGATTCCCTTTGAGGAGGGGGGACAGATGACAGATAGGGAGGGTAGATATCTCTTCCTAAAAGGCACAATTGCAGCACAGACCTATACATTCGCAAACATCTATGCCCCAAACCACAGGCAACATAGATTCCTTGCAAATACACTTAAAAAGCTACAGTCCTCACGGAGGGGCTCCTTATAGTGGGGGGCGACCTAAATTTAGCGCTACACCCGCGCTGGGACTCCTCCTCCGGCACTTCCCGAATACCGACGCAACAGCTCAACCTAATCAAAACACTCCTGACTCGCCACAAACTGATAGAGAGCCCACCACCCAGACGAGAGAGACTACACCTTCTCACACCCACACAGTGCATACACCAGACTGGACTTTTTCTTCACCACACACTATCACCTACCACTAACACACAGTGCGGAACACGGAGTGGCGACGTGGTCAGACCACGCACCTGTGATCCTGTCACTCTCATCCCCCCCTGTACAGACCCAGACTCACTAAGTGGAGACTAAATGACTACCTTCTCACCAGGACTGACCTAACAGCCGACCTAACAGCCGACATAGGGGTGACGCTCAAAGAATACTTTGAGACGAACACGGGCGAACAGACATCGCAGACCATCAGATGGGAGGCCCACAAAAGTGTTATTCGCGGGCACTTCATTCGTCAGGGCGCTACCCTCAAAAAACAGACTGACAGCCGACTGAAGGAACTTGTGACGGAAATACAAAGGCTAGACACCCTCAACAAAAATGCACAACACAGGGCACACCAGGCGACATTATTACAACTATGATGAGACCTGACCAGCCTTCTCCACAGGAAACACCACAGAGACGTAGTCAGGCACAAAGCCTTCTTTCTACTCCATGGTAACAAAAGTGGAAAACTGCTGGCCAGAATGCTCGCCAAAAGGAGACAAACGACGTACATCGATAGAATGAGAGACACAAAAGGCACCCTGCAACGCCTACCCTCTAAAATCCTAGACATAATACGGGGCTACTACTCAGACCTATATGCCCTTCCACAACCCCACTCGGACAAGGTGAAAGCCAACCTCCTGGAGAAAATTCTTAGCTACCTGGCAGTACATCCCCTCCCAACAATAGACAAAGAAGCCGCCGACCAACTGGACGAACCCATCTCTATGGAAGAACTGACCATGGCCATCAAAATGACAAAACAAGGCAAAAGCCCAGGCCCAGACGGGTTACCACTGAGGTATTATAAAACATTCGCTGGCCACCCATATTCCCCTCTGCTAGATGCACTAAATGCACTACGGGAGGGACACCACCTCCCTTAACAAGCACTGACAGCACATATCACAATCATCCCAAATGGGGACAAGGACACAGAACATTTATTAAAAAATTATAGACCTATCACGCTCATCAACTGCGATGTCAAACTAATGGCGAAAATCCGAGCTACACGCCTTCAAACACACATCCCCCACTTGATACACCCAGACCAGGTGGGCTTTGTCATGGGTCCGGAGGCAAGGGATAACACAATTAGGTCGTTGACAATCATGCACGGACGGGGGGAGGCGACGGAGGCCTTCTTCTGCTGTCCACGGACGCAGAGAAGGCCTTCAACAGAGTTGACTGTCAATACATGTTCCATACACTGGCACAAGTAGGACTGGGACCACACTTCAGGTGCTGGGTTGAGGCGCTGTACGACGGGCCCACAGCCCATGTTGTCGTCAACGGAGCCCTGACACCCGAACTTGCGATACATAACGGCACAAGGCAGGGATGCCCTCTGTCCCCCCTGCTATTCGTGCTGGCACTCGAGCCCTTCCTAACACATGTACGATGCAATGCGGACATAGGCAGTCCTGTCAACCACCCCCCTACACCACCTTAAATACAGACAACTACAAAGCTATGTACGCACCCTCCCAGGAGGCACGACCCTGACGCGAGACCCCACCACATTTGAACGAATGTGTTTAGACCCCGACCCCCAACCACACGGGATCTCACTCATCTACTCCATGCTCCAAAGGGAAACCCCGACTGAGAAACCAAAGTTCATGGGGACGTGGGAACAGACATTAGGTAAAACCTTCACTGATGGAGACTGGGAAAAGATGTGCTACCTAACACATCACTGCTCGGTCTTCAGCAGGATGCAAGAAACAGCGTTCATCTACTTACGAACTGGTACCGCACCCCAATCACAGTCCACGCCATAGACCCAGAACACTCTGACCTTTGCTGGAGATGCAGCAAAGTGATAGGCACCACACTCCACCTTTGGTGGGACTGCAAGGCCATCCGACCTTATTGGGAGGGAATACACGGTCTCATCCAAACATTTTCGGACGCACCACCACCCTTCCTACCAGAAACCATGCTCTTACACCACACAAAGACCCCCAGATCACGCTACAAAAAGTCGCTAACCATATGAATATTGAACGTAGCTAAACAAGTGCTCCCACAATTCTGGAAGCAGACAGTAACCCCCCCACTGACCACATGGTTCTCCCAACTGGAGGAACTCAGGGCTATAGAGGAACTCAACATGAGTGCCACTAAATCCTCAGATAAAAATATGGAAATCTAGACACACTGGCTACTGACGACTACCAGAGCAGACTTTTTAAATAGGCTCAAATATGACGTACAAACAGTGAGCAGCGGGACCGTACAGACCGCCACAACAGTTGAAGACGCAGACCGAGACACCCCCCGACAGTAACCCACCCCCACACACACGACAACACAAACAACGAGAGCTGACAACTAGACCCAGTGAAACACCACCTACAGGGGTCGCCAGAAATCGCAACAACCTACACAGAGCTGCACAACTGCGCGGGGGTACTACCCGCGGAAAGAGGCGGTACCCATAGACTAAGCCCACAATTAGGGCACAGGTAGAACCTACACGCCACCGCACAAAACAAAACATTGCATGATAGTGCACGGCAGACCAGGCATGGAGTTTGCAACACGACTCCATGACTTAAAGGCACCGCCAGACACACACCCGACGACCCGAGAATGGACGTAACTAACTACATTGCCAAAATGGGCAATAACCCACCAGACATAACACGCAGGTGAATCACAGACCACCGCATCACACGTTTAACCCCTTAAGGACACATGACATGTATGACATGTAATGATTCCCTTTAATTCCAGAAGTTTGGTCCTTAAGGGGTTAAAAGCTATAGTCAATTATTCTAAAATGGGCCTGCGTGCCGCATGAAAGAAACTTGATGCGAGATCTGCGTATCTCAAGCACATAAAATACTGTACCATACTGAAACCTGTGTGTTTCAAGCCCTCCTAGACCTGATACGCTTGTAATCCTGCTATGGAATTTCATATCTTTCATGAGGCCTGCAAGCCTCGACGGTAATTACCTCTAGTTGATCTTACACTTGGAAAAATCAATAAAATTCTTATTTACAAAAAAAAAAAGAAAACAATGTTATAGACATTTTCCCCACCTATTCTATAATCCTATATGTGATTCCTCATGTATTGTATATGTGTGTTTGCATATAATATATATGTTGCTTGCAACTTTACCTTTGCATTACCCATACCACCCTCACATTGCAGACATAGACACACATACTAATACATACAAACATATAAACATTAATGCACAAATACATATACACACTGATACATGCACACACACACACACACACACACACACTGATGCACAGAGACATAAATATTGACTGTAACAGCACCCCCAGGCATAAAAGGGGTTAACAGCCGTTTAGTAGATCTTCCCTTCCAGAGACACAGGCACAGCTGCTGTAGACACCAATACACCGAACCGGAGAAGCATATGAATGCTCTCAAACATACGAATGCTGTAAACAGCCGTATAGGAAAAACCATACGAATAGGTTTACACTCCTAGCAGTCAAACTGGAACAGCATACAATAAATCCCCCAAAGAACGAGACAAGGCTCTGTTTTGAGGGTCAAGCAGGAACAGACAGAGCTGTGGGTTTATTGTTCTTATATACACATTAGTACCACCCACAGGGTTTTGGAAAACAACCAATAAACACATATAATACACTCAGACACTCCCACACAAAATCCTCCCCTCTGCCTGTGATACAATTACCTTACACAGTGGGTAATGTAATTATCACAGGCAGAGAAATACAGTTTTTCCACATTATTCATAACTTTAAAAGTATGCATCACATTCACATTACATTTTCAGAATCAGCATACTCCAAATACAAACATACGTCAAAATCATACAAATTAGTCCAGTGGTTCAAAAGATAGATCGTAGTCCTTTGTGACCAAATGAAGCATGGCTTTTCTGCCCAAAACCAGTTCCACAGAGTCTTCTATCCTGGAGATAATTGGGAAGTAATCCAATTATCTCCAAGGACAGAGGCAAAACTCCATTGAACACATGGCAGCAAAAGACAATAAAATACATAAAAATATATAACTGTGCAGCCATTGCATAAAACAGGTACATTCAACATATCCCCAGATAGCTCAGATCTGAGTGCACTGAATGGCGCTCAGATCACACACATACAGTTCAATTGCCATGGAGCCAAAGTCTTTCATTATACGAATGGGCTCCATGGCATAGCTATCTGGGGTATCACCGCTCAAACAGGGCAAGCACCGAATGACCCGGCTTTCGTGTCTTTGCAGGGGAAAATCAGGCGTTTCAACATGGGGCCATAGTCTAAAGGCAGCAGGCGGGCAACCAGGCTCCTCCAATGCACAGTGGCGAGATTGATCTCATCACATCTCTCCCCTTTTCCAAACAGACTAACAGGGTATCTGACCTCCTGCCAGTCAGTGCCCTGGTTAGTCCAGCAACCCACCCATAAAACACAATTAGTAGTACAGCCCACCCACAATAAATGGTTACTACACCTGAGTACGGGGAAAAGTTGTCCATGTCCAGGTGCCTCACCATAGCTGTGTGGGGGACTGGTACGCTGAATTGGTGGGTTGTGAGGTGGGCAGAGACCAGCTGTACTCTGCCCTGATGCCAGCACTACTACGGAAGTAGCCTGGTGGGAGCCTGGTTGCTGGAGGGGGAGACCGACTGTCTCCCCTTTGGATACATAGCTGTGCTGCTGGAGGGGGAGACTGATTGTCTTCCCTTTGTACAAAGCACCATGCTGCTATGGGGGGAAACCGACTGTCTCCCCTTTGGCTAAAACAGCCCTGTTGCTGGGGGACAGGACCGACTGTCCCTACCCCCTGTGGTTTGGGCACAGAGACTACGGTCCCATCTGCACCGGTGTGGGGCTTATCGTCTCCCCTTGGTGGGCTAGGCTGCCGCTGGGGAGGGGGGACAAGGTTCTCCCCTCCCAGTAGAAGACTCTGCTGCTGGGGAGCAGGACCGACTGTCCATACTCCCTGTAGCTTTGGCGCAGAGACCATGGTCCCATCTGCGCCGGTGGGGAACTTAGTGTCTCCCCTTGGTGGGCTAAGCTGCCGCTGGGGAGAGGGGGTAACAAGCTCCTCTCCCTTACACACTTTCAGCCACTGATGAGGGGAGACACTGCTCTCCACTCCCTGAATTTCACACACATTCCCTTCAAATCACATTGCCGCTGGGGATGCTGGGCGGTCGGCTCAGATCCCCAGCGGCAGTGTGATTTGCAAGGAATAGAGTGAGTGTGACAGGGTTAAGGGTGTGACAGTGTTTGGGAGGATGGTGAGATACTGACAGAGTGTGGAAGGGGGTGACAGGTGGCAGTGAGGGAAGAAGGGGGTTGACTGGTGATAGTGTTAGGGAAGGAGGGGATGACATGGGGCAGTGGTAGAGAAGGAGAGGATGACAGGTGGCAGAGTGAGGGTAGAAGAGGGTGACAGGTGGCAGTGATGGTAGTAGGGGTGACAGGTGGCAGTTAGGGAAGATGGGGTGACATAGTGAGGAAAGGAGAGGGTGACAGAGTGAGAGAAGGAGGGGGTGACAGAGTGAAGGAAGGAGGGAGTGACAGGTGGCAGTGAGGAAAGGAGGGGGTGACAGGTGGCAGTGAGGGAAGGAGGGGCGGCAGAGTGAGGGAAGGAGGAGGTGGCAGTTAGGTAGCAGCGGGTGACAGATGCAGTGAAGGGAGTAGGGGTGGCAGTGAGGGAAATAGGGGGTGACAGGTGGCAGTGAGGGGGTGACAGGAGGCAGTTAGGGAAGTAGGGGGTGACAGGTGGCAGTGAGGGGAGTAGGGGATGACAGATGGCAGTGAGGGGGTGACAGGAGACAGAGAGGGTAGTAGGGGTAACAGGTGGCAGTTAGGGAAGGAGGGGGTGACAGATGGCAGTAAGGGGGTGACAGGTGGTAGTTAGGGAAGGAGGAGTAATATTTGGGGCGAGAAATACCTTTTTTCCCTCGTGGTCCAGTGGCCTGTCTTCCTGGTGGTTCGGTGGGCTTCCTATCTGGTCTGCAGCTCTGCCGGGTGTGAGCTGCAGACCACATGATAGGAGACTCGCAATCTCCAGAAGTAAGAGCGTTGCCATGGTAACCCGCAGCAACGCTTTGATTGGCTGAGGACCGCAAGACACTTCAGTCTGCAGCTCACACCCGGCGGAGCTGCAGACTGAAGGCTGGCTCTCTGGGCAGACGGGAGGAGCTTTGCACCCGGCAGCACACATGGCAAGTTGCCGGGCTCCCTCCTGATGTCGGGCCCTTGGTCATGGACCGAGAGCCAGAAAAGTCACTCTGCCCTAAGTTGGTTTAGGCGGCCGCGAGGCCCCCGCCAGCACAAGGCCTTAGGCGGTCCCCTAAATCACCTAATTAGACAGCGCCTCTGCTCCCAAGCACTTGTCTGCCTCTTTTGCCCCTTCCACAGGCCCTTTGTTCAGTGTTAATTTTGGTGGCAAATTTCTCTTTAGTTTTTAGTCATCTGAATTGTTTTAGTCTAGTTTTAGGTGACTAAATCTCAAAAATTTTAGTTAACTAAAATTTGACTAAAATTGTTAATTGACAAAATTAGCACTGGTGACCACGATTTATCATTTTTGCATTTCAAATGGTCACAATCCTTTATGAATACTTTTTTTAAATTATCGACTACAGAAGTTACAGTTAAAGTCTATGGGAAAGGCTTTTGAAAAGTGGTAGATCCCATTTTATTTTAATCAATGTGTAAACATTATTGCAAAATACAAAGATATACAAAGATATAAAAAATGAAGTGGATATCAATCCAATTGATTTAATTTTTTGTGTATCTGCCCCTGGCCAAATTAAAGAAATAATGCGTGCATGCTCCCGAAGTAATTTACACCAGACACAAGTTTCCCACTCGGGAGCTGATGTCGGCGGGGGAAGAGAGATCACCAGCGCCTAGGGAGCCCGGCGCTGGATTAAGATAAGCTGCTGAAAGGGATTTAACCCCTTCAGCGCCAAGGGAGGGGGACCCTGAGGGTGGAGGCACCCTTAGGGCACTATAGTGTCAGGAAAATGGGTTTGTTTTCCTGACACTATAGTGATCCTTTAAGATGGTTGCCATGCTCTCTGACCTGTGAGTCATCACAGGGGTGGAGCCACTAGTTAAAGTGAGAGGGAAGTGAGACGGCAGTGTCCTACATTCCAGGTATATAACAATTCTATACACTGTTATCTGCAGGTCACAATAAGGAGAACTGATTTGCATACAATAGTGGAATTAACACAAAATATGGTATTACCTCGCATTTCCTTGAAAGTTCAGGATGTCTTATCATTGAGAATGTAACAGAGGCTGGAGATGAATTGGATTAATCTAACAGGGCTTTTATGGATCAATACATTTATTCAGAGTCATTTAAAAAGCAATTAACATTCCATTAAAACCAAATGGTTATGTGTAAGCAATGCGATACTATTTGGTCATTTATTTTAAAACTCACAGCTAAAATTCCATAAAAATAGCATTATTTTTTCAGACCAAGGCAGATGAGATAAAACAATGACATTAAAGATTTTCTTGTTGTTTTACTGCCACCTAGATTATTTGCTGATATAAGGTTAAACAGAGGTGTAGTACTCTGCACATTATGAAATAATGACTCCCCTGTGTACTCTGACCAGTCCTTTATCTTACAAGAAAGCACAGCAGACCAATGGCAAATTACTATTTAAATATTTATAAACAGACACATATTAAACATGCTAACATCTATCACTTTAAGATTATGATGAGGGCCATTATCACAGAAAAAATATTTCACCCTTGACCACAAGAACCATTTGCCTAATTACATTCCTAATTTACAGAAAATCTTTAACCATTTTCCTTAATAAATACAGGTGCTTTACTGTTGTAAACTGCCAGTAATAAAATTGCTGCATCTATTAAACAGACAATGTAATGCAGCCACTGTTCTACTGCTTTAACTACAGACATTGCCTTGAATTGTTTAAGGACATTTTGCGATCAATCTAGCTGTTTCTTCATAATAAAACAAAGTTCTTGGCTACAATGTTTTAAAATATATAGAATTTTCCCAAATAAAATTCTTACCTAGTGTAATGCCTAAAATGAACAGGGGTGCCCAAAAGGTAGATCCCCAGATGTTTTAAAACAGCTTACATGATGTTCTGCCATTCAAAAAGCATTCCAAAGGCATGCAAGGCATTGTGGGAGTTGTAGTTCTATAACAACTGGGGATCTTCCTTTTGGGCACCCCTGCTTTAGAGCATATAGGATTGTTGAGTGTTTTTGTTGCGTTTTTATTTTATTTTGTTTGCTGCACCTGATACTGCCAAATGGATGTACTCTCCTAATACGCTTGACCGCACCCACACTTAAATACTACTTTTATAATATACATGTAGCATGTTCAGTGTTAAAGAACACATAGAAAAGTATATGTAATGCGTTAAGTGTAAACAATATGCATGCAAGGAACATGTGTGAATGCACTTTAGAGCAGTGATGGTAATTTTTATCAAAAACAATCTATACTTAATATGAAGCTCAACCAGCTTTTAGTAGTTAAGGCACATCTGGGGTAGGAAAGATAGATAGATAGATAGATAGATAGATAGATAGATAGATAGATAGATAGATAGAAAGATAGAAAGATAGAAAGATTGCTTAGGGAATGAATGATACTAATAATTAATTATCAATGAATAGTAACTTGAAATGGTATATTTGTTTAACCTATTTTTATATATGCCCTGTTATTATAACCAACAAAATCCTTTAAGGCTGCTTTATGGGTCACAATCAGGTCCTTAAAGACAGCTTATTATGTATTTTTTGTCCATTGTTAAATGAGCGGGACAAACCATTTTAATGTAGATCTTTAAAGGTTGGTTTGTTATGATGAATGTATTCCATCAGTGGTCATCAAGTGGTTAATTGTATTTATTTTAGCAACATTGCACGAAAGGCTGCATTTAATTTTCCAGAAAACAAACCTATGATTGCAAGAAACTGCAGCTGAAGTTATATGGTACTGAACAATCCACACGTAACTAGCACTACTATGCAACACACAACTAACTAGCCACACTAGCATATAAAGAGTCAGGTAGCACAAATGATAATCACAGATAAATCCCATTACCAGTCACAGATATCTCTCTTTAAAATCACACTGAGATCCCTATGCAGGTCTCCTTAAAGTCTGATGGTCCAGTTTATTGCCTAGTGTAGTATTCACTGTAGTTATAAAATGAATAAAAATGTATACAGAACACTCACATGGCCCAGTCAGGGCCGTCTTTAGCGCGGGGCAAACGGGGCAGCTGCCCCGGGCCCAGTTGCTCCTGGGGGGCCCAGAGCAGCTGCTCCGTGGGCCCCGCGATTTGGGCAGCCCCCCTTGGACCCGGTGGTGCGGCTGCACAGAGCCGCACCATCCCGCATGCTAAAGAGGGCCCCCGGGTGGCCCATGCACTAAGGGCCACCCGGTGGACATGTGTCAGCAGGGGCCCGGTCGGGCGCTGTTACGCTTACAGCGCGACCGGGCCCCTTCCTGTTCGTCAGCCGGCTGGGAGGAAGTGAGTGCCGCGCGTCACTTCCTCCCACCGGAGATCAGAGCCGCACAGGAGGAGAAAGGCAGGGAGGAGGGGAGTTTAAGAGGAGAACTCCCAACTGCCTCAGCCTGCCACTGTTCCCCAGGGAAACCACCCTCCAGAAAAGGTAAGGGTGGTTGGAGGGTGGCTAAATGTATGTCAGTATGTTTGTGTGTGTATGTCTGTCTGTGTTTCAGTGTATCTGTGTGTGTATATCAGTATGCCTGTGTGTGTCATTATGTCTGTGTGTGTGTCAATACTTCTGTCAGTGTGTGTGTGTGTCTGTGTGTGTGTGTGAATACTTCTGTCAGTGTGTGTGTCAATATGTTTGTGTGTGTGTGTCAGTATGTCTGTGAGTGTGTGTGTCAGTATGTCTGTGTCTGTGTGTGTCAGTATTTCTGTCTGTGTGTGTGTCAGTATGTCTGTCTGTGTGTGTGTGTCAGTATGTCTGTCTGTGTGTGTGTCAGTATGCCTGTGTGTGTCAGCATGCCTGTGTGTGTCAGCATGCCTGTGTGTGTGTCAATACTTCTGTCAGTGTGTGTCAGCATGTCTGTGTGTGTGTGTGTCAGCATTTCTGTCTGTGTGTGTGTCAGTATGTCTGTGTGTGTGTGTGTCAGTATGTCTGTGTGTGTCAGTATGTCTGCGTGTGTGTGTCAGTATTTCTGTCAGCGTATGTGTCTGTGTATGTGTGTGTGTTAGTATGTCTGTGTGTATGTCAGTATGCCTGTGTGTGTCACTGTGTCTGTGTGTATGTCAGTATGCGTGTGTGTATCAGCATGTCTGTGTGTGTGTCAATACGTCTGTCAGTGTATGTGTCTGTGTGTGTATGTATGTGCGTCTGTGTGTGTGTGTGTGTGTGTGTCAGTATGTCTGAATGTGTGTCAATATGTCTGCCAGTATATATTTGTGTGTCAGTGTATGTGTGTGTCAGTATGTATCTGTGAATGTTTTAATATGTCTGTCTGTGTGTGTGTATGTGTCAATATGTCAGTGTGATTGGGGGTTGGGCGTAATTGGGGGGTTGGTGGATTGAGAGGGTCGCAGGGCCGAGGGAGCCCAACAAAATTCTTTGCCCAGGGTCCTATTCATATTAAAGACGGCCCTGGGCCCAGTGCCACAAATAGCAGGCTGTATCTATGATCACTTGATACATTTTGGTATTTTGCAGTCTCACCATTTGCTTCTGTCTTCATACTCAGAACATGGAGCAGGATCAATTATCCGCCTCCACACTTCAGGTATACAGCAAACTCAATTGCCTCCTGTGTAAAATGTGACCACTCTATCTAGTCATTTACAGATGCTTCCTCATATGAAGCAATCATGATTATCACAATCATTCACAAAGCGATAACAATTCCATAAATAATGTTACTAGAAACCTTTATTCCAGCTTGCCAGAACCCATCCCTACTTTCTACATTTCTAAAAAAACCTTAATCTAACTTGTCACACAGCATATAGCTATTAATTATTGTGCCTGGTATACAAGTGCAATTATTCTGATCTCACTAGTGATTGTGTCCCTTCTTTGCTTGCATCACTAGGCTAAGCTTAAAAAAAGAACTACCATCTCTCCATTGAAAGAAGTGGCGATGGAGAGCCACACCTGGAAGACCCCAGGTAAGATGTCAAGTCATTATAAAATGTTTTGACTCCTTATAAAGGAAGGGGGGGGGGGGGGGGAGGTAAGGCACTTCAGGCATGCTGCAGCTGTTATGGTTTTTGGAGTATTCTTTTAGCTACAGGGTCATATATACATATGTGTGTTTTATTCAAAAGCTAATTTATCAAAGTAGTTATAGACAAATCTCTGAGAATAATCTACTGTGTTTGCGCCTAAAAGTATATATATTATTACAGTGTGAATGCAAATAACTTTTTTTTCCCCCTAAAATAGACTTTAAAAAAAAAATCTATGTTTTGAGATGTGAGCATTTGTCATAATGCAAAAGGGGAGCACGCTGTGCTTAGACTATCGCAAAGTACTTGTACTCATTGGGCAGCAATCAGTACCTGCTGGACTTGTAAGTACATTTCAAATTACTAAAATATGTCAAACTGTTAGGCATTTCCAAGTCAGTTATAAGCAATTACAACTGGAAGGGTCTACTAGGTGCTGAAATTGAAATACATTGATGAAGTGGTTCGCACTATTACAGTCACCGTTTGAAAATAAATACTTGCTTAAGAACACTCAACATACATAGCACAGATAATGATTGTAATATAAAGAGTCATGATCATGGCATATGATTTTAAATGTCAGCTTAGACTCAACGCAACACATACCAATACACTGGTAAGGCATCTCCTGCAGCTGTGACAATTACAAAGAAACAAAAAGAAAAGCACACTGGCAGCCAATCACCAACAGACTAACAGTACATATTTTAGGCAGGACTTTTCATGGGTCAGTTCTGCTGTCTGATTCAAACAGGTAAGCCTGTTTCACCTACATTCTAACCCCAAGTGTATCAGTTCCTCCAGTGCTTCCCAATCTTGTGACACGTACTAAGCTAATACCAATAAGGAATACGTAATAATCTATTCAAACCACAGTACAGCAGTCATGCACCCCTTCCCAAGTAAAAAAGTTATTCTAACAAAATACGTATGATATATGAGAGCAATAGGTAAAGATAAACCGGCCTAAACAAGCTCACAATTCAAAGGAATAAGGGATATAGTTATAGGAGTGTAGGA